>NW_026068017.1:5992693-6475815 GCF_014885135.2 Alexandromys fortis | reverse complement strand
AGAAACCCTGTCTCGAAAAACCAAAAATAATAATAATAATAATAATAAATAAAAAATAAAAAAGCAACACATATACAGAATGACTTCCCACACCAAATTTTATATTCTTTTACAGTGTTCTTTGTAAGCTTAGGAGATTAAATCATGCCTAGACTCATGTAACAAATACATGAATGAAATAGATTTTTAGAACAATTTATTTTTATTTTTTTATTTATGTATTTGTGTGTGTGCCTGCATGAAATCATGTACACAACATGTATATAGATGCTCACAAAGGTCAGAAGAGGCTGTCAGATCCCCTGGAACTGGAATTCAGGTGGTTGAAAGCTGTCTGATGAGCTCACCAGACCCAGATCCTCTATAATAGGAGCACAAGCTCTTAACCACTGAGCCATTTCTCCAGTCCCAGATGCAATAGATCTTAAACCTAACTCTAAATACAATGTCCTAAGCTAAGCATAGTGGAGTACACCTATAGTCTCAGTTATTCAGGAAGCTGAGGCAGGAGGATCACTCTGAGCCATTGTGTCTGGAATTAGCCTGCACAACAGAGCAAGGCTCATGCCAAAAAATAAAAACAACGTTTTTCCCAGTGTTCTTTGGTGCTGTGTTCATCATCAAAAATCCCCTCAGAAAATTTATTCCACTGATGATGTGGAATAAATAAAAATCTAGTAACCCTACTTTAGGTCATGTCAACCTGAACACAATTACGTTCATTATGAGGAAAGTACATCTGCTAACTGAATATTAGTCACAACACAGAAGAGTGGTGGCCACAGCTGGGTGGAATTTGCAGTCCTGAGACCCATGCGCCAAAGTGTATTTCTGTCTTTAGGCGCTCAGAAAATTTATATTCCTGATCCGCCCTTCAACTGGTAATTACCCAGCGTCTGTTCTTTTTAGATCCTTATTATTTTTTATTCTTGCCCAGATGTGGAGTTGAGCTGCAGTGATTTCAGGGTTTTGGTGAGGGGTCCAGCTGCTGGGGTTGGGAGGCATCCATGTTTTGGTTCTTTTCCGTCTCTCCACTTGAATTTATGATGAGGCGTTGATGAATAGTACCCTTCCTTCAGCCCTGCCCTCTTTGCATGTGTCTGAGTCTGCGATGTCGTTGGCTTAATTATGCGGATATGCCTCTTGCTGGGAAATTTATGTGACGACTGCCACCAGGATCCTGGAACCAGGAGTCGGGATTTGTGGTCCAAACATCCTTGGCTCAACTCTGTAATATTTTTGTAGCGAGACTCAGGAGAACAGGTAGCTTGTGAATCTAAAGCTTTAGCAGGCTCGGGGTTTGAGGAAGTCTCGGGCCTGAAGTGGGTGGCAGACATGTGATGGGAAAAGGTTTTGAAGGACCAAGGCGAGCTGAGAAGATGGGGATGAGGATGGATGGGTGGATGGATGGATGGATGGATGGATGGATGGATGGATGGAATGAAGAAGACAGTATGGGGTGCATTTACATGTTTGCAAAAGGTGGGGCAGTTCCATCTACAGCTTTGCCACCCAGAGGCTATAAGAACTGGCTAAACTTGGTTAAATCCACTCCTTTCTAACAGAGCGTGGTAACTAATCCCAGAACTCAGAAGGACTGTGAGGTTGAGGCCAACCTGAGCCTCTGTTTCAAAAAACAAAAAACCCAAACCAGTTTTGGAGGCACGGGCCTTGTGTTGTTTTAATGAGAAATGTTCCCCATAGGTTCATGTATTTGAATGCTTGGTTCCGAGATGGTGGTGCTGTTGGGGAAAGCTATGCAAGAGGCTGTGGCCTGGCACATAGATGACTCTTGTCAGCAAGAGTGAGGGCAAGCAGGCAAAGAGTCAAAGCTTCCTTTTTCCACTTACTTTTAAGCAGTCTGCCTCCAGAAGGTGTGAGCCAGATTTAGGGTGGTTCTTCACACCTCAGATGATCCAATCAAGAAAATTCCTCACAGAATTGGATTTCCGATGTGGTCGAGTTGACAGTCAAGATTAGCCACTGCATTTCTTAAGTTGCCTTTGGTCATGGTGTTTTGGTCACGGTATTAGGAAAATAATTGATATAGACTTGTAATCCTAGCACATCAGGAGTTCAATATTGACCTCAGCTGGTTCAGTTTCCGTGAGATCCCATCTAAAACAACAAGTGAAAAGATAGAAAAGTAAGTTTACCTAATTATCAGCTTTATAAATAGATTTTTAAAAGTTCCTTGAATCCAAAAGCTATTGTAATTTACTTCAAAACCTATCATTCAATCATATCTTGTTATCTTTGTGAGTCAGTACTTTGGGAGGGTCCCAAGTAAGAGGTTCTGGCCAGTGTTAGGAAATTTCAGTCAAAGTGGATGCAGCAGGGACTGGCTGGACATCTTTCTTCAAGTCATTTCAGGGCCTCTCTGGGTAGGGGAGGCAGGGTACCTGGGAAGTGAGAATAAAATGGCAGCTTCCACCTGCTTGGGAAGATGATCAGTTCAGGCTCCTGGAGGTCTGAGGTCGTGGGTCAGGAGGGGCTCAGCCTAGAAAGTGAAATCCACTTGATGGAGCCAAGTCACTTAGAAGAAAGTACAACTTGGGAAGGTTGCTGTGGAAAAGACAGTCACACACATTTTGAGGGGGTGTCTCTTTGGCATCCCAGCAGCAGCAGGAGCAGGTGCTTCACGGTGAGCCTAGGATGCTCTGGTGACAAGGTAGGCTGCTAGCAATGAGCTGCGTTAGTTGTGCTGGCTTCATCTGCTTCTCTCCCTTCCCTGCCTCACATAAGAGCCTCTCCTGGGATCAGTCTCTCTCAGTACCACTCTGTGGTGTCACCATGTGTCTTAAACCACACTCAGGGCTGGGACTCAGGCAAGGGAGGTTCCTGGTACAAAACCTAAGGGAATCCTCCAAAGCCAGCTCTACATTCATATAACTCTGAGCACAGGTGCCTCCCACAGGGTTGCAACCTCCTGTCAGTCCTGTGTAAAGTAGACTTTGTTTCACTGGAGACTTGGTGTAGATTTCTTTTAAAAACAGATTTATTTGGTGTGTATGTGTGTGTGTACACCACATGCATACAGAACTGCAGCGCTCCAAAGAGACAATTAGATCTCCTGAATCGGGAGTTATGGGTGGTTGTGAGCTGCCATGGGGTGCTGGGAATCGAACCTGGGTCCTCTGCAAGATCAACAAGTTCCCTTAACTTCTGAGCCATCATATCAGAGCCCTGGGTGGTGGTGGGTGTTATCCATGATTCACTTTTAATCTCAGAGCCCTGATGCACAATGGTAAGTGTTATCCATGGTTCACTTTGCATACCACTTTGAGTAGCACGTGAAATCTCCTACCATACCACTCTGTCATTGCACCCAGATTGTGAACTATCTCTTCGTCCAGTGTATCCACGAATATGCTACCCTTTCATTGCTTACTTAGCAATTATCTCGGGTATCAGAGGCACTGCTATCACGTTCAAGTAACCTTTATTTTACTTTCTGATGAATCTGTCTGAGGTACAAAATTTCATGCCAAGAGTAGTGCTTGCCAAAGAGAGGCTATGAGGTACTTTCTTTATGTGAAGAGGGGAGAAGTTCTTGACTTATCAAAGAAACAACAACAATAAAAATCATATTCTAAGGTGTCTGAAAAGAAAAAGTAGGAAGGCTGACACAGATGAGTGGTGAAGTTCTTACTTAGACTCTACAAGGCCCTGAATTGGATCCCTAACACAAAAGTGTAGGGGAGGGGTGGGGGAGAAAGAGGAGAAGGAAAGGAGGGAGGGAGAAAATAGTACATGTAATATATATATATATAGAGGGGTCCCAGCACCTCCCCTGCTTTCAGGAATTCACTGGTTTCCAAACATCCCTCATGGATTAGAAGGACTGAGCAGATTCTAAGGAAGGAGAAGAGTATCCAGAATGCTCTACAGACCTTCCAGAGCCTGACTCGTTAGCAGGACTGAAAACCTGAAATCACTTTAACAGATCATGAGTTTCCTGTCACACATACCAAGGTCTAGCGTCTGTTCAAAGCTCCTTAAAGTGAGGGTATACGGTTGTGGTGGAGAATTCTCTGAGGTCCATGGATGGGAATGGGGAACCCCTCTGTGAGGAAGTTGAAGAAAACCCTCAGTTCTAGTGAATGGTGGCGGAGGCTACAGCTGATGGGGTTGTGACCAAGGATCACCTGCTTGGGCCGGAGAAGAAGTCAGATGGGATGAGAGAAAGGAGGTGTTCAATTCGTAACAGAGGGCCTCCTTTCTGTGTGGTAACATCTCTCTGGCCCATTTTCTGCTCATCTCTCACCGTAGTTAGAAAAATGGCCCAATGGGACCCATGGTTCTGCCCTTACCTTCAACTTATTACATAGTCAATATAATTATGGGGTTAGAGTAATGTTTCTGCCATTAAGAGCTCTTCCTGCTCTTGCAGAGGACTTGGGTTCAAGTCCCAGAACCTAGCACCTGTATCAGGTGGCTCACAACTGTCTGTGACTCTTGTTCTAGGCAATCTTATACTTTCTGGCCTCCATGACCACTTAGACACACATGGCACATACAAACTCATGCATATACACACATACACATAAATAAAAATAATCTTATTTTTTTAAAAAAGTGACTGTGACCTTGGCTTCCTCATATCCCATCCACTTGGGATAAAAGCTAATCCCCTTTGATCGGTTTATAAGCATCACATGGCCTATCTTCCTCTTACTTGTCCCAGCAATGCACACATTATAATTTACTGCAAGTTTCTATTCTACCCCCACCCTGTCAGACCATAAGCATCATAAGGCTGTAAGTTTTTCCGTATTTCATAAATTGTTCCAGCTGGGACTGGAGAGAGGGCTTTGTGGATAAGAGTGCTTGCTCCTCAATCGCGAGGACTGGAGTGTTGATCCCAGCATCCACATAACACTCTGCTCACCTGGCGCACCGCCTGAAACTTCACTTCCTACTGGAAGCAGAGGCGGGAAGATGGCTGGGTCCTGCTAGCTTCTAGTGTGGCCAAGAAACTGTGAGCCCCGAGTTCAAGGAGGGACCTTGCCTCCAAGGAATAGGTAGGGACTGATAGATGGGTATACTCAACATTCTTGTCAGGCCTCTGAGTATACACATGTGCAGACAAAAACACACACTCGTAGATTGATAATGAATCAGTCTTAAATGGTTGCAGCTAATGTAGCCACACAGAAGCCCGATCTGGGCCTAAGAACACAGTTTTAAAGAGAATTCCCATCTCTAGATTTTTATGTCAAATCAGATAGTTAAGTATTGACAAGTAATAAAATTCCCTTTTAACTCTGGGTGGTGGTGTGCACGCCTTTTATCCCAGCACTCAGGAGGCAAAGGCAGGTGGATCTCTGTGGGTTTGAGGCCAGTTTGGTCTACAGAGAGAGTTCCAGGACAACCTGTCTCGAAAAAACAAAATAACAATAAAAATTAATAACAATACTACTATTAATAATTTCCTTTTAACATTAAACTGGGAGCCTACACCAGAGGCCGGAGATCTCTAACAAATGGGCCCCAGCTTTCTCAGAGGCCCAAACAAAATGAAGGAGCACTGACCAGGTTTGCAGAGCAGGCCCAGAGCCTTGGGGGAGTGGAGTAGAATGTTTAGTTTTACTAAAGGTCCCTTGTTTACATACTCAGTCAGGGCCAGCAGGGGGCATTCAAGGTTTCCAAACCCCCACCCTTCACCCCACCCACCTTACCCTCCATCTCTTACCATCTCTTACCCTCCATCCACTAAGAACTAAAGGCTGAAAGCCCAGTTGTGATGGTGGGGGGGGTTGGTTTCCTCGCAGCTCACAGTTCAAAGGGAAAGTCCATCATGACAGGGAGGATCAGGCAAGAGCTGGAAGCAGCTGGTGAAATAGCATCTGTAACCAGGAAACAGAGAGGGCTGAAAGTGTGCCTTGCTCAGCTGGCTCTATTCTCTGCAGACCAGCCTCCCTTTCCCAGTGACTGGCCCTGCCCATAATCTAGATGGGTCATCCTTCTCCATCTTCCAGCTGGAGAAATGGCTCAGAGGTTAAAAGTACTTGCTGCTATTGCAGAGGAACTGGGAACAGTCCCCAGCACCCACACTGTGGCTCACAAAACACCTGTAACTCTAGTTCTAGGGGCTCCTTGGCCCTCCGACTTCTACGGGTACCAGTCACATATATGGGACATATATGCAAGCAGAACACCCATATACGTACAATAACATAGATAAATCTAAATTATTATTTAAATAGGTCTTACCACATCAATTCAGGCATAGCCAGAGGCCCATCTCCCAGGCCATCTTAGATCCCACCAAGCTGACAATTGACACCGTCACAGGGAAAGCCACGCCAACAGCAGTAGGTGGCGGAATATGAGTCTAGCTCTGCTTTGCTTAAGAGTGAATGCCTTTGTGAACGAGAGAAGGCCAAAATGAGCCCCATGGGGGCCAGAGGGGGTTGGTCTGAACCTCCCTGGACCCTGCTTCATCCCCTGCTCCCAACTCCCAGATGGGAAGCTCTCATGATCCAAATCAATCGTGTTTCCCTTCACCTTCTTCCTTGTGGCTCCCTCCCTGTTGCTGTTTGATAACAGATCTGCTGCAGAAAACGAGAGGAGCCCTCGAAGCTCTTTTAACAAATCAAGAATCAGCAGAAAGCAGGCAGAGGCACCAGCCCGGCGGTGATAGCGACCTTTTGTGAGGAATGCAGAGGCAGCCAGCAGCTCTCAGCCTAGCGGGGCTCAGGACTAAAATGTCAAAAGAAAGACCGGTGGGCTGGGTGTCTTGGTACACCTCTGTAATCCTGTGCTAGAGATGCTGAGGCAGGGGAATTGGCACTTATTTGAGATGAGTCTGGGTTACATAGTGTGTTCCAGGCTAGCCCGGGTTACAGTCAAATACTTGGTCTGATAAAAGTAAAACCAAAAGCTGGGCACGGTGACACACTTTTATAATCCCAGCACTTGGGAAGTAGAAATAGGAGCGTCGGGAGTTCAAAGCCAGCGTCAACTACTTGACAGCCTGCCTCAAACAAACAGGAAACAAACAAACAACAACCACAAAATCCCAAGCCAAACAAAAGATCAGCAGGCCACACCTTTGGGGATACTCATATCTGCTCCTCTGTCCTGCCTCAGTCTTGATAACTTGGCCTTCCCTGCCTCTCCACACCCTGCCGAGGGTCCATCAGGCCTCCTGGCACTCTGGCTCCTTTAGTCCATTCAACCAGATGGCTCAGCTGGAGGAACCATCCCTGGCTGGGGTCCATAAAACGAGAGCAACAGGACATCTGTGCAGAGGTGTGGGAGGTGGGTGCAGGAGGCCTGCAGTAGTACAAACCCAGGTCTCAGCAAAGCAGATCCTGTAAACGCTGCTGCTGCCCCGCCCCGCCCCCGTTTTATTTTCACACTTCTCCACAACTTGCCAAGATACACAGAGTTCAGTTGGTAAGAGGTGCCCCCCCACCCCCATTCCCACCCCCAGAAAGCCTTGCAAGAGAAAGCTCCCGCTGTGAATGCACTAATCAGATCCGGGAGAAGTGGCTCCCGCACCTTCCCTGAAATGTGATAATCCCGCTTCTAATTTACTGATTATGCAACAGGAAAATGTCCTGGTAATTTCATAAGAAGAGCACATTAGCCTGCTCATAGATCTCGAGTTTCCTGGTGAAATCAGGAATAATATCAGCTCCCTTTAATAAATGGCACCCGCATGGAACATCAAGAATAATTACTTTGTTTTTTAACACGCGGTGATTAACATTTCAAAAGCAATTTAAATAAATACAGAGAGAATCTGAGGTGGGGCCCCAAGGCAGTGATCTGGATGGAGTGAGGCAGTCATTTGAACTTGGCTACTTCAAAGTCGTGTTTTCAGCCAAGTGTCATCAGTGTTACACACCTGAAATCCCAGCCCGCAGGGAGGAGAGGCAGGAGAATCTCAATTTTGAGGCTAAGGTGGGCTACATAGCAATATCCTGTCAGAAAAGTCAACATGATTAACGTAGTATAGTAGTAAATGATGATACTCAGTGTTCTGCGTTGCCTGGCACCAAAGTATGCACCACCGACTCAAACCACATCCGAGAATTCTAGGCCATGGCGAATGGATGCCAGACTCTTCCCCTAGATGTCCCTTCTGCAAGGACCCCAGCCCTGAGGCCCAAAGTCCCTCTCCTCAGGTGTCTTCAAGGAATTAGAGGCTGCATCCAAGGGTAAAACCCGCTCTACAGCAGTTGGTAGACCCTCAGGAGTAGGCATTCTACAAATACAGAAGCATTTTGTTTAGGACTTGAAAGATGGCTCATTGGTTAAGAACACTGGCTGGTCTTCCAGAAGACCTGAGTTCAAATCCCAGCAATCTTGTGGCGGTTCATAGCATTCCTTCTAGGAGACCTGACACCCTCTTCTGGTCTCTGCAGGCACTGCATGCATGTGGTGCACAGACATGCAAGCAGGCAAAACACCTACACATATAAAATTAAAAATGAAAAGTTAAACATTTTGTTTTTGAGATGGGATCTTGCCAAGAGGCCCAGGCTAGCCATGAACACCTAAGCTGAAGCCACCTTCCTGCGTCTTCCTTCCAAGGGGTTGGGACTGCATGTGCATACCACAGTAGCCGCTCAAGTCTTCTTAACCTGCTCTATGCCATGCAAACTTCCTGGACTCCTGTAGAAAGGATGCTAATTCCTACTTATGTGCTTCACTATGTGGGAAGGTAGAAAGGATGAAGGAGCGAACCTTGGGAAATGAGATTGCCATGAGGTCTTGGAATGGAGATTGCCCTGGGATATTGGAGCAGGTCCTAAAGACCACTGTGTGTATCTTTCTGTTGGTAGCCTTGTTTTGCAACACTACAGCTCAAATTTAGGGCCTTGCTTTTGCACTGAGCTACATCCCCAGCCCTTGGGTTGCTTTGTTTGGGCTTTTTGGTTTTTTGGTAACAGGGTATCAGTGTATAACCCAAGCTGTCCTTCAATTCACCATCCTCCTGCCTTTTCACAATAAAGAGGTAAAGAGCTCCGCCCCCCGCCCCCCCCCCCCCCCCCCCNNCCCCCCCCCCCCCCCGTGGGGTAGGGGATGACAGGGCCTGAGGAGATGCCTCAGTGGGTAAAGTGTCTGTCTCCCAAGCCTTAGGACCTGTGTTTGGATCTTCAGCATGGCTGCAGCCATCTGTTATCCCAGTTGTGGAAAGGAAGAGACAGGTAGAAGCCTGGACCTTGCTGAATCAGTGAGCTCCATGATCAGTGAGACTCTGTCTTAAAACGAACGGTAGACTGAGGAAGTTACCCTGTGTCAATCTCCAGCCTCCACACCCACACATATACACATGGACGAGTGCACTTGAACAAGTGCTCATAGAATACACATACACACACACACACACACACAATACACATACCATAGACCAGAATCTTGCAGCAACGCATCCAGCAATGCTGGTAGCCTCCCGGGAAGACAAGAGATACACGTTACTTTCTTTTAGGGCTCTCTACTGCCTGATAGAGAATTGGCGTTGCCATCTGCTGCAGCCTACATTCCCTTGAAGATACTAGAGGAGTAAAGGATTCAGGAAGGAGGATGCATGGCTCATGCTCCTGGTATCTTTGTGGAAGCATGTGAGAGAGGGGTCATGGTGCCTCTGGAAGGAGCAGAGATGTCTCAACAGCTTGATGTCACCAGGACAAACTGGTTTTAATGGTCTGGCTTCCATAACTGCTAGAGAATACTTGTATTTTGTTTTCAGCCACCAAGTTTATATTAGCCCATTATAACTAATCACGGGAACCAAACCAAGACTGTGTTTTCAGTCTAATCTGAACACAGGGAATATTTTTCCTTGAATCATCCAGTGTAGAGCCAATGTGAGCTATCTAGTCATGCTTTGTCATAGCAACTATATTCCTGAATCAATGGGTCTCTTACACATGAAATAGTCAACCTAACCTTCTTTTGGGTGCTTGTGTCTCCCTCAGTTATCTAAGGGACCACCAGAGCACCAATACACGGGATCCCACTCTGGGCAACCCTCACCTCGTTCCACATGGCTCGGGAAGTCTCCACACCACAGCTGGGCTTCCCAAACGGCTGTACTGAGTACAAATTTCACGTGAAAATGATTAGAAGAGAAAAACAAAAAAACAAAAACCAGCTCTTTTAAAAATAGAAGCCATTGCTCCTGCAAAATTCCACAGAGCCAGATTTTAAGATGCAGAATTTAGCAAACTCATCAGTCTTGGAAGAGTAACTACTATACAGATACGGACTCTTACAGGGGAGGGAGGGAGCCACAGTGAGTGCCAGCAAGCAGCTGGATCTGGGTGCTGCTAAGAGCAGCCTATTCACCCAGCCTGAGCCATAATTACAGATCCCAGTGACTTCTCTCTGCTGTCTTGAAGAATTACCCACAGGTAATACAGGAAGGGCTGTGTGAAGGGGTGTCTGCTAAGAACCCCCATGTGGTAGCTGATAAGGTCCCAACTGGAGGAGACTATGCAGACTGTTAAAATATTCCCCAAGTACCACTAAGAGCATGCAGGTACTGTTCTCCCAGAGGACCCAAGTTCAGTTCCCCTGCAATCATACCAAGGGGGTTCAAAAATCTCTTTAACTCTTGCTCCATGGAAATCTGATGCCTTCTTCAGGCCTCCAGGGGCATTGCATGTTCATAAATACACATGCATATAGACATAATTTCAAAAAAAAAACACTTTAGGTTGGTAGTAGTGGCACACACTTTAATCCCAGCACTTGGGAAACAGGGGCAAATGGCTCTCTTTGAATTGGAGGTTAGCCTAATGTACATAGTGTGTTCCAGTCCATCTAGGCTTGTATATGGAGGCCCTGTCTCAGAAATAAATCATGGAGGCTGGAGAGATGGCTCAGTGGTTAAGAGCACTTCTTGCTCTTGTAGAGGACCGAGCTTGACTTCCGGTACCCAAATGGTGGCTCACAACCAAACTGTAAATCAAATTCCAGAGGATCCTGTGCCCTCTGCAGGCACCAGGCATGCACATGGTATATGACATCTATGTAGGCCATGCATTCATACACATAAAGTTAAATAGAAAAAAATACATATAAGATAAAAATTTTTAAGTTTTTTTTTTAATTGTCCAAGACTAAAGCATTCCAAGATGGACCAAGCCTGGGCATTCTTTACCCCAGCCCAGTAGGCATCTGTAAACCTGGCAGGAGATATTGATGAAGCAATGAGTTCTGATTTGAATATGCCCCATAGGAATTCCATATGCTGGAACCTTGGTACCCAAAGTAGCTGTCTTGAGAGATGGACTTCTAGGAGGTGAGTGGGTCTTGAGTCTTGCCCTTGTGACTCATGAATGGCTAAATCCAGAATGAATTAGAGAATTGATATGTTATTTAGGACTGGCTTCCAAGCACTGAGGGTCTGATCAGGTAACAGGCCATGCTCTTGGCCTCCCAGCCTCTCCACTGTGAGCTAACTAGACCTCTCTTCTCTTTTCCAGATCCACAATTTACTGAACAAGCTGAGTATTGCCTGATGAGTTGGCATCAGCTCCCTCAGCCATGAGATGTAACAGGTGAGGTCAGATGTTTTTGAATCCACTATGGTGATTTCACAGCTGGAGGGTTTGTTTGTTTGTTTGTTTGTTTGGTTGGTTGGTTGGTTGGTTGGTTGAGGGTTTTTTGCTTTGGACTTTTGCTGTTGTTGTCGTTGTTTTGTTTTTTTTTTTTTGTTTTGTTTTGTTTTGTTTTTACCTTGAAGTATAATACCAACAAAGCAATGTCACTGTATGTGGCCAGCACACAATTCATTTTACCTGTGGGTGTATATAAGAGTCGAAATATTTTTTTTAACACCAGTGAATTGAAATTGGCCATTAGTTTCTGTACCCTCTATGACTTCAATCTTTGTCCAAGTCACAAATTTTGTAGCCAACATCCTCTGATGAACCCAGCTACCAAGACCTCTTTTCTTCATAAATTACCAAGTCACAAGTGTTCTGTTGTAGCAACAGCAAAGCTACTAAAATGACTGGTTCCTGACGGCTAGATTCTAAAAGAAGATACTCCCGGAACTGAAACTATTTTTTCCTTCTCCCCCTCTCCCTTGCCCTCCCTCCCTTCTCTCTTTCCTTCACTCTGTTCTTTCTTCCTCTTCTACTCTAATTTTAATCCTGCAGTATTGAGGCTTGAATCCAGGATCTCACTCTGCTGGGCAAACACTCCACCTCCGAGCTATATCGTCAACACCTGTTTTCAAACATCATTGCACTAGTTCATTCAGGCTGATGTGAAGTCACCTGTAACCCAGACTGACCTTGAACTTGCAATCAGCCTCCAATGGTTGGGATTAAAGGATGAACAGGGTTTTTTTGTTGTTTTGTTGTTGTTTTATTGCAAGGCATCATGGCATATGGCAAAGGCTGCAGACGCATGCAGTGGCTGGCCTGGCCAGATGGTTTAGTGGGCTTGCCTCTTGGCTTAGGGTCAATCTCAGGAATCAATGGTGCAATGTGAAAATGGACGCCCAAGGACTATCATCTGCCTTCCTCTCATTCTTTTGGATAGAGCTGAGTCAGAATGAACATACATTGCAGGCTAAAGCAACCAGTATATCTATATATTCTTGGTCAGAATAAAAGTTCAAGGGGAGGATGGGAGGATAGCTGGAGAGAATACTTGCTCCTCTCCTAGAAGACCCAGGTTCAATTCTCAGCACCTCCATGGTGGCTCACAACTGTCTGTAACTCTAGGTCTTGGAGATCTGATACCATTTTCCAGCCTCCATGGGTACCAGGTACACATGTGTTGCACAGACATTTAACACCCACACACATAAAACAAAAACAAAGAAGTCTGCAAGGTCAGGCATGGTGGTGCCCACCTCTAGCCCCAGCACTTGGGAAGCAATGCCTAAGGATCTCTGTGAATTCAAGGCCAGCCTAGACTACACAGTGAGTCCCAGTAGAGCCAGGGCTCCAGAGTGAGACCTTGTCTCAAAACAAACTCCCAGAGAAGGGTCAACAAGCTACTCACCTCTCTCTAAGGACCCTGGAGAAAGACCATGTGTCACAGGTTTATCATCCCACCTTCTGTTGAGGATGAGGCAGGAGACTCACAAGTTCAAGGTCTGTTTAGGTTCCCCAGGGAATTTAAGGCCAGTTTAAACAATTTAGTGAGACCTTGTCTCTAAATGAAAAAAAAAAAAAATTGAGGTTACTATATAACCCTGACTGGCCCAGAACTCTATGTAGACCAGGCTGGCCTCAAACTCACACAAGTGCTAGAATTAAATTTTGTTAAAAATTATTTTTTTAAATTACAGATCCTCTGGAGCTCAAGTTTTAGATGGTTGTGAGCCACCATCGTGGGTCTTAGGGACCTGAACTCAAGTCCTCTGTATAAGTAGGACATGCTCTTAACCACTGAGTCATTTTTTCCCTAACTCATGTTTTAATTTTTTTTAATTAAAAATATATCAATGGTTGAGCATTTGTTTGTGATGCAGAAGGTCCTAGTTTCAATCCCAGTACTGCAGAAAGAAAGAAAAATTCAAATGCTTCTGGAAACTTCCATACCTAGGTTGAGCCTTAGAATCAGCAGGACTGGAGCAGCTGGGTACCATGGTAACAAGAGAGCTGAAGGAGAGTAACTCTGATGCAGAGTAGGATCATGAAGTTAAGACAGAAAGGCCACCGCGCTGCTAAAGCTTCGAGACCCAGCCATACCTGAACCTTCCTCCTGAATTTTTCATTTATGTGGGTCAATACTTCACCTTGTTTAAAGTTAGATTCCTACACATGTTATAGTACCCTGATAATTTGGGGGCTGAGACACAGACTGTGCTTATGTAGGAACCGTGCATATGGTTTGATAGACAGGTATACTGTAGAAAGAGCTCTGAAGCAGCATCTACCGTCAGGAAGAAGAGATCCATGGATGCTAGGCTCATTTTCTCTTTCCTAAGTGATGCAGGGTCCCGGCCTAAGGAATGTGCCACCCACACTTTGTGGTTCTTCCCATCTCAATTCACCTAGTCAAGATAATCTCCAACAGACAGGCACAGAGACCCACTTACCAGGTGAGCGTAGCTCTCAGCAAGTTGACAGCTGAGATTAACCATCCTATCACAGACCCACAGACCAGGCCACATGTAAAACTGAAGCCTCGGGCCAATGGCCCTGTGAGAGAGCCATCTTGGAAGTGGATCTGTCAGTTCCAATCTGGCCCCAGATGACTGTCGCCCGGGCTAAACTGTTGACTGGAAGTTCGTGTACAATCTCAAGCCAGAAGCTCCCAGCTACTGGCGAAGCTCTGCCTGCTAGAGTGTTCGGAGCCAATAATCCATTGGAGCAGGGTTGGCGATACAGCAATAGGCGACAGATGAGCTCTCCAGCCTTCTGCTTTCTTCGGGATCATTCTTCTTGCTGGCATTTCCCTGCTGAGGCATCTCTCTGGAAGGATGGCACTGAAGCGTTGCTTCCAGAGAAGCTGGCTGCTTTTTTCTTTGTAAGGAAGGGTCCCACTCTGAAGCTCAGGCTAGCTTTGAACTCTGGACAATCTAATCTCAAACTCCAAAGTGGTTGTGAGACACCACACCTGCCTCACGAAAACTGGTTTCTTTCTTATTGTTTTTATTTTTATTTTTTTTTTTCCTCTAGGAAGGGTTTAAAGCAGCCCAGGCTAGCGGCCTCCAGCCTACTTCACTGAGTATCAGAGATTGGTCTTGAAGTCCTGATCCTCTTGCTTCTGCCTCCTCAATGCAGGCAGACTAGGTACACAGCTCCACATCTGACTCATGAAAACTGGTTTCTTTCAGTACCTCAAGAAATTAGGAAGATTCTGTTTCCCTTGTGAGTCTGGTGTCGCTCGGTTTGTCCCATCCTCCCAAAGCAGAGAGGAACTCTCCACAACAAGGAAGTTGGAAGAGTCTTGTGAATTCCATGGAACAGTATGCCACCATTGTCATGGCAACAGCTCCCTGGTGGGTCCAGTCTGAACTCCCATGCAGGGGAAGTGATTCCCAAGTGAAGTGGGCATCTGAAGGAGGGGCTGCCAGAAACCAGAAGGGGCTAAGATCAGAGGCTTACTCAGTATCCCAACTCCATGGCCAGGAGAAGAAAGGTGACAGACCTGGCCGTGGAGAAGAGAGTGCCCTTGATTCTGGGTCTAACCAGAGTCACCCCCGTGAGCAAATCTAATCCCAGTTGGCACTTCTGGGTCCTTCTGGGTGACGTTGATTAGATCTGGGCTACAGTGAACTTCCAGCTTCTAGAAACAAAGGTTAACAGACTCCATCGGCCATGCCCGAGTGCCCAAGCTGGGCTGTACAGGAACACCACCTGGAGAACTTTCTAAGGTGGTGATGCTCAGCTCCCACCTCCAGAATTATCTCCAGGTGATTCTAGAGCAGTGGTTCTCAACCTTCCTAATGTTGTGGCCCTTTAATACAGTTTCTCATGTTGCAGTGACCCCCCCCCAACACCAAAAAAATATTTTCACTGCAACTTCTCAACTGCAATTTTGCTACCGTTAAGAATTGTAATGTAAATATCTGGTTTTTTTTTTTTCTTGGTCTGATTTTCAGCGACCCCTGTGAAAGGGTCCTTCAGCCTTCAAAGGAGTCCTGGCCCACAGGTTGAGAACCACTGTTCTAAAGTATAGCATATTGTGGGAAGTGACAGTGAAAGGTCAAAGTTGAGAGTGGGTCTGTGCCCGGGAGTTCACCTGGGGAACTTAAGAAAGAATGAAGCGTTCAGGTCTGCCTCAGTTCACAAGCTCCGGAATTGACCCTGGTGTCTTTTTTCCCCTCTGTGAGATAGAATTTCACCTGGCAGAACGGGACCTTGAACTTCTGATCCTTCTGCTTCCTCCTCCCAAACCCTGGGATTAAAGGCCACTACACCAGGTTTATGTGGCACTGGGGCTCTAACCCATAGTCTCACACACTGGGAGAGAGTGCTCTACTGACCAATTTCACAAGCTCTCCAGCAAACCTGAGGTGTGAGTACCACAGCCCCAGCATGTAGAAAGAATAGTCAGTCAGGATGGGGTGGGAGGGGGGAGGGTGTTGCAGGCTTGCCAGGGCCTTCATTTACACCCCCCACCCTCTGGGTTGGCTCTAGACTGGAATGCTACATTGAAGATATTAAATTAAAATTATTTGTGTGGACCAAAAGCAATCCTGAATAGATATTTTGGATGGTTCAATCTAATATCAGTGATCACAAGAGGCTGTAAGATTCTTTTTTCACCAAGACTGGGGTGAGAACAGAGTTCAAGTTCCTAAGTAGCCTCATGAGGCTACCAGGCAGCTAGCCAGCAGCCTCTGCCCACGGTGAGGGGCAAAGTGACGGGAGAAACTTGCCGCAGGCTGAAGGCTCTGATCTGCTAAGAGACTGGCGAAGGCGCACAGCATCTACGCTTCTCTCTCCCTTATATTAGGAATACTTCATTTTCTTTTTAATCTCTTTTTCAGGTTGCAAGGGTAATTTGAGCTCACTGTAGCTAATAAGTCAATGCCAAGGTTTATAAAGAAAACCAGTTCTCTTCCCACCTTCCTGCTCTGTTCCCAGCCTCTTCTCCCAGGTAACCAATATTCAATCATCTCATTTAATTTCAGTTAGGAAATGAGTTGTTCCCACATAAATGAATTTGCCTGATAATCAAAATTGTTCATTTGACTCACAAACACTGGCAGTAACTTGGAGTCTCTTACCCCCGGTAGAGGAAGGTCCTTTAAGATATTCTTCAATGATGAGTTGACTTTTGGAAATGGAATAAATAAGAACTGGGCATAGCCCAGTGGTAGAGTACATGCTTGGCATGCCTGGGGTCCTAGGTTCAATCTCGGGCACCGAAGCCAGGATGGATGCAAGGCCATTGTTTGACTTTGTGCACATTTATAATACTGATATTTGAATAAAGTCGCATGGTATGCATGCCTCTTATCTTGTGAGGTTTTACTCTTTTAGCTTTTGAGGGGAGTTACCACCCAACTCCCAAATAAATCACACACGAAGGCTTATTCTTAGTTATGAATGGCTGGCCTTAGCTTGGCTTTCTTTCTGCCATCTTTTCTTAATGTATCCTAAATTATCCCAACTACCTTTTGCCTCTGGGCTTTTTCCTTTTCTTACTTCTGTATATCTTGCTTTCACTCTTACTCAGTGACTGATTGGGTGTTCTCTCCTTGCTCCTCCTTTCCCTCGGGTCTCCTTCTTTTTATTCTCTACGTCTGCCAGCCCCACCTATTCTTGCCCCTGCCTCGCTATTGGCCATTCAGCTCTTTAGGTGTTTTCGACAGGCAAAGAATCAGGGCTTCACAGAGTTAAACAAACGCAATGTAAACAAAAATGACACACCCGAAAATAACTTTCCCCAACAGTCTGTCTCACTGGAGTGTTTACTTTGATTGTCGGTGGGCCTGTAGGATGTAAAGACCAGAGTTTTTGTTCCCATTTATAAATGAGGAAACTGAGGTTCTCTCTAGGCAGTCTGAGCTAGGATCGGTATTAATGTTACTTATTTTAGAAGCTCAGTTTGGTTCCTGCTTGCTCACCTCTGCCCCCGCTTTTCTCATGGCTTTGTCCATCACACATATTACCAACCTCTGTGTTCATAATTTTTGTATGTGTGCAAGGAGTCAGTCCCAGAACCTCACACATGTTATGCATGTTCTCTACGTCTGCAGCTATTGCTCATAACTTAAGAGGCTAATGATACAGTTCTAACCACCATATTTTAAATTAGTCAATCAACTGATTTTGCAGGCCTTAGGTTGAGTCTAGGGCTTTGAGGCAGATTCTCTACCACCAATTTATACCTTAATCCCTTTCTAAAACCCCAAAACCAAAACCCTCCTCTTTTATTAATATATTAATTATGCATAAAAATGAATTTTATTATGACATTTTCATAGCTAGGTACAATGCATTTTGGTCCTTTTCACCCATTACCTTCTCTGGTCTTCCTTGGAGATTATTTGAACTGCTGGTTATTCCAGTGGGGAGCTGGGTGAAGCTTCAGAGCACAGGCTGGGTTATGATCCCATTTCTAGTATAGAACAGTGTTAATGTGTACCTGAGCTGCCATCCAGATATGCTACTTGTCCTCAGAAGACAGGGTGGATGTCAAAGTGACAGACCTGCCATGCCAAGTTTGGTCATAGGACTGAAGAGACATTGGGATTCTTTGTAATAAATGTTAGAACCAGAGACAAGAGAGCCCAGAAGCTTTCCTCTCTGAGAGGGATTGACAAGGGAAAGGAGAGCACAGCTGTGCGTGGGGCCCTTTGGTCCAGGAGTCTTTCGGAGTGGGAGTCTGTGAAAGGTGCAATGAATGAGAGTAAAGATGTTACTGAAGAAAGAGGGGTGTGGGCAGAAGGTGGGTAAAGGCTGGGGCCAGGTAGGGAAGATGGGATCCTTGGAGCAAGTCTGGGTGGACCAGGAGGAGAAGGAGCAGAAGCTGGGGGAAGGGTTATCTTGGGAGGAACCAAAGTCCAAGGAAGAAGGTAAATAAGAAGAGGGGCACTATTAAGCAGAAGAGGAACCACATTTTGGGGAGGCTACTCATGGAGAAGAGAACTTGAAAGACAAAGCAAGGTGAGTGAAGAGAGGGGCCACAGTTGACAGGGCGGGGGGGTGCAGATAAAAGTTTGCACGTGGAGCCTCAGCCCGCTTTCCATTGCACTGGAGGAAAAGTTCAAAGTCTCTTTGAATCTGGCAGTCAAAGGTGTCCCTTTCTGACTGATGTGAAGGAAGGTTGTCCATGTTCTGAGGAGGTTTGTCATGCCCTGAAAGGAAGTGGGGTGTCTTCACTGGTTCTCTCAAGGACCTGCTGCATGAACTGTGGAAGTTTCCACTCAGTGCCAGCGTTCCTGAGAAGTCCATCTTGTGGGTGGTCAGGATGGAAGAGGTTCCAAAGGAGGAAGAAAAACCTCAAAACTCCCTCAAAGTGGAATCAGCTGGTGGTGGATGCCAGGAGGGCAATGAGATGGCCTCTGTCTGAGTTCCTCAAGATGGGGTTGAGGGGGGGGGTGGAGAAAGGTGGGAGAGAGAAAGGAGCAGAGTGGGGGTCCTACTGGGGAGTCCACACTCTGATTCTCCGAAAGGGCCACTGTTCTGATTGGCTTTGTTCAATTAGACACAAGAGTTGTCTGGGAAGAGGAACCTTGGCTGAGACATTGCCTCTCTTAAACTGGCTGTAGGCTACTCTACAGGGCAACAGGGCTTTTGTGTGAGAGGGGTCCAGCTCACTGTGGGCGTATCACCCCTACACAGGTGGTTTGGGGTTAAATAAGAAGGTAGGCTGAGCAAGTCAGTTAGCACCATTGCTCTATGGTCTGTGCTTCAGCTCCTGCCTCTCGGTTCCTGCCCTGAGTTCCTTCCCCCACTCCCCTTCATGAAGGACTCTAAGCTGTAAGGTAAATAAAGCTTTACCTCTGAGTTGCTTCTGATCATGGTGGCCATCACAGCAATAGAAACCTAAGGGAGTGGCTGATACATGGTCAGCCGGCAGGAAGGAAAGACGGACAGGAAACCAGCAACGTGAGGGCAATGCTGACTTCTATTCTGAAGAAAAACAGGGCAGAGGAGGCATTTGGTGTAGGAATCTGAGTCTGCTCCTGTCTGCTTACAGGGTGGTTAGAAAGGAAAGAAACAAGGTTGAAAGGTTTCCTTGGGGAGCAGTGGTTGCTATTATTAGGGGTACTTAGAGGTAGTAACCAGGGAGCAGTGAGCTAAGGGGTGTGGGTGATTGATACACCTCTCTAGAGGCAGCCAGTGTGGAGCTGGGTCAGTAGTGGTGGTGTGGGGTGTGGGGTGGCTAGGAATCTAAGGAAAGAGGTTTTTTTTTTTTCCAATTCTAGGAACCCAGTTCAGTTTCTGGAACTATCACCGTTAAACTAGAATGAAATGGGAGAGTTTTACAAAATGGTGTGACCATGGCTCAGGGCGGCTGCTGTCCCCAATCCACAGGTCCCCATGTGGTAGCCCCTGCAACTCACAGTCTTACCTTCTGGTGTGTAGCATGATTAATAAAAACCCAGAGACAGATGTTGGGGTTCAACCTGAAGGTCGGAAAAGCAAAACAGCCAGCTACTGGCTTTTACTTCTGCCTAAGTCTGAAATGGCAACCCTGCCTCCAGGAAATCTCAGAATGAGACTGTGTGAGAGCTGTCTCCTCCCGTCATATATTCCTCTCTAGGGCTGGGATTAAAGGCGTGCACCACTACCACCCAGTTTCTACGACAAACTAGTGTGACTACTGGGATTAAATGTGTGTGTCACCACTGCCTGGTCTGTAAGGTGGACCAGGGCAGCTGTTTTACTCTCTGATCTTCAGGCAAACTTTATTTATTAAAATACAAATGAAATACCACTACACTGGTGACCACGGAAGGGCTTGGGAAACCTTTGTTTAGCAAAGGAAACCTGAGGGGGAGCCAAGGCGAATGTCAAGCTACATTTTATTTCCTCACCCAGCTTGCCCTCAAAGGCACAGAAGAGTAAAGATGCTTGTGAATAAAAGAAACTACGTTTCCCAGTAACCCTTTGGCAAGGCTGACCAAACGATTAGGGAGTAAATGATTGTGGTGCGGAGAGGTTGGAATATTTCAAGTCCAGAACCAAACTACCCTGGGGCATTTTTAGTCTTCTTCACAGATATTCATTGCTCTTCTTTGTGTGTGAGTTAACAGCTTTGCAAGCAATAGGTACATGTTCTGGAATTTATAAATGGACCTTCTTCCCTACCCCTGCCAAGCAAAATCCCCCACCTTGCTTTAGCCACCACCTTCCCCAGTATGTCTTAAAAGTGTCTTTACTTAGGACTTCTTTGTTCCATACTACAAAAGCTTAATCAAACTGTTACCATGATAGAACACAGAATTGTGGGTAACCGAAATCTGTGTTCCCAGTCCATCCACGGCCATTCATGTTTGGCTCCAGAATAAACAACCTATTGTCTCCTTTGAGATAAGACTTGTTTTGCACTGTTGACTTTCCTTACCTGCCAGGCCTGGAAGCTTTAACGGACAGTTTTGGTTTTTGATTCGGGGGTTTTAACCAAGACATTTCTTCTGGTCTGCATCTGTCTCCACACACCCTGGATGATCCATGTCTTGGTTAGGGTTTCTATTGCTGCGATGAAACACCATGACCAAAGGGTAAGTTGGTGAGGACAGGGCTTACACTTCCATATTTCTGTTCATTACTAGAGGAAGTAAGGATAGAAACTCAAACAGGGCAGGATCCTGGAGGCAGGAGCTGATGCAGAAGTCATGGAGGGCTACTGCTTGCTGGTTTGCTTCACAGGACATGCTCAGCCTGCTTCTTTATAGAATTCAGAATCACCAGCCCAGGGATGACATCATCCACTCTGGGTTGGGTCCACCCACATTGGTCACTAATTGAGACAATGCCTCACACCTGGATCTCATGAAGGCCTTTCTTCAACTGAGGTTCCTTCCTCCCTGATAACTCTTAACTTGTGTCAAGTTGATGCCTCAAACCAGCCAGTTCAATCCAGAAAGCCAATCCTTGACCTCCCCACCGGGCTCCTGCATCTCATCCATGGCTTTGGATGACAGGTACCCAACCCCATTCTATAGCTGGGGGAGCTGAGGCAGGAAGGATGCAGCCCCTTACCATGGGCATGTGATTAGTAAGCAAAAAATGTGGGACTCGGATGGGCCTCATTATTTGAATCTTCATTAAAAAAAATGGAGCTAATTATAGTCATTGAAGAGATGGTTCATTCTCTGTTGTGATTAATTCTGAATTTATTTTTAGCTTTCAGAAGAATAGAGCCCTGTGGTAGGGTTTTGTTCCAAGAAAGAGCCTGTCTATTTCTGACAATCCTCCTCAGCCAGCTCCCTTTTCATAGACAAAGTGGAGAACCTATGACCGGGTCATTCATTCCAGGTTTTTAAGTTTTATTTTGGAACCTCCAGGGATTTATGTTAACCCCAGTGTGGTAGTTTGAACGTAATTGGTCCCCATAATCTCAGAGGGAGTGGCACTATTAGGAGGTGTGGCTTTGTTGGAGTGGATATGGCCTTGCTGGAGGAAGTGTGTCACTGTGGAGTTGGGCTTTAAGGTTTCCTAGCCTCAGGATACTGCCCAGCATCTCAGTCAACTTCCTGTTACCTACAAGATGTAGGACACTCAGCCAGTCTCCTGAGTACCATGTCTGTTTATGTACCACCATGCTCCCCACCATGATGACACTGGACTGAATCTCTGAAACTGTAAGTGAGCCACCCCAATTAAATGTGTTCATTTATAAGAGTTGCTGTGGACATGCTTTCTCTTCACAGCAATAGAAACCCCAGCTAAGACACAAAGCTGCTCAACTTTTCACCCCCTCGGTAGAGGTGAAGCTTCTACAAATGAAAATGGCAACTTCCACCCAGTGCTACTTCAGAAAGGAATCAAGAACGGTCTGTTTGAGAGGCACAGGGGAGCAATCTGAAACAAACAGACAAGGTTGTTCTGTGCTGGTCTGCGAGATTTGAGGATGCGTCTGCAGTAGGTCCTGGGATGGGCAGCTCAAGACCTGCTGAAGTGTCCCAAGTGCTTCTAAGGGATCAGTCTTCTTGGGGACAGATTTCTCATGCTTTAGGTAATGCTAATGAATGCCCTTAAGTTGGACCTGGATCTGGATACTAGTCACTTTTCTGTGGCTTGGTCTCTGTCTACTCTGAGCCTTGTTGAATAGTCTGTTTTTATTTTCTCCCCAGGAGCCAGTCTCTAAATTCTGTCTTTCCAGGCTGAGTAGGGAAGGATTGAGAAGTCCCCTACTTAAAAGACAGACTTAATTCCCCTTTTATTTTTCCTTTTTTTTTTTCTGACAGTGCTGTCGATTGAACCCAGGGTCCCCGACATGCTAGGCAAGTCTCTACTAATGTGCTACACCCTTATCCCCAGACTTTAATTTCTAAGTGTTATTTTTGGCCCCACAACTAATTTAGTTCATCCAAGTACTGCCTCAATCACCCCCTTTAGAAGGAGAAGCCTTGAGGCTAAAATTCGTTCTGTCTTAAGAGTCCTCATGTGAAGGCAATGAAAAAGTGGGCCTCTCTCCTCCTCTTCCTCCTCCTCCTCCTCCTCCTCCTCCTCCTCCTCCTCCTCCTCACTTTTTATTATTTTCTGTCTCTCCGGTTCCTATTATTTTCTTTCTTTCTTTCTTTCTTTCTTTCTTTCTTTCTTTCTTTCTTTCTTTCTTTCTTTCTTTCTTTCTTCATTTATCTGTTAATATTACTCCCAAGCCATTGCTTTAGGTTAGTCTCCTGTAGTGGCCCCAACAGACCACCCCTCCCCCTAAAGAAATCAAAATGGAGTTACTCATGCTAAAGTTCCTGCCACCACCCTCCAGATGCTTAACTGACCTCAGAAATCAGAGTGATAACAGCCAAAGTCCCAAACAACTTCAGTCAGAAATATAATGGCTTTTTCTTGACCTTAACCACAGGGAGTGACCCACACTTACCTGCAAGCGACTCTAGGTTCTTTTCTCTTGTCTTGACTCTGCCGCCACCTTAAAAGGCAAGTAACTGAAAAACCCAGTCTTCTTTCTGTTTTCTTCTCCCTGTATTGGGGTCTAAAGCCAGGGCCTTGCCCTTGCTGGGCAAGCACTCTCTCGGCCAACCCCACCAATCTTTTTTTGTTTTTGCCTCTTTTCTATCTATAAACCAACAGGAGCCTCTCCTGGTTTCACTGAACACATATTCTGTTTTATGAGTGAAGTGATCACCAGTTTTTGCTCTCCAACTGGGCTCTTCTTCCCTCAGGGAACCATGAAACCAGTAAGACCACAGACCCAAGAGAGAAGTATAGACATTAATTCTTCCAAGAAAAAGAGAAGTCAAGGAGAGACAGACACATGAATCACTTTTTTTAAACAGATGCTTAGGTAGCCCAGGCTAGCCTCAAAATCGATACGTAGCCCAGGATGGCCTTGAACACCTGACTCTCTTGCCTCCATCTGCTGAGTGCTAGGATTACAGATACACAGTCTCATGCCTGACTCTGACAAATTAACACCTGAAAACAAAGTTAAAAAATAAAATGGTGGGGGTGGGGATCAACTTCTCAACTCTTGGGGCTGGAGGTCTGGGTTATGTGTGCCACGTAAAGGAAATGAGAGATGGAGATGGGCTTAAAAAGGGAAAGAATATTCATGTGTTTTCTAGAGATGGTGGGACTCTTGCTCTTCATTTCTCTGACTTTCCTTTCAGTCCTTGCCAAGGCAACTGTTGACAGTTGATGGAGGCTGGGGCAGTGGTGGGGGTCATTTGGCATGCAGCTGACAGGACAGCCTCCCTAGATCCATCCAGTCAGAGCTGGTCTACCTGAAGAATGAATTCCAACTTTGAGGCCTCCTGTCTTCACGCGTAGGCAAGATGTGGGAAGGATAGATGTGTTCAAGGTTCAAAGGGTTGCTCATCCCAGGCTGCAAATGCAGCCAAGTACGATTTTCACCAAGACTGGTGAGATGGTGGACACCTGTGTAAGCTCAGCATTTGGGAGGTGGAGGCCAGAAGAAAAAGGTGCTCAAGGTCAGCCTCCTGGGTGCTGGGGTCACTGACTCAGCCACTGAGCCTGACTTTCTCATTTTAAAGGGTGGTGGGCCTGGCCAAATAAGATCCCAATAGAAAGGGTTACCAGCTTACAAATAGCAGTGTTCTCGGTGCATAACCTGATGGCCTGGAACTCACGGAGATACTGTGTATGTGTGTGTGTGTGTGTGTGTGTGTGTGTGTGTGTGTGTGTGTGTGTAGGTGTATGTGGGTGCTCTCATAGGCCAGAAGAAGGTGTCGTGTGTGTGTGTGTGTGTGTGTGTGTGTGTGTGTGTGTGTGTGTGTGTGTGTGTGTGTGTGTGGGTGCTCTCATAGGCCAGAAGAAGGTGTCGTGTGTGTGTGTGTGTGTGTGTGTGTGTGTGTGTGTGTGTGAGAGAGAGAGCGTATTTGGGTGCTCTCAATAGGCTAGAAAAGGACACTAGAATTCTTGGCGCTGGAGCTACTATTAAAGAGCAGCAGGTTCTTAGCCACAGAGTCGTGTTTCGAGTCCTGCACTGTGATTCCTGCATACACAAGTTTGGGGATCTTGGGTTGGGCCTTCTGACTGAGGCTCCAGTGGAGGCGTTGAGGGTGGGGCACTTTGCTTTCTTTACCACGCCCAGTGCCAGCTTCCTCCTGCACTCCAAATAGGAAACCAACCAGGCCCTTTGCTTTGCTTTGCTTCACACTGTGCTTTGCAGAGACAGGGCCCCTGTGTAACCTAGACCTGCCAGGAACTTGCAGCAGTCCTCCTGCATCAGCCTCCCAAGGGCTAGAACGACAGGCCTGAGTCACCACACCCACTTTCATTTACTTTCCCTAAAATCGTGGTTTCTGGACATGATAGGTAAGCACAACTCTGGAGACAGAGACAAGGGGATCTCTGTGAGTTCAAGTCCAGCATCGTCTGGAACAGTGAGTTGCAGGCCAGGGAGTGCTACATAGTTGAGACTACATCAGAACAAAACAAAACAAACTACACTGCTTTCAAATGAGTAAGATAAATCTTAAAGAAAGAAATATCTGTCCCCATTAATGTCTTAGTGAAATTATGTTTATATTGGCATTGTGCTTAGAATGGGATTAATAGGTACATATCCATTCATATTATGTTGCCTGTGATAGTGGGAGTCGTCATGACAGAAGTACACAGAAAACATTTGGTGACTGCCATCTCCATTTACACTGGCTAGTTTTATGTTAACTTGACACAAGCTAGAGTCATCTGAGAAGAGGAACTCTCAGTAAAGAAAATGCTTCTATAGGACTTCCTGTAAGCAAGTCTGTGGAACGGTTTCTTGATTAATGATTAGTGCAGGAGGGCCCAGCCCACTGCAGATGGTGCCCAGGGTGGGTGGTCCTGGGTGAATTAGGAAACAAGCTGAGCAAGACAGTGAGCACCACTCTCCATGACCTCTGCCTCAGTTTCTGCATCCAGGTTCCTGCCTTGAGTTCCTGCCCTGGCTTCCCTCAGTGATGGATTATAAACTGTAAACTGATATAAAACTTTGCCTCCTCAGGTTGCTTTTGAACATGATCTTAATCGCAGCAACAGAAATCAAACTATGACACCATTTTAAGTTCTTTGATGCAGGGACAGTATTTTTGTTGTTTGTTTAACAAACTGCATTAAAATGCAGCATCTACAAAAAGAATGTACCAGGGAGGGTAGGATGGACGAAGAAGTACATTATGTATGCACAGGTGAGATGGCTTATAGGTAAAGGCGCCTGCCACCAAGCCTGAAAACTTGAGTTCAATCCCCAAGCCCTACATGGTAGAGAGTATCGACTGCAGAGAGTTGTCCTCTGACCTCCACACCTGTGCCTCAGCATTCACTTCCATACACTTGCGTGCACATGTACAAACACACACACACGACCACACACACATTCACACTCACACAGACACACATACACACACAACACACTAATTAAAAAAAACAAGCTAGTGAATAAATACATAAATAAAATGTACTAGTTTTTAAAGTAGGCAATTAGCCAAGTGTGCTAGTGTGCACCTGTAATTCCAGAACGTGGGAAGCTGAGGGAAATAAAACAGGAACTAGAAAATTGGCCTGGGATCTATGCAAGAAAAGAGCTGTGTCAGAACACTTCCTGAACGCCCTGTAGTGGTGCCATAATCTTCAGTGATTGTCCCCTACTTCACCACTATCCTGACTTTTAGAAATCTCATGAGTCGAGTCACCCCGTATGCATTCTTGAACGCGTGGCTTCCCTTGGCCCACAGTCCATCTGTGGGATTCCTTCAGTCCCATGGCAGTGTTTTGTTCTTTCTCAGTGACTGGAGTTCTCTCTTCTCTGAACTCATCCCAGTGGATGCATCCCACTTAAACAGAGGCCAAGTTGCTTCCAGTCTGGAGCAAGCATAAATGGTCCTGCTGCAAATGTTGCTGACATGCCCCATAGTTTGGGTAAATATCTCCCAAAAGGCCCATGGGTGGCAACATGTAGCATTCCTTGGAGTTTGGGAAACTGTAGAGATGAGTTTATTGGTACCTTCATTGGGGTTTTGGCACCCTGGTTCTTTCTCCCTTGCCCCTCTGCTTCCTGGATGCTGGTGAGTGTCCTCTTCCATAACACCCTGCCACCAGGATGAGTGGCACCACCAGAGGACCTAAAAGCAGTGATACTAGCATCCCACAGACTGAAATTATGAGTTGAAGAATCCTTTTCTCCATAGAGATTCACCATCTCTGGTATTTTGTCACAGCAGTACAAACCTCACTAATATATGTATCTTGGTGAGTATATGAGCACAGCTCAGACAAATGTCTTCTGGAAAGGGGCATGATAGTCCATACAGGATGTCCTGTTCAGCTTTGTGAATTACTATCAGTTTTCCCAGGGTCTGTGACTAGAGTGTGGGAATCCCAACTAGGCCACTTTATCCCAGGGTGTGTATTTTGCTGCTGTGGGATAATGCTCTTGTACACTGTAAAGATTTATCACTCATATTGGTTTAATAAAATGCCAATTGGCCAGAAGCCAGGCAGGAAGTATAGGCGGGGCAACCAGATGAGGAGAATTCTGGGAAGAAGAAGGCAGAGAGCAGTCAACACTAGATGCAGAGGAAGCAAGATGAGAATGCTGCACTGAGAAAAGGCACCAAGTCATGTGGCTAAACATAGACAAGAATTATGGGTTAATTTAAGTTGTAAGAGCTAGTTAATAATAAGCCCGAGTTAATAGGCCAAACAGTTTATAATTAATATAAGCCTCTGTCCGTTTCTTTGGAACTGAATGGCTGTGGGACCGGGTAGGACAGAAACATCCATCTACATTTTGCTTTATTTCTACCATCACTGCTATAGATGGATGAATACTGGAGTCTCCTGGGACTGCGCTTTGCTTTCTTGATGATTAGTCAATCTCTCTCTCTCTCTCTCTCTCTCTCTCTCTCTCTCTCTCTTTCTCTGACAGGGATGGTCTTAGATTGGCCTAACCCATAACTCACAGAAATCCACCTACCTCTGCCTGGAGCACTGAGATTAAAAGCATGTGCCACTACTTCCAGCTAACATTCTTTTAACTTAAATTCTTTTACTGCAACAGATTAGAGAGTAAACACAGTAGTTCACTACCGCAAAATGTAACTCACTTTCCCTCTTTTGGGAAAATGGTCAGTGCTTCTGGAATGCAATGGTTAAATTGCTGTGGGAAATCACCTTTCATAGTATCTCCCCTCTCCCCGACCAGGTAAGTATATTCACCTAGGAATGGAACCTAAGCCTCATGCCTGCAAGGGAAGTACTCTGCTACAGAGAAGCAGCCCCTGTTCAACACAAGTTTTGGTTGTGTGTTTTTATTACATGTATTTATTCATTGTGAGTGGATGTTCAAATGTCATTATGAGTATGTGAGGGTCAGGCAACAATTCCCTTCTACCATGTAGATCCTGGTGATTAAACCTTGGGTAGTCAAGCTTAGCAGCAAGCACCTCTACCTGCTGAGCCAGCTCACCACCCCTCAATACAGGTTTGTTGAGATTAGATGAGGTGACTCAGGGCAAGACCTCAAGGACTGCTGCTATAACTGAGTTTGGCTTCCTTGGTGCCTTCTCTTACCACGTGATTTCACACATCCTTTCTTCCCTGCTTGGGAAGCAACGGCTTTCACCAGAAATCACCAGATATAGTCTCCCGGCTATGGGAAGACCTGTGGGTCAGAGTAAGTCTGTTTGTCTGTCTCTTTTTCTTTCTCCTTCCTCCCTCTCTTCCTTCCTTCATGATCCCCCTCCTTCTTATCTTCCTTTTCCTTTTGAAACAGGTTCTATTATGTAGTTCTGGCTGGCCTAAAACTCACTATATAAGTCAAGTTGGCCTCAGACTCATAGCAATCCTCCTGCCTCAGCCTCTTGAGTGCTGGAATAACAAGTGTGTGCCATCCTCACTACTTTCTTTGTAAAATAAAGACTCTGTTGCTTTGTTATAGTAAGGCAAAACTGACTATTACAGTCATCCATCTTTTTCCTTAATGGTTCTAAAGAAATTCTTCTTGCCTTGCTCTTTATTTATTTATTTTTTTGTTTGTTGGTTGGTTTGTTGGTTGGTTGGTTTTGGCTTTGGCTTTTCAAGACAGGGTTTCTCTGTGTAACAGCTCTGGCTGTCCTAGAACTCACTCCGTTGACAAGGCTGACCTCAAATTCACAGAGATCCCACTTGCCTCTGTCTCCCAAGTGCTGGAATTAAAGGCTGGTGCCACGACTACCCAGTTCCTTTTAAATCTCTCTATTCCTTGAGATCAGGAATATATAACATGTTTGTTTTGTTTGTTTTTGAGGTGGGTTTTTGCTACATAGGCCTGGTTGACCTGAGATTGCAATACAGCCCAAGATGTCCTCAAACTCATGATCATCAGGCCTCATGATACCAAGTGCTGTGATCACAGGAGTAGCCCACAGTGCCCAGCTAACAGAGCGGGCACAGAGGAGTGTCCCATGATGCCGAGCATACAGAGTGGACATAAAGGAGTGTCCCACAGTGCCTGGTTAACAGCTGGACTTCAGAGGAATGTCTCACAGTGCCCAACTTACAGCATGGACTTACAGAAGTGTTCCACAGTGCCCAGCTAACAGAGTGAACATAAAGGAGTGTCCCAGAGTGCCCAACTTACAGAGTGGATTTACAAGAGTGTCCCACAGTGCCCAGCTTCCAGAGTGAATTTACAGGAGTGTCCTTGGTACCCAGCTCACAGAGTGGACTTACAGAGTACCCCACAATGCCAGCTACAGTGTGGACTCAACAAGTCCTTGGGCTGCTGCTGAATGAACTAGTATGCAGAGGTGGAGAAAAATATACTGACTAGGTGAAGGAGGCCTTGATGTGTATTTATTTTTGTTTTATGTTACAGCTTTGAGGTGTACTTTACATTCCAAAACTCTAGTTGTTTCAAGTGTACAATCCAGCGATTTACCAAATTGTGCAAGCATTACCATAATCTAATTTGGGAGTATTTTCACTACCCCAAAAGAAACCTTGTGTTTCTTTGCTTACTTCTGTCCCCAGGCAACCACCAATCTATTTACTGCCTCTATGGATCTGCCTCTGGGGACACTTCATATAAAGGAATCATAGAACTCATGGCCTTTCACATCTGGAAGCTTTTGCGTAGTCGCTTTGAAGTTTGTCCTTGCTGGAGCACGCATCGGTCCTCCATTGTTTTCACAGCTCAGTAACCATTCTGTGGCGTGTTGTGTAGACAGAGTCCCCGAAAGTTGTCTGGCACGAAGCAGCAGGCGTTTGGGTCACTTCCACATTCGGTTCTTAGGCTGTTATGATGTCACACAGGTTGCGTGTGGGTGTACATTTCCCTTCCTCCCCTTCCTCCTTCCTTTTTTCTTTTGCACTGGGGATTGAGTCTAGGCCCTCCCTTGCCCATGCTGAGTGTTGCAGGCATTGGCTTCCAGAAGCAGTTTCACCTTATGGTTCAGGTCTACCTCAAACTTGTAGTCTTCCTGCTTCTGCCTCCCGAGGGCTGGGATTATAAGTGTGCACCACTAGCCACTACACTAGGTTTGCGAGGTGCTGGGTGGAATCCAGGCCTTCGTGCATTTGAGGCAAGCACTCTATCAACTTTGTATCCTCAGCGACTGAGCTGCTGTCTCAGCTCCCTCGTGTTTTCTCCTTCCGAAGGTAGCATCTTATTTTGTAGCCCAGACTGAGTTCAAACTACAGTCAATTATACTGTCTCAGGCTGTGTCGCCAGGCCTGGCTGTTCCACCTCTTTTTTGGACACTAGTGCCACTCTCTGCCATTCTAGACTTATTTCTATACTGACTGACACGGCACATTGCCCAGCATTTTCTCTCTTCAGAGTCTTGCCCCCACAGAACCCTTCCTTCCTGTCTCTTTTCTTTCCCTTTATGCCTCCCCTCCCTTCCTCTCCTCTTCTATCCCCACCCCTGCCTCTCCTCTCTTCCTGTCCTCTTTGTCTTACTATGTAGCCCAGCCTGGCCTCAGACTCCTGAGTGCTGAGTCTGCTTTACCACATCCAGGTCCAGTGAGCTGGTAAGATACTCCTGGGTGTGGAATCTGGGGTCTACATTGCTTTCTCATGCTGCTGGGGATGGAATGCAGCACCTTGCCCATGCTAAGCAACTGGACCACTGAGCCACATCCCCATCCATCCATGGCCTGATAGGCAGAGCAGGCTAGAAGAAACAACACTCCAGGTACAATGAGCCAAACCCCAGTTCAAAGTCTTGTTTTGTGGTTGACTGGCCATATGACCAACGGCAAATCACACCCTCTGAATTCAGTTTCTTCCCTCTTAATGTGTACATCTTCACATCACCCATGGGTGGCAGTGCCTGAGATAGGTCCTTTGGTGCCCAAGAATTCTGGATGCTGTGGAGACTCGGTTTTCTGTCATAAAGACTCCTTCCTTGCAGGATGGCCATAAACCAGTCAGTTCTTCTTACTAATCCAGGCCATATCATCAAATCTGGACAGTTTGCAGAAAGCCATGTTCCCGAGCCATGCGTTTGAATTTTTTTTTGAAATTTGGTTAGTGCAGTTGGTAAATTTAACAAGCTTTTGTTGTTGTTATTTTTGTCTTGTGTTTTGTCTTTTCGAGACTAACTCACACCTTGCAGCCCATACAGGCTTGGACCTCACGATGTCAGTCAAGCTGACTGGAAACTTTTTGGTGGTCCCCCTGCCTCGGCCTCCTGAACGCTGGGATTACAGGCAGAAGACCTCACGCCCAGTTTAGCAACTGTTTTCTCTATCAGAGTCTTAATGGCAGCTAGGCTGCAACCTTTACTCCCCATAAGTCCTGGACAAGCAGAAGTCATCAGGCCGTGCACTTTAGCATTGGAGCACTTGTCGGGATGACCAGGCTGGGGATTCCACGTAGGTGAGATGGCTTTGGTGCAAACTATGGCTCATGGGATCCTCTCAAAGCTAGATTGGACCCAGATGATGGGCTTTGAAAACCTACAGGAATGGTTCTAATGTCCTGGCAAGACTGAGAACCACCGAGCTAAAGGGACCTGATTCAAAGCCCAGGCAGCTATGCAAGAATTTAAAGCTTCCTGTGCCTGTTACGAAACTGACTTCTTCATGGATAACCTACTCTAAAATGCAGAGAGGTTTATGTCCAGCTGAATAGGCCACAGGAAACCACACAAGGTTACTGAGCAAGGAGTGAAAATAGTTGGTAAGAACCATAGGCTGAATAGCCTTATTGGAAAAGCTTGCTGGAAAGTAAAGGCAGGCAGATTTCCGTGAGTTAGAAGACAGCCTGGTCTACATAGTTTCAGACAAGCTAGGGCTACATATTAAGGCCCTGTCTCAAGGCAGGGGAGAAGGAAAGTAAAGAAAAAAAAAGGCTTGGGACCAAATACGTTAAGAATTTGCAAGTACGTAATGTGATGTCTTGGGACTGTGATTCAAGTCTAACATTAAATTAATACACACAGCTCAAATGTAACTTTATACAATATCTTCAGCTATATATATATTTTCTCTCTCTCTTTCCCTCCCTCTCCCTTTTCCTCTGTCCCTTTCTTCTCTCTCCTCTCGGGCCACTCTAACCTGGAGTTCTTGTCATTGTCTAGATTTTACCTCTCCGGCCGCGATTACAGATGAGCCATCACCCTTCTCCACTGCCGTTTTCTGTGACCATGGCCTCCTCCACTGTAACATCCTGTTAGCAGTGACAATGTTTGGATTTTGTACTTTAGATTTTTTTGATTAGGGTTGCTCAACTGATTATAACATTGATAGTGAAGGGTCCAGCTATCACAGGTTAGGAAATGTACTTTAATTTTTAAGTTTAGCAAAGAAATAGGCCTTTTCCTTCTATACTCTTGACTTAAGGTACACTTCTTCAGCACCTGAGGTTAACTAGAGTCTCAAGGGCAGAGTTTTATCCAGACGCTTCAGGGAACGGGGCAAACCCCTATTGATATCTGGTAGCTGACTGAATTGGTGGATACTCCTCAGCAGGCCCATCTGGAATTCAGGAGGGCTAGACTATGACACCCCCTCCCGCTAACCATTTCCCACAAAGCTGAAAAGATGTTTGCTCTCCTGTTTAGTTAGCCTTTGCAATGTTTAGCCGCTTCGGTCGGATTCCAAGCTTACCAACCCGGACTTCTCATATCTGCATGGCGAGTCGTGCCCCCCCTCCCCGCCCCCGCGCTGGTGTTACGCTGTCACCGAGCTTCCCGGCTTCGGCGCCAGCCTTCAAACCTGTCTTTATCCATTGTTCAGTTTCCTGTGAGTCAAGTTCAACCTGGCTTCATGCACTGCAATGATGGTCACAAACAGATTCCCAAGCAGACACCTGGGAAGCAGCGCCGCCTGTCACCCACCACAGATCCAAACCCGAGGAATCGAGGGGCGTTCCCATTCCAGCGGCTCAGGGTGGCGGGTCGCCGGGGAGCCCCTCTGCTGGGGAGTGCCCGGCCCTCCGCGGGCGTGGCCGGTCTGGCCCGGCCCCTTGCCCGCCCTGGTCGCCTCGAGATAGTCTCCGCCCGGCCACCGGCCGTCAGCGCGCGCGCTCGCTCCGCTCCGTGTCTTCCCGGGCTCTGCTGACCTCGGACGAGCCCCGCCGAGGGTGATGCTCTGAGCACCATCTCCCTGGGTAGTTGCGCCTCTCAGTGCACTCGGACGTCCCCGGCCGAAGCAGCCAGGGGAAGTTGTCTTGTGAGCCCGCGGCCCCTGGGTCTCCTCCCCCTGAGCCCCGCCCTCCGCCCGCCGCGGGGACCGCAGAGCCGCCCGGCCCGGGGGCGTCGCCGCTAGCGCTCCCGAGCCCGCGGAGCCCACGGAGCCAGTGCAGACGGCGAGCGTCCGTTTCCCTGCAAGCAGCGCTTGTAGCCCGGAGGCCCAGGGACCCCTGCGCTCCCCCGCCACGGCGCGCGCCCAGAGCGCGGGAGCCCGTAGCACCGGGCGCCTGGGACCCCGCGCAGCCTCTGGCCAGCCCGCGGGGCTAGGCAGGGATGTGGGCTGCACTGTGAGCCCGGGCGCCAGGGCCATGGCCGGCTCCCGCTGCCGGACCCTGTACCCCTTTTCCGGGGAGCGGCACAGCCAGGGACTACGCTTTGCTGCGGGCGAGTTGCTCACGCTGCTCCAGGTCCCGGACGGCGGTTGGTGGGAAGGCGAGAAGGACGACGGGCTCCGTGGCTGGTTCCCCGCCAGCTACGTGCAGCTGCTGGAGGTAAGAGGCTAGGGTTGGGGTCGAGGACCTGCTATCCACCCAACCTCGGCACTCTGGGGAATGAAGGGTGCGGGGGTGCCCTGGGGCGTGGGCAGTGTTCCCCTCGTACCCAGCTTCCAAGCACGTCGTGGCCGCTCGGGGGAAGGGAGAACTTGTTGCCTGCGCGAGTTCTGAAGCAAGCGGGCGCGCTGCCGCGGATGACAGGGGCCGCCAAGGGGCCGCCGAGCTCGGTGGTCTTGGCAAGGCGAACGGATGGATGATTGGGGCTCGGAAAGGTGGCCCCACAGCCCCGCCTTTCCCGCGAACCAGTGGTCAGTCATTCTTTACCGGAGGCGGACTGCCCGGCTTCCCCCGGGCCGCCCACTTACTGGTCAGCTGAGGTGCACCAGTTAGCCTTGAGTGAGTCTGAGCAGAGCAGCAAGCTTGTCCGAGGATATAGCTAGGACCTCAGGCAGCGCCCCCTCCTTTAGGCTCAGTACCCTAAAGTGACTTGTTCCTGGTTATCTGGCTTGGCCCCAAGGCTACATAGGACAGCTGAGTCAAGTCAGCTGGTTGCTTATTGTCTGGGTGACAATTGCGAGGCCTCTTTGGCCTCTAATCACTGAGCTCATGGTCACAGTCTGAGTGAGAGCCTAAGTTTCTAAAGTCCTTTGTGTGTGTTTTGTGTGTGTGAGAGAGAGGGGGTATTTTTCAGTCCTTACAGAGAGGCTGCTGACCCCGGGGTCATCATAAAGACTAAACTAACCCTCGCCCTCAGTCGTGTAGGTAATCTTGGGTTTTGGTAGGAACTAGCCTAAATAAGGAACCAAATTTATCTTCTCCTGGGACCTACTTAAGAACAAAGTAGCAAATTTTGAATGAAAAAATGTAACATGCGACTGGGGCCAGGGTGAGGTGGGGAGACAGGGGTTAGATGGTTGTAGACTGGGCAGACCTGACAAGTGTCCTGTGGCAGCATTATCAAATGTTTCCCCAGCCTTCGTGATAGTTCCTTCAGGTCCAGGAAACAGACTCGCTCTAAACGGACCATAGTATTCCTGGGCGAAAGGCTGGAATGAGCTTCGTGGGGTCTTAGCAGTGGTGTCTCTAGGAACTTAGGGTGTGTTCCCAGCACCTGTTTCTGCAGAGGCTCAGATTCGACTTTCTGCATTTCCCAGGTCTGTCTCTAAGGGCATAATTAATAATAATAATAATAATAACAACAACAATAATAATAAGCATCATCTGACAGGGAAACCTTGAGCCTCCTGACAAAAAAGCTTTCTGAAAGACGTTTGAGTTCTCTTGGTGGCCACATTTCCCGGGGAAATACTGATGTGGAGATTCTGTCTGGTGAGGAGTGTTCCTGGCTGGATTCAGCCAGCTGTTTTGGGTGGGGATTTGTAAGAACAGAGTGCCCCTGCTTTTTCCTGGGCGGGGTGGGGGTGGGGCGCATGAACAGGCCCAGGAGACAAAGCCGAATTATCACTGGGATGGCCTGGGTGTGCCCGTGGTACCCCTTTGCACTTAGAGAGCTGAGAAGTCTCTGGTCCTTAGGGACCTTTCAGACCCCCTCCCATCTATTAATAGCAACTCGGTGCCACCAGGAACACCTACACAAGGCTTGCGCATCACCACCAGTTTCCTGACCCTTCTGTGAAGGTGGGGTACTGTCCTCCACGTAGGAAGCTCTGTTTTGAGCCACAGTCTCTAGCTCCGTGGCTCAGGCTAACTTCAGATTTGCAGTCTTGTCGCCTTTGCTTCTTCTGAGTGCTAGGGTTCCAGGCTTGTGCCACAATACCTGGCACTGCCCTCATTGCACAGGTAGGAGGAGGCACGGCAGCATGAAAAGGCAAGTCTGTCTTCCAAGGGGTCAGATCGGCACTGCAGACTAACAACTCCGGTAACTGGCCGAATTCCTCTAGGATTTTAAAACTCAAAGGTCAGTAAAAAAGCGGAGGATGTGAAGGAAGGGTGGGCCATGCCCCTGACGTTGATATGTTGGTGACAATATCCTTAATAAGACCTGCAATCCTGGGGCCAAAAGGAAGATAGCTACAACCTGAACACACACACACACACACACACACACACACACACACACACACACGGACCCTGGAGCACCCCTGCTGCCGACCCTGAAGTTTAATTCATCTCTAACCAGCTGAGGTGGAGGCAAGGGTGGACCTGGCCCCACTGCCCACGTACTGACTAGAATTCTCAGCACCAGCATGTAGGTTCCTGCGTGGAGGTTCGTGGATCCAGTTTTTGGTGGCTGGCACCCTCCTATCAGAATAAACTGCATCACTAGGCAGAGATCTGGGAAGGGAGGTATGCCCTGGAGTCTCCTGGGATGGGCTGAGTACTCACAGCAGACTAGGGTAAGTTGGGGAGCAGCCAGTGGGTGCAGTGTGAAATGTATGGATCCTGAGACTGCAGAAGCCCCTCAGCAGCAAGTAGACAGTGAGCCCACAGGCTCTGAAGAGGGTCCTGCTGTAGGGGAAGAAATGGAAACAAAATGGGCCCCATAAACCTCCTGGGGAAGGACGGGGTGATGGGCACCCTGCTGAAGAATGGGGGTTTTCTGGGGGCTGGAGAAGGTGGCTCAGAGGTTAAGAGCACTAGCTGCTCTTCCAGAAGTCCTGAGTTCAATTCCCGGCAACCACACGGTGGTTCACAATCATCTATAATGAGATCTAGTGCCTCTTCTGGTGTATATATGTTAACAGAACATTATATGCATAATAAATAAAAGGATCTTAAAAAAAAAAAAAAAGAATGGGGGTTTTCCTCACAGTGTCCCTTTTGCCCTCTAGTGGAAAGAGGGACAACAGGAAGTATCTTAGTGGAGGGTGTGAGACACTGACAAGAATGTGCAAAGTACACTCTCCCCAGGAATCTCTTCCTGGTTCAGACAAAGAAAGGGAAGCCAGAGGTCCGCCTTTGCAGGAAACACACACTGTGGAGGGGGCATTGCAAGCTGACCCCCAAAGGCCTGCTAGCTCTGCATTGGGGATGGCTGACTCAGATGGAAGCAGGGTTCGAAGACAAGGTCATGGGGGGGGGCAGTCTCTTTGGTCAAGACTCCTAAGAACGGGAAAAATGATAAAGTGAAGATGGACTCTGAAGAAGGGTGTGTATTGAACCTGGGTTTGGAGTTTTCAGTTTATGACCAATTCTTAGTCCATTAAATTCTGAGTATGTGATAAAGAGAAGCATCTCATACTGGGCGGGAAGGAGGGATAGTGTCCCAGCTCCCCACTACCCCATCCCCCAACTAGTACCTACCTCCCAAAGGTTCCACCACTTTCTAGGAATGCCACAGGTTGATTACTGAATCTTTAGTATATGAGTCTTTGGGAAACCTTTAAGAGCCCAACCATAACCAGGCTTAACAGTCGACACCCAAAGCTGGCTGTGGTGTATAAAGGCCCTGAGATGACAGCGGCTGGAAAAGCCTTTCTTGGTAGTTCCTTCAGCCACGAAGAAAGGGAGCAGCGAACTCTACTGATATTGTTTGTGAGACACACGAGAAGGAGAGTGAGCAGACAGAAGAGATGAAGCCAGACTGGAGACTGTGGGGTACTGGCCAGCTCCAAGTCACGCCCTGGGTCACTTCCATAGTCTTGGGGACCTGACATGAAGGGCAATTTTTACCAGTCCTCAAGGATACAGGCACAACTCCTAGGGATATAGATAGAGGTGGGCTCTCTATCCCAGGGAAGAGTTGGAGAGTCAGGCATGGTACCAGAGTCGGTATGAAGACCGGTCTGGCCCAACCTGGAAGGCCTAACTGGACTCAGGAATTCCTGTGGGGAAAATCAGAGACCTAAAGGGTGGTATAATACTTCAGTAGGAGCACCCAGAGTTTTGGGGAAGAGGTTTTAGAAAGAATACAGGCATGCCAGAGCTTTCCTTCAGGTGATGCCAAGGTCCATGCCAGCATGTCTAGTCCTGACAGGTACTGCTTGTGCTGTGTCCCCAGAATGTGTTGAAGACTTACCACTGAAGCACAACCCTATCAGGTGGTATTTAGGTTATGAGGGTTCCACCATCACAGAGAGATTGACACCAGTTATAAAGAGGCTTGGCGGTGTATAGTTTGAGAGCTCACCCTTTTCCTTTCTGCCTTCTCCCATGGGTTGATGCCGTAAGAACTCAACAGAGGCTGACACCTCCATGTTAGACTCCTCGGCCTCCAGAACCACAAGAAATAAATTCACTTCATAAATTACCCAGCTTGGTGTATTCTGTCATAGCCATTCAAAGTGGAGTAAGCCACACACAGACTGTGGCAGTGCTTGTCAATGGGATGGGGCAGTGCAAAGGGAGATTCTTGAACTCCATGTCCTCTCCTTTTCCCTCAATTTGGGCTCAGGTGATTGTGTGGTAGGAGGTGATGGGGTAGCTGTGGGAGTTGGCGGGCTGTGCCGTGGACAATGAAGAGGCGGGTTTTCTATTGCTAGGTAACAAGGCACCCTGGGAATCCATCCTGTGTGACTCAGAGTGGACAGAGCTCAGCTGAGCGGTTCCTCTGTTGGTTCACCTTGGCAAACTCATTTGCCAAGAGAGTTGAAGTCAAGTGGCAGCTGAGGATTGAGTCCGGGAGACTCCATTGGGTTGGACTCGTAGAAGGACCATATTCACTCACCTGGTTGTTCTGTCTGGCTTCTTTCCACATGGTGTCTCCTCCTTCAGAGCATTGTCACATGGCTTTTCTTCTGCAGGGTAGTTAGAGTTCTTTTGTAGTCAGTGGCCAGCTTCCAAGGAGACAAAGGGATGACTTGCTGGACTTTCTTAAGGCTTTGACTCAGGCTGAGCACATCACTCTGCCACATGCTGTTGGCAACGTGAGTCACAGGAATAGCCCGGAAGTAGCGTGGAAGGGGAGGTAGGTTCAGGCTTGGAAACCGGAGCGGGGTTCATTTGTACATTTCCGGCCTCTCAAGGATGGTGAAGACACCACGTGATACACATTAGAAAGGGGTCACAAGGCTTAAGCTCAACTGTTGGGCCAGAGAGAGAGAGAGAGAGAGAGAGAGAGAGAGAGAGAGAGCCCCTAGAAGCAGAAAAGGTGTCATGGATGTGACATTTTGATTTGGAGATTCTTTACTCCTCTGTTTTCCATTCTAGGAGTTAAAAAACATTTTTTAAAAAAGATTCCAGCAATTTCTTTATAGAGGCGCATAGTAAATGATGCTACTGGACTCTGAAAAAATGTTTGCCTGGCCCTAGAGCCTGGCCAGTCTGCTGAGCCATCAGCACACCAGGCCAGCCTTTCCATGCCAGAGCTTTGATAATTAATGGACACAGTGTCTCTGAGCTGCCTGACATTCAGGAGATGTTTGCTATGGTACATAAATTGATTTTAATCTGTGTCCTTTTCCCCCTGTAACATGAAAATTACCTAAAATGGTTGTGACTTTGACCTTCATACCAATTTTTTTGGGGGTGGTCATTGACTCTGCTCACAATTAGGGCTGGTGGCTCCCCAGGTATGTAATTGTGCCATCATCCTGCCATTCAATTAGGGGGCCCGCATCAGCAGCTGCTGCTGTGTGAACATCTACCTGTGGCCACAGCACTGTCGTCTGTTTCTGCCCAGCAGGAACCACCCTGCAAAAACGCCATGCACTGGCTTGGCCATGAGGCCACTCGCAAGGCTTTAAAGCATCCAACAGAGCCTCTGGATTTTGTGGACTCCAGGCATCTTCACAAAAGTTTCCTTAGCAACAAGTCGGCAGGAATCCCCGACATCTGTTAACCACTGGGCAAATCCCAGAGATCTACTTCCACCTAGTAATGTGAATGCCCTACCACCTACCTTCCTGTATTTTCAGCCTAAAAAGGCCCAGCTTGTGTCTGGCGGCTGGGTAGACCCTCATTGTGAAGGCCGTGCTGGCCCCCATGGGTGAAAGGATGTGTGTGGTTAACCAGGAAGCCCTGCGTACATACGTGGTATTGTGACTTTTACTAGGCCCCCAGGGGACAGCATTCCTATTACAGTCTCCGTTATTACCCACAGCAGCGAGGTCAAAATGACAGATCTTTTTGATAGAATGCTGGAATGGATCCCCCTGTCCCTAACTGACAAACTAGTAGATTTCTCTCTTCCTGCAGAGGCAAGATGCTAAGGTGGTGTTTATACCTACAGGGAGAAGGAGAAATAGTAGCCAGCAGGTGTGCCTGGCATTTCCTTTGGCAGAGTAGAACGTGAGGTGACATTGTAACTTTGTAGTTGGGTGTGTGAACCCTAAAAGGTAAGAAGTTGGTTTTTTGGGATTGGTTAGTTTTTGTTGTTTTGTTTATTTGTTTGTTTTTTTTTTTTTTTTTTTGTTTTGGTGCTGGGGACCAAACTCAGTGCCTTGGACATGCAGAGCCAATGTTTGACCTCTAAGCTGCAGGCCTCCATCCCAGTATAGAGTATCATAAGGATCTGCTTACTTTCCTCTGTCCCTTTTGGTATCTCCTCTGCGCACCCCCTGATAAAGGTTTGTTTTTATTTGCCTCACTTCCTGGTTCACTTCCTTTCTCAAGCTACAAATTTGAGTCAAGATTCAATTCCCAGGCACTCGAATCTCACGTGTCAAAACTAAGCCCATAATCTCTGCTCTCTCCATCGTCTTCTGCCCACCCTTCTGACTGAAGGAAGGTCACCTCCATCTGTCTGCCCGGTCCGGACGCTTGAGGCTCTTCCCCTTCCTGTCCTATGCTTTAGCTAGGAAGTCTGCCTATCCTCCCTGAGGAAGGTTTCCTGGAGCTTCTCTTTCTGCACTTGTCTTGGCAAACCTTTTCTAGCAAAGGCCAGGAAATGATTTCCAGGCTTTGTGGGCCAAGAGGCAAGACAAGATTAAAGCTGGTGCTGGAGGCAATGCGAGGTGAGGCCATATGTGCTCTCACCGCCTCACAGGGCTGCTGTGGTGGTAGAAAAGCTACCGGGGTAGTTCAGAAATCAGAGCTTGTGTGTACGTCCCGAAAAGATTTTGGTTTGTTGCTGTTTTAAGATGGGGCCTCATGTCATGTGGTCCACTCTGGTCTCAAACCCATGATGAAGCTGAGGATGACCTCGAACTCTTGCCTTGCCCATACCCCAGAAGTATAGCCCAGGCCGTCCTTAAGTTCATAGTAGTCCTTGAACTCTGCCTCAGCCTCTCAAGTGCTGGTATTACAAGTGTGGACCACACCAGCTTCCCTGTGGATCTTAATTATCCTCAGAGATGGATGGAGTAAAGGATTGGTCCAGGGAAACTTTTTAAACGTGGAGCCTACTGGGAGGTCTTGAGGTTATTGGGGCATGCTCTCCAGTCTTTTTCACTTCTGTTTTGAGACAGGACATTGAGTTGTATAGCCCATGCTTGTCTGGAATTCATCAGGCAGCCAAAGGCTGCCCTTGAACTTGTGGCAATCCTTCTATCTCCATCTCTGAAGTTTTGGACATACAAACATAAGCCCCCACATTCAGCTCTGTGTGAGTGACTTGTGCTGCAGTAGGTTAGCACTGTGTGCAAAGTTTATGTTCATAATGCACAAAGTTCATTTTTATAAGCTATTATTTTAAAACGTATCCAGATCTGGATGGAGCCATAGCTAGTCTGTGAAGAACCCTTGCAGCTTTTACAGAGGATGGGAGTTCAGTGTCCCAGAACCCATGTTGGGTGACTTATGGCTGTCTGTAGCTCTATCTCCAAGAGACCACCTGATGCCTTCTTCTGTCCTCCATAGGCACCTGTACTCACCTATACACATTCTCTCTCTCTCTCTCTCTCTCTCTCTCTCTCTCTCTCTCTCTCTCTCACACACACACACTCAAAACAGGCACTCCCCAAATTAAAAAGATTGATAGACAAAGGAACAGAATATCTGAGTAGACCCTTTCTAATAGAGAACACAAAACATCACCGACAGATCCCATCTCTCTATAACTCAGGGGCTGTAAATATAACTACAAAGATTTATTTATGGTTTTTTGAGACAAAGTCCACTTTCTTGGACTTGCCTGAACTGGCCTGGAACTTGGCACCCTTCTCCTATCTGAGCTTCTTATTGCTTGGGATTACAGGTATGTGCCACCATGCCTGGCTGAAAAAAAGACAGCCTTAACAAAAAAGTAACAAAAGTTTTTTTTCATTGTTGCTTTTTTTTTTATTGTTGTTGTTGCCTTTAGATTTGTTTTGAAACAGGATGTCTCTGTGTAGCCCTGGCTGTCTTGGAACTCACTCCCTAGACCAGGCTGGCCTGAAACTCACAGAGATCCACCTGCCTCTGCCTCCTTAGCACTGGAATTAAGGGTGTGTGCCATCATGACTAGGCTCATTGTTCTTTTTAGATAGAGCCTCTCTCTGTAGCCCAGAACTGACTATGTAGTCCAGGCTGGCCTTGAACAATCTTCTTGTCTCAGCCTTCAAGTGCTGGATTACAGGAGCACGACACCACAGCGCAGTGCGTCACTGAAAAGCGTGTGTGTACACCTTCAGACCCCTGAGTTGTACTTCTAGTCCAGAGGCCTCTGTTAGACAAGGTGTGAACATCACCATGCCATCTTACACAGCACTTCTCAGCAAGAGCAAGCTTAACTCCCATCTAAATCCCCAAGAGGAACTGGTTAAAATGAGGCTTACCCATGACCAGGCTTACTCCAGGACCAGGAATGCAGAAGGCTCAAGAACTAATCCAAACCGGAATTTCTAGATTCAAAATGTTGCTTAGTGACATTTCATATTTCCACGAAGTTAGCAGAGTTTGTACTTCTTACAAAGAAGCGAAAGGGGCTGGTGGCATCCAGAAGTGAATTAAAGTTAAAAAAAAAAAAAAAGTCGGGGTGGCGGGGACTGCACATGTAGTAGCCATTGTGGCTAGAAGGGATTGTAGGATTATGCCCTGACCTCAGGTCACATTCTTTTAAATAGCCCATTATAGCAAATCTTTGCATTTTGTGAGGTAGATTTGACTTTTTTTTTTTAAAGCCAGATTTCTTCTGCAGCCAAGTCTAGTGTGTCTGTGCGTGTGGCTGCCTGTCTGTCACCTTGTCGCAGAAAGCATTTAAGGCATCCTACCAAAAAGCATATGGTACAATAAGATAAAATCACAAACACACGAGGAAACCTGGGAAAAGGAAAAAAAGAAAGGGAAGTGGGGTAAAGACCGCTGGAGTGGAATCTGAAGAGTGGAGAGGGTGACCGAGACGAATCGTGTTTCCCAGGGGCAAACAATGTTGTTTCACATTGGGGAATGGTGGTTTTTTTTTTTTTTTTTTTTTTTGAGCAGTTTGCCATGGAGAGATATTCTGGTGATGGCTGCATGATGAGATAGGATGGTGTCAGGACAGGTGAGGACAAACAGTAACAAAGAGTTCTGGGAATTCCGTCCCTAAAATAAGAAGGGTTTGCCTCTTGCTTGTGCGGAAGGTCTGTAGCAAGGTAGTTTGGGGCTACAAGCCTCTCAGGCACCCCCAAGCCTCGCCTGGGGATAGCTTCAGCATCCTGAACGTTTTGAGCAGAAGGCAAGTGGAGGTCTGCCTGACCCCTTTCCCATCTCCATTCCCTGTCTCCACCATTTTTCTTCCTGAGCTCAGACTTTCATCTTGAGACACTCCTCATTCACCTAAAGGGGCAACTCCTTCAGATTAGAAGAGTTGACACGCTGCTGAGTCCAGCTGAAGTCTGTCCCAAACTGTTATCCATTTTCCAGACCCATTTATTCCGCCTGAAAAGCACCCTTCCTCAAAAGTTGCCTCCAGCTCTACAGGCTCCATGTCCCTCTTCCCTGAGAAGGTGGTAAGTGTTCAACCATGTAGTCTTTCATTGGGGGAAGACTCCAGAGTCTTCGTACTTTACTAAATTTATTTGCCCCCTGTCATTATTTGTCTATTGTCTTTTGTTGTGGTGGTTGTTTTGGACTCAGATCACCGAACCTCCTTGGAGTGGAGGCAGAGGTGCTCCTTTCCTGCAGACTCCTCTTCATCAGCTGTCCCGGCATCAGGTGCTCCCTGAGCACACCGAGTAGCTGCTTGGTCCACTCGGCATAAGCACGCTCATTTCCCGAGTCTAGGCTCTGCAGTTTTGTTTCTCTCTTTTACGTGAGCATGTACTATGCAGATACAACCAAGGCAGTACACTGGAATTAACAAGTATAAACTCCCCCACGGGGGTAGTGTGGAGAGAGAAGACGGCTCAGGGGATAAATCACTTGTTCCTACAAGTTCCAGCACCTGCTTGTGAATCCCTGGGATTGGGAAGTAGAGGATGGATCCCTGGGGAAACGATCTAGCTATAGTAGTCTCGTGGGAAAACCTCGGGTTCATCAAGAGACCTTCCTGCTGTAAATAAAGTGGAGAGCAATTGGAGAGGACACCTGACATCAGCCTCTGGCCTTTTACACACACTCACACACACACGTGTACCTGCGCCTGCACATATGTGTACACACACATACATATATGTACACACATACCCTCGTAAGCACACCCACACACAAATATACAAGCAAAAAAATAAAAAAAAAAAAACTTCCCTTGAGAAGTCTTTGGGGATTCTCCCATCCCACACAACTAACAAGCAACCTTTTTGGAGAGACTACGGGCTCACACAGACTTGGCTCAAAGTCCTTCCAGATGTTAGCATCCATTGCTCTGCCTACGTACCTCGAGACTTCTTCCTTCGTCTCTGCCCGTCCCATGCAGAGAATGCCAGGGTTAACCAACAAGAAAACTAATTAAGCTATAAAAATTCTTCAGAGATGCTATTTTAAAAACTCTACCGAAACGGTTCCTCGTCCTAATTTAATCATCAGAGAAAGCGTCCTTATTTCGGCAGTGGCTCCTGGAAGGCCGTCACGGAGGCATCTGCTGCTGATTTGTAACAGAATTTAGGAAGAGAAGTAGGAAAGCGGAACTTTAAATTTAGTTCGAGTCTACTATTCTCGTTTAGCAAGTGTTTTATTGATAAATAACTTCCAGCGTTTGTTGTGCTCGGAGGGAAAAAATACAGCTCCATTGAGTAGTCGATAATCAAGGGCGGTGCTCAGCACAAAATTGAGTCTAGGACCCAGTTTAGGAGTCCAGTATTATAAACAAAGGGACCGGGTACCACAGTTGAACAGAGTCTCAAGCCTGCTAGGAAAGTTTTCAGCATCCAGTTACACTCCCAGCCCTTCACTGGACATGACACACGTGGAACATGTCTGGGATTTCCCCAAGGGGTTTCCTTCTCTCCCTCAAGCTGTTCTCCATTGATACCAACTGGATCTGCTCTGATTCTATCCAGCCTGATGCTGCCCGCTTTACGGTACGAGAGAGAGCTTGCCTGGTGAAAGACTCAGTCCCAGGAGACTTCCCTGCTGCACAGGTCAAGGCCAAGCAATGCCACCTGTGCCCTAGCAGTCGACTGCATTTCACCTTTCACCTCATGGAGAGGCTGCACTTCCAGCCAGCTCCCAGAGCTGATGCCATTGCTGGCCTTCGGGGCCCCGTCTGAGCAGCAAGGCTTATGGATTCATGAAGGGGGTAGTTTTTACTTTATCTGTAAGATATGTTAAATCCTGGAATTAGATTGGATATTGGATTTATGTTTTTAAGTGGATTATGTGGAGCTATGGAAAGAACCAATTTTGGAATTAGACCTCTATAAGTATATTTAATCTGAGGAAAGAGATACGTCCGCAGCAGGTCCCTGACCACAGGGTGAAGGCAGGGCTAAACTCCTAACAGTGGACAAAAGCACAAGGCTCAGCCCACAGCCAGGCCGCTGGCAGCCAGGGTGATGAGTGGCAGGACTCAGGCCCACTCCGGATGAACAGGAAGAGCTGCAGTGGTGGGGAGCAAGCCTAGGAGGGTCTTGTTCACTGTCCCCAACATTAGAAAATTCATAAACTCAAGACATGGCTTCCAGCTCCTGAGACTGTTTTTTTAGCTCCAAGGGGAAGCTGATATTCTGTGTGGACAAGGTTGGGGGCTGCAATGGGCGCCCTGCTGCTGTTCCCCTTGCCACCATCCAGCATGCAGCCAGTGGTGTTGCCACCTCCCAGATGTGGACAGTAGAGTGCAGGGCAGGAGGCTAGCTTCTGCAGCTAGGGATTCTCTCTCTGCAGCTGCTGCTGCCTGCTTTACTCCAGGCAAGTGCAGAATTGAGTTTTATAGAGCTCCCGTGAGGTCAGGGGATAGCTGGATGCCTGCACACACCCTGTTAGTAGAATTCAGGGTTCTGCATGCCCTGGTTTTGAGCCAAGTTGGACTGAGCTAAGCCTGTTAATTGGGGCTTCCACTGTAGGACTGCTGACATCTCTTTTCCTTGCCCTTCTGAGCTCACTGTGCAGGGATGTCTTGGTGCAGCATGTAGGTAAGACAGATCTCCTGGGTTTTCAGGAGGTCCAGGTTCAGATTCTAGGACTTGGGGTGGAGCCCCAGCTTCTGCATTGTTTTGCACCTTCTGCTCCCACCCCCCAGAGACAGGGTAAGCACAGCTCAGGCTAGCCTTGAACTCTCCATCCTCCTACTCCTTCCTGCCCGGTGCTGGCATTACAAGTGTGTGTCACCACACCTGGTGAGATTGTGCTTTTAGCAAGCTTTCTGGGGGATGCTGTGGATCTTGGGGGGACACATTGGAGTCCCATGTGTGCAGAACACTTTCTTATTAGCCATGGGGTATACGCAGGTCTTGCTGGTCCAAAGCCTCAGAGAGCTGCAGCTGAGCTCTCCTTAGTTTGATGGAAACTGTTACATAAGAGTCCCTGTTGCTAGGGCTGGACTAATTGGTTTTATTTTTATTTTTTATTTATTTTTTTACCTGGCCTGATGAGCTTCTGGCTTTCTGGACTCTTGGAAGAGACTCCTCTTGTAATGAGGAAAAGGTTAGTTTGTGGGAGCGGTGAAGTTCTAGAGACTACTAAAGGATGTCAGATTTTCTTTTCTCATGCTTTGTCTGTTCCTGGAGCAAAGGAAAGATCCCAAGAGAGTGAATGGAACACACTTTACTCCCCCTCCCTCCCTCCCTTCCTCCCTCCCCCTCCCTTCCTCTCTTTTAGTTCTAGGGATGGAACCCAAGTCCTTTGTACATGCTAAGTAATCTCTGTCTGTCTACCTGTTTCCATACACAATACACTTTTGAGGCAGGATTTCTGTAGCCTAGACTAGTAGAGAACATGGCAATTCCTCAGCTTCCCAACTGCTGAGATTACAGGGGTGGACCAGGCCATGTGGGCAGAAAGGACCTTTCTAAAGTTTTCCTGTGGGCTCTGAATCAAGTCCCAGGCCAGCATTTGAGAGGTCCAAAGGAGAGATGATGTCACCAAACTGCTATCTCCCTAATCCCAAGTGGGACCTGCAGGTCCTGCTATCCTGGACTTTATTGCTCGGTGCCTTTGGTTAGGCTGCTGGCTGCATTCCACGGTGACTTTTAAGGCTGATTGACCACAGCCCTCTCCTGTTTAAGGTATCTGGGGTATTTCATTGCCACAACAATACAGTTGAGTTATCCAAAATGTTTGGATCAAAGAGCATTTCAGATCTCCGAATGTTTGCACATACATAATGAGATATCTTGGGTATCAGACCGAAGTTTAAGCAGAAGTATGTCCATGCGTGTGTGTGTGTGTGTGTGCGCGCGTGCGTGCGTGCGTGCGTGTGTGTGTGTGTGTGTGTGTGTGTGTGTGTGTGATGTTACTGAAGATTAAATGGAGTGTTTTACACATGTTGGGCTAGTATCCTAGTGCCGGTGTCGTTGGTGTATCACTGAGCTACATCCCAGCCCTACTTGTATCTTTTTATTTTAAAACTAAATTTCACTAACTTGTCTAAACTGGCCTTCACATCCCCCTGTAATCCTGGCTTTGGACTTTTTGATCTTTCTGCCTCACCCTCCCAAGTGCCTGGGATTACAGGATTGCACCACAGTGCCCAGCTCCAGACGGTATTTTTAATCTGCTTGTCTTCTCCACGACTCAGCATAGGAAGCCAGTGTGGGATTTTCCATTTGGGGTATCATGTGGGTGGAGCATTTCGGATTCTGGGCGTTTAGAATAGGGAAGTGCAACTGTAGAGCTTGCCCTAGCTCCATCTGCAATCTTCTTCGAGACCAGCCCAGCCCTGTCTGCCGCCAGATGTAGTCTTAGCTGTTTCCGCACGTGTTGCGTTGCCGTATCAGACACACCTGGAACATCAAGTCTTGCAGTGACTTGGTTCTCCATGCTGTTTTCTTGTTCGCTATGCAGTTCCGTCTCCCTGCAGTGTCCTCCCAGGCTTGCTCTCGCGCTTACTCCCTCTTCTTTTTTTTTTCCCTTTTGGGCAGCTTTTCTTGAGATATAACATCCATTAGAAGCAAACAAAACCATGCGTGTTAATTTTGTTTTAACATTCATGGAGTTGTGGATCTGTTACCATGGTTACCTCACTTGCTCCTTAGTCCCCACCACCTCAGCCTCAGGTGACCACACACTTACTGCTTGTAGATTTCCTGTTCTGGTGATTTTTTTCCATAAATGAAGTCATATCTGGCTTCTTCCACTTAGCATAATGTTCTTATTTTATTATTTTTGAGATTATAGTATAATTCCATCATTTTTCCCTTTCCCTTTCCTCCTCCAAGCCCTCCCAAATACTCCTCCCTGCTCTCTGTCAAATTCACGGCTTCTTTTTTTTTTTTCATTAATTGGTGTTACCATGCATATATGTCTAGCTATATATTCCTCTTCTTAGTCTGTAGGTCTGTATAATGTTACTTGCATGTAGACGTGTTAAGGGCTGACCATTTGTCTTGGATCACCTATTCCCTGGGTGAGGCTGCTTCTCCCAGTCTCAGCATCCTTCAGTTGCCTGTAGTTCTCTGTGTAGGGGCAAGGCCTTCTGGTCCTTTGCCTTGCACTTTAGCATGTCTGTTGTCACCCTTGTTCAGCCCATGTTTATTTCAGTCATGTTGGTGACCCTCGGCAGGTGTAGTTTCTGACATTACTAGAAGACACGCTCTCACGGGCAAGCTCCTTGATCCTCTGTCTCTTGCAATCTTTCTGCCCCCTCTTCTGAAGTGCTGGATGGATCTGCTGGGACTAGACATCACAATGCTGCATTTTGATGGGTAGGGTTTTCTCTAATGGTCTCCATCTGTTGCAAAGAGAAGTTTTTCTGATCAAGGGTAAGCACTACACTTACCTTAGGTGTAAAAACAAAATTAGACTGCAGCTAGGCTTGTGCTACCGTAGTGAAGTGTTGGTTGTAGGTTCTGTTCCAGGATCCAGGACTTCACTATCCCTGGGTAGTTGGCTAGGTTTCCAGGAGCGGGCATGGTTTCCCTCTTGTTGACTAGGTCTTCAGTCCAATTAGAAGGCTGTCGGTTACTGCCAAGGTATGTGTGCCACTTAGGGTTATTTCTCCGTGCTGGTCACTGTCGTGCTTCATAGGTGTCATAGCTGGTAGGACTGCCCACTGCTTCCCTGCCTTCTTGTTCCATGAAAGCTAGTCCTCAGGGTAGAGGTGTTCAGTTCAGTTTCAGACCTCTGGGCCCTGGGTCTGAAGTGCATGGTGTCTTCAGCAACAGGGACCACTTTGACCTCTTGGCAGCAACCAAGGGTAATAGCAATAGCCTATAGTGTTTTGGGAGTCTCCTGTACAACCCTGACCAACAACTCAAAAGAGGGATTCTCATGCCTGGTGTTGGGTCTTTGTTGTTGTTGTTGTTGTTGTTTTGGTTTTGCTTTTTGGGTTTCTTTTTTTTTTTTTTTTGTGATCTATTGTTATCAGAGGGAGCATTTCAGCCCAGACAGCAAATGTTCTAAAGAGTTGTCCATGCTGTAGCTGGTATCAGCACTTTCTTACTTTGCATGACCAATTAATATTCCATTAAATAGATTCGCCACATTGGACTTACCCATTTGCCAGTGGGTGAATATTTGGGTGGTTTTTCCTTTTTGGTTATTGTTAATGTTGCTTCCATGGATATCTGTGTAACTAGCATCTGTATTTCCACTGTGTTGAGTATTAGCTTGCTTGAGTATCACATGGTTCTTCTACCTTCTGGCATGTTGAAAAACTTCTTCCCCAACAGTGATGAAAGAGAGTTCCAGCATATTGAGGTCCTCACCAACACTTGTCCTTCCCTGTCTTAAACTGAGACACTGTTTCTTTTGGTGGTGTGGCTGCACTCACCTGAGGAGCCATCACCTGGGGCAGCACGTCACTGGTTTGTGTTGTTTTTGAGATTTGGCCTTGTGAAGCCCAGGCTGGCCTCAAGCTCACTGTGTGGCCAAGGTTGGCTTTGAACCCCAAACCCTCATATCTCTATCTCCCCAGTGCTGAGATTATAGGAACACCCCCACCACCCCACTCCACATTTTATTAGCTTTTATATCTTTTCTGGAGAAAGATCTTTGCCAGAGGCATCGTCCCTTGGCACATGCTTGTCTTTCTGCTTTGGTCCCTTTTCTTGCCATCGAGATGGACATCCTGAGGACATCAGTTGCTTTCACATTGACCTCACAATACAGACTTCTTCTTGGGTTGTGCAGATGGCCACATGGGTCTCTCCTCACCACAGGGGTCCCCTAGGTGTCCTCACACTCGGGTCAATCCTGACATCACTTGGGGATGGTATCAGGCTTCCTTGGTTGAGGGTGCAGTAGTAGAAGAAAGCCCCTAATTTTAGTGTCAGTCCCAACCCTGTGCTTCCAACCTGCTGGCTGCATTTGCTGTCCTGGGTTCCCATCATTGGGTTTGGCTGATTTGCTACAGCATTGGAAGTCAAGAGAGGCAATTACATACCCTATTTGAAGGGTTGCAATGATGCCTGCCAGTCATCAGGTGTTGAAGGAGTGGGCATGCTGTGGCCTCTCCATCCACCTTCCATGAACTGCTCCACCAAGACCTTTGGAGTTTCGTGGAAGTTTCATTCTGAGGCATGATTGATTACATTGTTGGTTCTTGGGATCAACTCAGTTCTTATCCCCATTTTCCTGGAGTTGGGAGTAAAGCTGAAAAGTCCTGATTCCCTGATCCTGCATTGATCTTTCTTGTGATTAGTCCCTAACCCGAAGCTAGGAGCTTCAGGTCATCAGTCACTTTACTAGGTAAGTGTGGACAAAATAATAACAGTTTGGAAAGTCCGAGGATTTTAAGGATTGTGTGCCTGGAGACTTGTTTATAGCCCAGAGCTTCCCTAGCCTGCTCTTACTTCTTGGACTTGGGTGCTGTCCTTGACAGATTTTGCTGACACATTGCCACTCACCCTATGGGCCTGGGCCCCTCCACACTGTGGGGTCCCTAAGGCCGGGTGATCTTCATAGACCCAATGTCTAGCTCATAGACCAGACTGGGGATGTAGTAAGACCAAGAAGGATCATTCATTTTGACAGTGCAGGTGACTATGACTCTTCCACCATGACGGTTACTTGGTTTCACACACACAAAGAAAACAAAATAACAAAAAATTTGATGACCCTTGTAAGAATCTCCACCCAGGCATCGTACGCCCACAGGCTGTGATTAACACGGCAGACCGGGAAGACTGTGTGTGACTCAAGGCAAATCATGTCTGTCAAGGAGCAAACCCGGTTACTCAGCCTCCAGGATGGGAGTTGTGTCACCTCGTGTCTGTAAGGGCTTTGGTTGTTATTGATTACCCCTGAAGAGAAAAACTGGCACTAAAGAAAGGGCCTCTCTTGGGACTGACTGTCTTGATTACCAGGTCACTCCTACAAAGGGAGGAGTTTCCGTCGCTATCACAGAGCACCTGAGAAAGTCACCTTAACTAACGGGCCATTTCTTCAGGATCATCCTTTCTCCAATCCATGGTCTTGGCCTGTTGCTTTGAGCCTGTGATGGCGTATTGATTCTTGACAAGTGCACACGGTGTGCAGGCCAGCTGCTGCAAAAAGAGAGTGGGATCCTGTTGTCTCCACCAGGGGCAAAATTCTAACTTCCTACTAGAACCTACTAACTCCGCTACAGCACCACAGGCCATCAGCACACTGCTGTCAGAGGGTACGACCCAGGGGGAGGATGGGAATGCTGTGTCTTTGGTGCTGGGCAGGCAGTCTGCTGTCACGATGACCGTCATGGCTATGCTTAGCTGAGCCACCACAGTGCGGGCACTGGTTGAGGAAACCTGGGGCACGTGCATCCTTGGCCTTGTGCCTCAGTTTCCATGTCCAGGGATGCACAGAGCTGTGCAAAGTGAACTTTGTCTCTTTGGTCATAGGTGTTGTGCAGAGGATCTGGCTCCCTGCTGACGGCTGTCACTTTCCTTATCTCATTTTCCTTTCTTAGTCTCGGCTTTGCTTTCTTCTTAGTCAGGGCTATCTACGTATGCGCTTTTTCTTGGTGAGAGAAACCTGCCTCCTCAGTGTCCCTCTGCACCTCTCAGTCGCCATCACTTTGTCTGTGTGTAGCATCATCGCTGAAGCAGAGTTGGTCCAAGAAACTCATGGCCATTCTTGTGGCCCTTCAAGTCCGTCAAGGTGTATCTGAATTGTTAACTTAAACCAGAGTCCATTTGCAGTCTCCTCTCATCCAGAGTCTCTTTGGGGGATTATGAAATGCAGCACAGATTAGAATCTTAACAGCAGGTCAGTACTTAAGGGGATTCTTATCTTAGAGCAGGTGACAAACCATCTTAGAGATGGACTTTTCTATTGCAGGTGCATTCAGGTGCCCGAAATATTTCTCTGTCCAGGAGAGGATCCTGAATTGAGTAAATTCTTTTGATCTCTTTGTCTTCCTGAGACATAGTCTTGTGTGGCTCAGCATGTCCTTGAGCTTGCTATGCAGATGAGAAAGGCACAGAACTATTGGTCTTCTTGCCTCCACCTCTTTCATGCAGGGATGACAGGTGCGCATGCACTGTTCCTGGTTTTCTTTTCTTTCTTCTCCTCCCACACTTTTTCTTTTTTAACACAGCCTGTCCACATATCCCAGGCTGGCCTTAGACCCATGGTCCTCTTGCCTCAGTTTCCTGAGTGCTTAGGATTCCAGGCGTGTACTACCCTGGCTAGCTGTGGTAAATATTTTCTTATTAGAGAGACCAGAAGAAGACAGATGAATGTCTTCCAGTTGGAACATGGCAAAAAGGATGTTGATACCTTCTAGCCACTCAGATGCAGTCTTTGAAGTCCTGATTGGCCATGTTAATTCTGTCCTTGTCACCTGACATTTACAGTGGCACTTACAGGCCCTTGTAAATCTCGTTTCTTCAGTTTCCTCTGTCACCAAGACAGAGATGTCTGACTTGAGCCTATGACAGCTGTTTGGGCAAGAGGGCAGAGAGGACCCTCCTCACACTCCAGGGAAAACATCAGGAAATATCTTGTCTTGAGTACACAGTAAAAGGGAGGGTGTGACCCTCGAGCTGATGTTGACAGCGGCTGCTCAGGAGGAATGTGGGGTTGGCTCTTGTGGATGCTCACACAGAGGGCTCTGTGTCTGCCCGCCAAAGCCCAGCTGTGGGGGTGGCTGTCAGAGATCCTGAGGGACTTTGAGCTCACGTGGGAGGAGTGAAGAACTACAGCTAGCTGCTCTGTGGTAGCACAGTTCCTCATAGAGCCATGCTGAGTACTTCCTGGGGTGAGGAGAGTCTAGTCAATGGAGGAGATGCTGGAACACAGTCAAGCACACTATGGGGACTGGGGAAGCAATGTTGGCCTCAGCCCTTTGCCTCTGGCCTGGCTTCTAGCCTCTTGTATTAGTGATCTGTCTTGCCATGATCACAATACCTGACAGAAGCCCCTTAAGGGAGCAATGTTGGCATTGGCTCACGGTTTAGAGTATTTTGGTCCTTTGTGATAGGGAAGGTATATCAGAAAAGTTCTATACGTGTAACAGGCTTGGGAAGTGGAGGCCACTCACATAATGGCTGATCAAGATGAAGAGAGTTGGACTAGAACCCGGGACCAATGTAACTTCCATAGTGGCCTACTTTTGCCCTCTGGACCTCCACCTCCTAAAGACTGCACAGCTTCAGGAAGACATCATGAGCTGAGGAGTAACGGTTCAAACATGAGTTTTTGGTTGTGGGGAAGAGACAGTTCAAACTCGATCCATAATACCCAAGAAGCCAGTGATGGGAGAACCGATGTAGGGACAGGGAAGCCATGCATGCCTGAAAGCCTCCATCTCCCCAGTGCTGGCTTCCGGGGGACCTGGCCATAACAGCTACTTCTCCTCCGATTTATCAACCTCCCTCCCCAGGGGACTGTGACGCAGACCTCACATGGCTCCCTTCAGGATCTCCAGGTCACTGTAGGACCCAGGTCAGAGGCCTGTGCCTCTTGGCATTGTGCTTATGTTGCTGTCTGCTCATGGTTGTAGTTGGTGGCAGGGCTGGAGGGTATCTGGGGTTCTCTGTTCATCCTGGTGGCTGGGCTGCTTTATTATCAGTCTTGGGGAGATGGTTTCTCAAGAAGCAGTTGAAGGTGTAAATCATGCTTCCCTGTGAATCATGAAAAAAGAATACGTCTATGGCTGCAAGTCTGCAAATGAGGAGCAATGTGAGAAACAGGCAGGGTGTCCACAGACAGGCAGCGGTGCGACAGACAGGTCACCAGTTACTTACCCGTCTGCTGCTCTTAGTCGTTTGTAGGGAGACGGCAAACAGCCATGTTGACAGGCTATACCTCATGAGAGAAGGTTGCAGGGGGTGGTTTGAAGGACTCTGACATCCCGGTAGCAGTGGCAGCTTCTCCGTTCACCTGGTCCTTAGTAATGGTCTCTTATATGACTCCTGGACCAAGGATCTTAGGCTGCAAAGCATCAGCAGTGTCCTCCCCGAGTTCTAAATCTAACTCTGAAAATGGCTTCTCATGGCCTGGAGGGGCAAAGGCCTCTTGTTGGGCCTTCTGCAGACAGGTAGGGGTCCTGAACAAATGTCACCTGACCTCCTCTGTTCTCCAGTCTCCTCTTCGCCTGTACTGGGCAGAGCCAGGTCCCTTGGTACCTATGCACCCTTCCTTGGCTCAGTGATTGCCTGTGTCTGAAGGCTCTTCCCGTCACCTCTGCCTGAGCATCCTGGTGTGCATTTGGCCCAAGTGTCTCCTCCTTGTCCTCAATGGGAAGTGCTGAAGCCCTAGGACCATTAGGAGGTGGAGCCTGGCGGGCGGTTGTTAGGTTATTGGCTGTGCTGCTCTTGGAAGGAATTAATTGGTTCTATGAAACCCCTAAGTTAATTTGGGTGAGATATTGTTGGATAGGGGGCAAGCATTGCCTTTCTTGTTCCAGCCTCTCGTCTGGCTATTGTTCTCTCTCTCTCTCTTTTTTTCTGTACTTGTTTGTTTGTTTGTTTGTTTTGAGAGGGGTTTCTCTGTGTGATAGTCCTAGCTGTCCTGGAATTCACTTTGTGGACCAGGCTGGCCTCAAACTCACAGAGGTCTACTTATCTCTGCCTCCAAAGTGTTGGGATTGAAGGTTTGCACCATCATGTCAGACTCCTTTTTTGTACTTTTATCATTATGATGATTTCTGCCTTGGAACATTGACCAGAGCCCACTCATGGCTGGTACCATGCCTTTGACTCTCAGAACTGCAAGCTGAGTAAGCTAGACTTCCTCCTTCTTCCCTCCCCCCTTTTCTCTCATCTTCTCTTCTTCTCCTTCCCTTCTTTCTCTTCCTGTCTCTTCTACTCCTTCCTTCCCCCATCCTTTCTCTCTCTCTCTCTCTCTCTCTCTCTCTCTCTCTCTCTCTCTCTCTCTCTCTCTCTCTCTCTCTCTCTCTAATATTTCCTGAGGCTATAATTGCCCAGGCTAACCTGGAACACATGGTTCTCCTGCCTCAGCTTCCCTTTTGGGGATTACACATACGTATCACCATGCCTGGATCTAAACCTTTAGCTTTATAGATTTGGCCAGCCTAAGATAGCTTATTATTGTAACTGCAAATCGATGTATGCACTTGGAAATGATAATCCCAGTCAAGATCCTCCCAGGTGGACCTTTCCTTGGCCAGCGGGGTCTGACCTTTCCCAGTCTCTCTCTTCATTCTCCACCTTCTGTGGAATCCTCCCTCCCACTGGGGCTGACAGTGGCTGGTGTGTTTGATCTTTGTCCCACTAAACTCTGAACTCCTCAGGTCTGGGAAAGGGTGTCTTAAACTGTAGCAGCTCTGGCCTGGCATAAGGCTTGGCATTGAACAGATCTGATTCAATAATTACTTGGCGACTGGCCGGGTGGGAGGTCTAGGTGGATGGGTTAATGAGGATAGAGGGAGAGCTTACCTGTGAGATCCTGGCACACATTTTTGTGAATTTGGGCTTATGGCTTAATTCGTGTTTCTCTTTGGTAATGTGAAGCTTGGGTTTTGGAAAACTAAGGTTGACAGGGACCTAGTCATGGTTTGATATGGAATGTTTCTCAAACATCCATGTGTCCGAGACTTGGTGCTCAGCTTGATGTGAGAACTTGAGCAGTTTGAGTCAAGAGAGTGGAGAGAGATTAGATTGGTAGGGCTTGCCCTCAAAAGAACTGCTAGAACATGGCTCTTCTCCTCTCTTTATCACCCTCCATCACCTTTCCACTCTTTCCTTCTTCCTCCCTCTCTCCCTTCCTCCTTCCACCTTCTTCATCTTACCCCTCTCCTTTTCCCTCTCTTTCTCCCTATTTTGTGTTATGCCTTGATGTCTGATGATACCACAGGGCCAAGATGACTGTGGACTTGGGGGACCACGAACCAAAAATACACCTTTTTTCCTTATAAGATGTTCACATTTGGGATTCTGACACCATGACAGAATGCTGACTGATGGAAAGTGTATGTCCAAAATCTCAGTAGTCTCAATATCCTGTGAGGCTACTTGGTCCTGGGGTACAAAACCCTTTAGGTATAGGGCAAGGCATGGAAGGTGAAGGATGACGGCAGAGCTGGCACCCCTGGGGTACTCCTCTCTCCTCACCCCTGCTTCTCAATAGGGCTGCTGTAGGGACTGAAACTGAGGCTCTAGGTTCTGCTTTTGGGTCCCTGGCCCATCCACACTTGAGTGGTTTCTTGTTTCTTCCTCAGTGGGTAATATTCCTTGAGGACTCACTGCCTCTTAGGGTACTTGGAAAGGTTCTCATGGAGCCAGTAGCATGGATATGATTTGAAGTACATGGACCAGTGATGATAACATAAATGTTATCACCATGAGAGGCAGTTCAGGAAGTAGGCTCTGATGCTGGATGTTCTGTTCTGACTCTCCTGGGCAGCTTTATCCCTTGTCCCAGCCTTCTATTCCTGCGCTATAATCATCCGTTCTCCTTTGGTCCCCTTAAAGTAGTTTTTGGGGTGGTCTTCCTGGAACCTCCTTGTCCTCTGGTCAGGAGCTTGGAAAGGCTGAACTACAAAGCGAGACTTTGCATAAACAAACAAACAAACAAACAAAGCCACCTTGAAATGACTCAGTAGGGAACAGCACTTGCTGTGTAGGCTTGACAACCAGAGTTCTGAGTTTAGCCCCCAGCAGCCCCTTCCTACATTGGCAGGAAAGAGCTGACTTCTGAACATTGTCCTCTGAACACCTCATGTGTGCTGTGTGCCCACACACCACACACACACACACACACACACATACATACACACACACACACAAACCTCAAACCAGAGCAAACCAGCCTTGCTGACACCTTGATTTTGAGCTCGTAGCTCTGAACTTTAGAATCAAACTTCTGTTGTTTAAGTTTCAGTCTGTGGTGCGTTGTTACAGCAGCAGCCTCAGTGGATTTGAGCTGGTGTCTTATTTAGATGGTTATTTAATTGGGGTGAAATCATGAAAACACATGCATGCATACACACACGCACACATGCATGTACATCTACTCATAAAAACATGCAGACACACGTACTCACACAAATACGTGCATGCGTGCACGAGCACGCCCACGCGTACACACAGAGGATCCTCCCGTTTCTCCCGTTTTCCTCTCTGAACTCACAGCCCAGTATTTTTCGCATTCACCTGTCTCCTATTTGTCTTCACCATCCCAGAAGCTCTCTAAGACATGGTCTGTTTCTTCGTGTGGTGTGAGATCCCACAACTTAACATAAGTAGAGGCTTGTGGAGTCCTGGACACATGTGCGGTATGTCCAAGGTGAGTTCTGTCTAAAACAAGGATAGAAGGTCACATTCCTCAGTCTGGACTAAAATCTATTTTTTAAAAAAAAAAAAAATTAAAGCAGCTGCGTTACCCCCTCAGGATCTCCATTTAAAGCTCACCCTGCAGGAGACCTACCGCTGGTTCCTAGGGCTGTGCTAATTCTCTCTGACTCCCACCTAGACACCCCATGTGAAAGGAATTGAGAGAGAAGGTTCCCTTCTTAGTATTTAATTTACTCTTGGTGGCACAAGCCTGGGCTTCTATTCAGCCAGGTCACAGTCACTGAGGGTTAAGCCCTGAGGCCAGGGATTGGGTGTCTACAGTGTTCTGACACCTGTGACATGGCCTGGTCCAGAGCTGGGCATGTGCTAATCTTTAGGAAATGACAAAGAAGGTCCTGTCAAGGCCTTCAGGGCCATCAGGGTGTTTCTATGGGGATGTCAGCCTGCCCCTCCCCCTCTTCCTCTTGCTAACTGCCCCCTTTCCCTTTCAGGCTTCAGTCACTGTTTCTTTTTCTGTGTGCTGCCACTTTAAGTGTCAACTGGCAACCTCTGGCCCCCTCCACTGACATCCCTGTGAGAGGAGACAGACCCCTTCGGTACCTCTGTGTTCCTGGAGCCAGCTCCATCCTTCTCCATTTTGGCAGTTTTCTCTTCGTTTTCCTCTGTCCTCTCTTTTCAAAAGTGGGGGGTCAAGTTCACACAGCCTTAGATCCTGCTCTGATAGACACGGCTGGTGGCACCTGCTGTGTCCCAGGTACGGTGCCACCATTCTTGCTGTCTAGTTCCAGAAAGGTCTCCGCTTTGATGCTTTTGACTTCGGGTCTTACGGTGTAGCGCAGGCTGGCCTCAAATTTATGATCCTCCTGCCTCGGCTTCCCGAGTGCTGAGATCACAGACATGACACTTCGTGCCTGACTCTTAAGTCTGAGAGATTTCTTTATTTCCCCCTGCTCCAAGTACACCTCGTACTTAGTAAGTAGTCTCCCTCCCACCCCCAACATTCTCCTCTTTCTCTCAACCTTTGGCCCTTCCTAGTATGGTCTCTCTGTCTGTGGATTTGCCTGTTGTAGGCGTGTCATAGAGCTGCAGTTGGTGGCTGCTTTCTGGTGTCATCGGGGTTCACTGATGTCTGTGCCAGTACCTCATCTCTTTCTATGACTTGAGTAGTTTTCTGTTTCCCTTGGTTTGTCAGCGGATAGGCTTTTGGGTTGGTATTTTGTGGGGCTGTTGGGAGCAGCACCCTGCACGACATTTTTTGGTGGTTAATTCTGCTTCCCCACGTTGGCTCTTCGGTGGCCTGTCGCTGAAGCGCCGAAGGTTGCTGGCCCTAGAAAAAGCATTTGAGGAATGAGACAACAGACACAGATGCGCTCTGGCCTAGTCCTGAGGTCTGTCCATCCTCAGCTGCCCATTCCCTTAATGGGTCTTCAGCTTCTTGCCGTATTCACTTAGTCTTGGAGAATGTCGTAAGGGGCACAGGCAGTGAGTAAGGGCTGAGCTCTCCAGCAATACCGTCAGATGTCAGATGCCAGTTGGGGTTTTTGTTCCTCGTCTTTCCTTTGATTTCTCCCTTTCTGTTTCGATACTTCCTCATCTGTGGTTGCTATCTGCTGCATCTTGATTCCGCTTTCCTTTCTTCTTTCCTGTCTTTAGCTGGCCTAGGGCCGCCTACAGGGTGCTTCATTCAGAGCGAATGCAGCTAGAAACAGAGTGGAGAGCTGTCTCTGCATCCAGCCACGCTCAGCAGTCCTGAGTGGTGGCAATGGCACAGATTCAGCCACAGCTTGGCCTGGGGACAGGGAATGTGGGCCATGGCGATGTCATCCTGTCTGGCTTGGTTTGCAGACAAGTTTGAGCCTTTTTTGCAGTCCCGGAAGGAGGCAGATTGATGGGCATTTGGCATATAGAAGAACGCAAGGCCAGCAGACCCGAGGAACACTTAAGAGTAGCAGATGTGTGCGTTGCTTTGAGATTGCTGTGTCCTGAAGCTTCTGGAATGTGACAATGATAGCTTTTGGTTTCTCCCAGCATGCTTGTTCATGGTGTCTCTCAGATTTTTTTTTTAACCTCCTCATGTAGCCCAGGATAACTTGAACTTGCTATGTAGATAGGGATGACTTTGAACTGGTGGTACCCCAGCTTCTACCTCACATGTGTGTACCACCAAGCCTGATTTCTGCAGTGTTGTAGACTGAACCCAGGGCTTTGTACATGCCAGACAAGCATTCTACCAGTGAACCTATACCTCCAGCCCACTTGAGTTTTTTGTTTGCTTTGTCTTGTTTCTGCGACAGGGTCTCCTTGTGTAGCCCAGGCTGGCCTCCATTGTCTGGTGATGTCTGGCGATCCATAAACTTTAAGGCGGGGATTACAGATGTTAGCCATCATAGCCTGCTTGCCCCTCGTAGACTTGTGAATAGAAGCAGTGCTGAAGTCACCATGAGATGTCAAAGGCTTCATTTGTTTAGCCCCTAATGACTTCAGGGAGCGTTCTCATCTAATCTTCCAAACAGCCTGGAAAAGTGGATTCCAGGTCTCAGATAAAGAAACTGAAGGCCCAGAGAGAGGCTATGGGGCTTACTCAGACCACACAGCCAGAGATTCCAACACTGCTTTGAACCAGTGTTCTTCAATGTTTTATCCTCCCTTGCACGGGCTGTCTGGTTTTAATAGCAGATAAGAACCATGTGGCTGGGTTTATTTAGGGAGATAGGAAATGAGTCCTGTAGTTCGTCTGCATTCATTTTGGAGAATATTTTTCCCCTAACATTTCAGGATTCCTCTTCCTTCTCCTCCCTCTCCTCCTCCTCCCCCTTTCTTCTCCTTGAGACACTAGATTGGAACTTACTGCATATCACAGGGTGGCAGTAAGGATTGATCCTCACACTCAGAGCAATCCTCCTGCCTCTGCTTCCCAAGTGCTGGGATTGCAGATTTTTTTTTTAAGTCAGGAAGAAGTTCTGTGCAAGTTGCAGGTGGCTTTTCCTATGACTCAACCAATGCAGAGGCCTCTTTTTCGCCAAAGTTCAAGCCTATTTCCCTCTAAATTGGTGTGTTCCTCATTTGCTTCCAAGGGTCTGGTTTGAGGAACTGCTGTCCCTGTTTCTTGGTGACGGGCGTGGAGCCAGCTGTGTAGGATTCTGCAGCCTAGGACCGAGTTCCCGATGCTCCGCGGGAGCCCTGCTTTGGATAGAGTTCCAGCAGCCTGGCTCTGGCTCCATCTGGCAGGAGAGGCTGCTATGTTGGAGGGAGAACCCAGGGAAAGCTTGCCTGGAGGAAATTCGGTCAAGATGTTCGCTTTTAACACCTCTGGTCTTCTTCCAAACTGGAAGAGGAAAAGATTCTTAAAGAAAGTTTTAGGGTTTTCTGTGAATGGAGCCGAGTAGGGCAGATCCTAGGCCCTTTGTGGCTGGGATAAAGCTAGAGAGGGAAATGCCTGGGAGTTGGAGGATCTTTTCTCTTGACTGGGCCCCAGGCTTAGAAGACAGTCGATTGCCAGTGGCTTTTGCTGCCCCAACAACAGAAAATGCCCAATGGCTTCAGAGTTGCTAAGATCTAGAACGGTACTGTGTGAGCGGGGTGAGTGGGAGTTGGTGGGGCTGGGAGGGCTCTGAGGGGAAGAAATCCCCTGAGGTGACTTGAGGTATAAGTTTAAAGGGCATTTATCCCTTTCCTTTCTATTATTATTATTATTATTTTGAGGCAGGGTTTCTCTGTGTAGCCTTGACTGTCCTGGAACTACCTCTGTGGACCTCGAACAGGCCTTGAACTCATGGAGATAGGCCTGCCTCTGCCACCTTTGCACACCTGGGATTAGAGGCGTCCACTACCACCAGCCAGCCTCCTTCCCTTTTTGAGTATCTCTTAAACATCTGATAAAGTAAGGGATTCTTTAGCCTTGACTCGTGACTTTAATCCTTGTGCTCAGAGCTTGAGGCAGAAAGATTTCAAATTCAAGGCCAGCCTGGACTATGGCTCCCCTTCCAAAAACCAAAACAAAACCCACACACAAACAGAATACAGAAAGGCTGTTGCTGGAACAGATGTTCATAATGCAAGGAAGAGCCTGGGAGCTGGAGAGCCCTGGGAGCAGCTTCTACAGGGTCCTTGCCCTGCAGCCCCAGATTATATGTGTTAGTCAGAGATAGCAAACAGCTTTGAAAACTAGGTGAAACTGCTTGGTTATTTGTAGGTTTTGATAGGTGGGCAAACAAGGTCTGTTTAGGAGAGGGCTTCTGAGCAATGTCCCCAAGGCCTTGGGAACAAATGTGCAGATTTCTGGGGAAAAACAAACAAACTCCTCGCCATTATGATTTGAATGTGCAAAGACCCAGAGGCCTGATCATCCTGGGTTAATGTGTGGGGGCTGAAGACTATTGAGGGGCATAAAGAGATGAGAGGAGCCCTGACCATGAGGACCATGGAGACCTGACATTTAATGAGAGCAGCTTTAAAAAAAATGATGACTTATTTTAGATAGGGTCTCATTATGTAGGCAAGGCTGCTCTGGAACGCACCATGTAGACCAAGTTGGTCTCAGATTCACAGAGATCTACCTGTCTCAGTCTCCCAAGTGCTGGGATGAAAGGTGTGCGCCACTATGCCTGGCTTTAGATTAATTTTGGATAGAGGAGAGAAATGATCATCTTCTAAGAGACACTCTGCTGCTTAGTGAGATCAGACCATGCGGGAAACCAAGGCAGAAGGACAGAAAGGAGGGCTGAATGATAAATCTCATCACACTAATGCAAACAACAGGTGATGTTGGGTTTTGACCAGGGTAGCGGATGTTGAGAGTTGGAATTTTGAATGTAAGACTGTGGGCTTTGGGATGGGTTGAATGGACAAAGCTTGAGAGATTACTGAGAAATGGTTCCAAAGATTTTGGCTTAAGCAATAAGAAGGAAGGAGTGAGCACTGTGTGGTGAGGAGCAGAAGTAACAGGTTTGGGAGATTTGTAGTTTGTTTTGGACAGGTTGAGCCTGAGATTCCTGTATTCACTGAAGTAACAATATTGCATAGGCATTAGAGTGCTGAGAATGGAGCCCCAGGGAAAGGCTTTACCACTGAGCTTCTGCCTCTGTTTCGAGTAGGCATTTGGAAAGATCATTCTTGAGTATAAGGGAGGAACTAAATTGAGGCTAGAGGTATGAACTTGGAGTCATCATAGTGTAGATGGACTTCAAGCCACCATGTTGGTTCAGATCACCTGGCATGGCACAGGGAATGAGGGGACTGAGTCGGTTGGAGGACCCAACCTGGGTGCCTCCACAATGGGGGAACAGGCTGGAGGGCAGCAGGAGAAAACCCAGGACCTGCAAAGGAGAAGGAACAGCCGGGGAGTGGGAGGAAAACTACGAAACTGGATGAGCACCAGGGTTACAGCAATACAGGTTGGGAGGTCATAGAGGCAGAGAGACCAGATCAAGGCCTCTCCCAGTGCTCCCAGGTTCCTGTTTCCCTAGGGAAAAAGTGCAGGTGAGGTGAAGTGAGGAACCAGAAGAAAGTCTTTCTTATTACAGACAAAGCACACACTCAAGAAGTGGTGCAGCCTCTGGTGATGCTGCCTCGCTGCTGACATCATTTTGGATAGATGTCTCCCCTGGCCAAACCAAGTAGAGAAGAGGCTTATTCACAAGTTCATGTAGTGCATCCCAGACATAGGCCAGGATTTTTCCAGAAGGAGAGTGTCTGTCTTAGTCACTTTTCTATTCCCATGACGAGACCCTATGACCAAGGTACTTTAGAAAAGAAAGCGTTTGATTGGGAGTTTGCTTACAGTTCCAGAAGGTGAGACCATTAGCATAATGGTGGGGGGCATGGCGGAAGGCACACAGGCATAGTGCTGGAGCAGTAGCTAAGAGCTTGTCTTATCCACAGAGAGGGAGAGATTGAGTCTGGCATGAGCTTTTGAAACCTCAAAGTCCACCCAGTGACATGCCTCTTCCAATAAGGTCATATCTCCTAATTCCCAAGACAGTTCCGTCAATTTAGTACCAAGCTTTCATATTTATGCATCTCCGGGGCAGGGGGAGCATTCTCATTTAGATCATTACAGAGGCCTATCTCCTGTTTTTCTAAAATTTATTTTTATTTTAAAATTATGTATACGTGGATAGGTTTATGTTCATGAGTGCAGGGGCCCTTGGAAACCTGAGGCATCTGCTTCCTCTAGAGTTGGTGTTATAGGGCTTTGTGATACCTTCTTGGGTGCTGGGAACTGAAGTAGGGTTCTCTTCAAGAATAGTACAAGCTCTTACCAGTGAGCCATCTCTCCAGCCCCTAGATTTTTTTTTTTTATTGAATATGTCACAGCACGAGATAATGGGTGATGGTGTCAGGGAGTCCTGCAAGGCTGATAACAGAGATGGCCTTATAGTGATGAAGAGGGTCACATCAGAATCTTAGTGGGCTGTACTTGTCCAGTCTGACTGTAAGTAACCTTGTGTCTTTACTGTTTGACTGGTCACATGATATCTTGCTAATACAGCTGTGCAGCTACGTGTTCCAGCCACCATCCATGACCCCACCCACACCAGCCTACCTTGCTCATCCTACATGAGCTTTGCCACCACGTTCTTTGAGATGCTAACTACACCAGAAGATTTGGAAAGATGGAGAAGCCAGGCACAACCCACACATCTCTAAGATGAGATCACAGGCCCAAGGTCATGTGACCATCGAGTTCTCAGAACCTTTTTAGGTACAAGCACAAACTTCAGCATGGGGCTGGAGGTGGCTTAGCTATTAAGAGACTTGCTGCTTTTGTAGACAACCCAAGTTTGGTTCCCAGCACCCATGTGGCAGTTCACAACTCTCTGTAGCTCCAGTTCCAAGGGATCTGACGCTTTCTTCCTGCCTCCTTTGGTACCAGACAGTCACATGGTGCACATGAATACTGTTAGGCAAAATACTCATGCACATGAAAATATATATATATATATTGGGAAAAAAAGAGAGAGATACTTCGGCATGGATAAGGTGGCTTGCGCTTCCCCTAACCCCACATAGCCTCCCTGGCAGGCTCTGCTTTCAGCTAATCCATGCAGAGGCTGTCTACAAGGTTTTACATTCTGCTGAGGGCAGATATGCATTTATTTGAATAATTGATTTTTAAAATATTTATTGTTTTGTTATTCTCATTAACTTATTTATTGCTTGTGTGAATATGCACATGCCCTGATGGGTGTGGAGATCAGAGGATAGCTTGCAGGAGCCACTTCTCTTTTCCCTCCATGTGGGGTCCAGGGATTTAACTCAGGTTGTCAGGCTTAGAGGCAGTGAATTTACCCGCTGAGCTATTTCACCAGCTCTATGTTGTTTATTAATTTTTAATCACACAAGTAATATATGAACTAGATCATGCATCTTGAATAAGGCTATCACCCAGAGGGGAAGGAAATTGGTTCTTGGTTGGCAAGAGCAGTGGTTTATGGTCCTCCAATGGGCCATGCCGTGTGAACAGTTCCATGGTTCGTCTGTGGCATTAAAATTTCATGGTAGCGGATCATGATTAGGAAAGAAGTACCTTAAAAAGCTTCTTAGGAAGGGTGATAATGAAAAAAAAGGGTGAAAATCTAGAATTGTTTTAAAACCTCCTTTAACTATCTTTTTGGTTCTCTGTGAAAATAGACCCCTGACGTGTGGCTGTTATTGTTGTATGTGGGTGTGTGCAGGATTGTGTATGCACACTTGTGTGCATAGATATGGAAGTCAATCCTCCATGCCAAGAGCCCTCCACTGGGCTGGGCATGGTGGCTCACGCCTTTAATCCCATCACTTGGGAGACAGAGGCAGAAGGATCTCTGTGAGTTTGAGGCCAGCCTGGTCTATATAGCAAGTTCCAGGACAACCAGAGCTACATAAAGATACCCTGCCTGCCCCCCAAAAAGCAACCAACCAACCAGCCAATCAAGTAAACAAAAAGAACCTTCTATCTTGTCCTTTAAGACAGGAACCTGGAACCTGGGCCTCACTAACTAGACGAGGCTGACTGGCCCATGCGCCCCAGCCCCAGCCATCCTCCTGTCTCTGCCTCCTGGGCACTAGGATACTAGAATTACAACACACTCTTCCACTCCCAGCTTTTAACACAGACGCTGGCTATCAAACTATGGTCCTCACACCTGTGTTGCAAGCACTTCACTGACTGAGGGATGGCCTCACCAAGTTGTCCTCTGGCCTCCCACATGCTCTCCTTCCCCAGTTAAACACACATAGACATGCTCACCTGTGCACATATACAACGACAATAGGGATAATTTTTTAAATGGGGCTTTTAATAGCCCATGGGAGGGTGCAACTGTGTGTAAGTGTGGGGGGGGGTGGTGTGAGAAGGCTACAGAATAGCATGGATATAAAGGTGCCCAGCTCGCGGAGAGTGTGCCTGAGTACATACATGTGAAAGAGACTTGAGATTCATCAAAATGCTAATGGCAGCTGTTGCTGCTGGGCTAGGGGTTCTGGGACCATTTCCTTTCTAGAGCTTTCCTGGGTAACTTTCTCCTCCACTTTCCTTCAGAAGACCCGAGTGAATGTTGCATTCAGGAGAAAAACCATAATCTATTGTCAAAGAGCAATGGATACTTTATTTAAAAACAAGAAGAAGGAAATTAGAAAGGAAGAGGCACCTCCTGGCTTGTTTTGTGCAGACTCTGGTGCCCATATTAAGCTGACTGCTCCCCAGGAATGGCCCCTGTCCAGGGAAGGGACCTCATGGCCCTGGGTATCTTTGGCTGTAGGAGCTCTGAGCCTGGCTAAGGGTAGCATGACCTTCTCTGTCGTACTGCTATATGCTGGGGCCACAGCTGGGCCCTAGGGTCTGGCAAAGTGAAAGACAGTCTGAACCAGCCCTCCTCGGAATGCTCTGTTCCCAGCTAGTCTACCAGAGGAGGCTCAGCCTTTCCCTGCATGGGAGCTGAAGTGTGGGCCTATGATGGGGAGGGTGTGCAGGCTAGGAGGAAGCAAGCAGGGGGCCCTTCGCTCATTTACAGTTTTTAATATAATAGGTAGGTCTATGTTTTCATATGTGTGTGTGTGTGTGTGTGTTTGCCATTGTGTAGCCCAGGTTGCCCTGAGACTCACTATGTACCTCAAGCAAGCATGAGACTCATGATCCTCCTGCCTCAGATTCCCCAGTGCTGGGTGGGGTCACAGGCTTGGGCCATTGTGCCTAATTCTATTTTAAGATGTCCAGTGGGCAAAGGAAGGTTTGACTGTCCTTGTGATAGCAAAAACACCGCTTTTAACCACTGGATGAAGTTTGCCTAACTAACAAGAAGGCCACAGGGTCAGACACCTAAGAGGCTTTGCCAAACGATATCAATGAGGGGACCCCTTGAGTTCCATAAGAGTTCTCCAGTCTGGGAGGCCCAAGGTTCCCTATGCTCCTAGAGGGTTGGGTGCTGCCAGCAGTGCATATATTTGGTTCCTTTTGCTTCAGCAGCGTGGTATGAAGTCATGGTACATCTCGAGGGAAAGATGACCTCAACTGTTTCTAGGTTTCTCTAAGAAAAACACCCGTCCGGGCCATGATTCTGCACCTGACTGGGTACCGTGAATCATAAGTGGGAGGGGATGTGTGGGCCATGCCCACACCTTGTGCAGGCCATGCCCACACCTCACCCAGGCCAGTAAAGTCAGACTAGGTCAGGTTCTTCACCTGAGGGTGATGAACGGCTTTGGAGGCTGGGCATTGTTCATGACACGTGTCACGTCCAAGCAAGCCTTTTGTACCAGGCAGCGTGCTGTGGGAGCGCTCCTTTGGCCTTCTTGTCCTCAGAGGGAGGGGCTTGAATTGCTCATTGGACAAGGAGTTGAGAAACCTACCCTGAGGTCCCAGGCCTGTGTGACTCACATGGGCTCCGACTGTCAGTGTGGCGAAGCTGTGGGGGATGTCAGGGCCTGGTGGGCACGCAGAGTCCACCCTGTGCCTAAGCTGAGATAGGAGGAAGCGTGATGCAGACTCCCGACGCAGCCCGAAGGACGTCTAGCTGGTGCTTCTATTTCTTATGTCTTTAATCTGTAGATTCCACTCTAAAGCACTTTAAAGTGTTGCCTGCCTTAACTAGATTTTGAAAATGTATCCATGTGTTAGGGAGGGCAGACATTCACATGTGGATCTGCATACAAGTGTGGCTCCCCAAGCCACATGTGGACCCATGGACACATGTGGAGGTGAGGGGGCAAGATTTAGGAGCTGGCTCACCATGTGATGAACTCGGTTTGTCACACTTGGTGGCAAGCACCCTTACCACTGAGCCGTGCAAGCCCCTATTGTATGTTCATACCCAGATATTCCTAGTTATTATTTCACCATTTTTCTATTTCCCTTTACAAAACATATTTGCCTTGCCCACTTATTATTATTTGTTTTTAAAATCATGATAGATCAGCCATAACCCCATACATGCCATCCTTGCTGTTTCCGAGAGTACAGTGGTACAGAGCATGTCTACTGTTCTATAGACATCACCTCCACCCATCTCCACAGCTACTCCCAGCCTGCAAAACCAAAACTGCCCCATTCAACACTGGCTGCCCATCCCCTACCTCTTCAAGGCCCTGGCAGCTACTGACCAACATTCTCTCTCTACAGATTTCACTCTTCTGCATCACAGAAGTGGAATGCTAATATTGTTCCTTTCCCTGATATGCTTTGTTGGCTGAGTATATTACAACAATAGCAATAAATTATTTTTGAGACAAGGTCTTATTTAGCCCAGGCTCGCCACACTCGTAAAGTAGTTAAGGATGACCTTGAACTTCTGAATTTCCATAATATCTCAAGTGCTGGGGACTGGTTACAGGTATGCTCTATCACTCCCAGTTTATGTGGTGCTTGGAATTTGAGCATGCCAGACAGCTCCTCCCCCTAAGCAATGGAGTCACATTCTCAGCTTTCTTATTTTTATTTAAAATGTCAGGGCTGAGATGTAACTCCGTGGCAGAGTGCTTGCCTAGCACAGGCAAGGCCTTGAGTTCAATTGCCAACACTGCAATAAAAGGAAAATCTAAGAGTGCTTGTCAGGAACGTGTGGGGAGACCCAGGAGCTCTGAAGGGTGTGTTAAGCTCTGTAAATGACTCCAGGAAGTGATGGCTAGAGCAGCTTATGTGTGTCGCCCTCCCGGAGGAGGGGAGTGATTTCCAGTCCCCAAAACTGGTCCACCACCACCAGCACCAGCACCAGCAAGCACACGCTTTGGTTTCTCAGGCCTGGATGCCAGGACAAGGGTGGTCCAAACCCAGTCACAGCTCTCAGAACATCTCCAAGAGGGACCCGGCCTCTGACTGGGGAATATGGACACCTTCTGTGCTAGAGCCCACGAAGGGTCTTGCTAGGATACTGCAAAGGCGCCTATGAGGGACGGATTGTCAGATCGAGGTTAGAGTTTGGCTCCCTCGTCTCTTGCTGGATGTTTTTGGCTGGGACTGAAAGGCACGTTTGATTTCACTGTAATATTTCATGACTGAGTGGAACAACAGATCGGGGAGATTAGCTACTGCGTGGTCAGTTGAAGTGTGAGAGAACTTGAGCCTGCAGGAAGGTCAGATTTAAAATCTGCAGCCTTCTCTTTTTGTTGATGTGGTAGGAAACTGTTATATCGCCTGGATTTGGAGCAAGATGAAACCTGCCGAAGATGTTTGTTGCTTGTGTCTTCTTTGTTGTTGTTGTTGGGTTTTTTTGGTTTTGTTTGTTTGTTTGGTTGGTTGGTTTGGTTTTTGTTTGTTTGTTTGTTTGTTTGAGACAAGGTTTCATCTGTAGCATTGGAGCCTGTCCTGAACTAGCTCTTGTAGACCAACTGGCCTCGAGTTCACAGAGATCTGCCTGCCTCTGCCTCCTGAGTGCTGGGATTAAAGGCATGCGCCACCACCTCCCGGCATTGTTGTTTCTGTTCTTCAAGACAGGATTTTTCTGTGTAGCGCTGGCTGACTTGTAATTAGTTCTCTAGCCCAGGCTGGCTCAAACTCAGAGATCCTACTACCTCTGCCTCCCAAATGCTGGGATTAAAGGCGTGCGCCACCATGACCGGCTGTTGCTTGTATCTCATGTAGTTTGTACTACTAGTAAAATTCCAATTTCCCTCTGGGAGACCAAAGAAGCTGTGGAGACACAGAAAGTGAATGTTTGGATTGAGGTAGGCTGCTTTGGTTTATAGTTTGGACCTGGGCTTGACTCAAATCCGCATAATCCCATGCAACCCGACCTAGTTCACAAAATTCCTTTCCCCTCCCCTGTGCAATTGAAAAAGAGGTTCTTTCCCTCTTGGGTTACTAAATAGAAAGGCTATGAACTTAAGCTGCCATGAATACCTTTGCTAATACATGGTAGCATGTAAGAATGAAGCAGAAAGAAAACAGCGGAGGCAGCATTGTTTGAGAATCTGGGTACATCAGTATGTGACCACCACGTTACACTCCTTAACTTCCAAGTCTTATGAGAAACTCCTTAACTTCCAAGTTTTATGAGCCAATAGGTATTTCCAGCTCCTCATTTTTTGGGGTGTATATGCATTAGAAGCAATTGGAGATGAATTCTATGGCTCCCAGCTTATTGTGTCCCTTCCAGAACAACTAAGTTTATCTTGGGTGGTCCATATGATAGAGGAAGATAGTGTGTTGTGCCCTGTGCTGTGGTTTGCTCAGGATGAACCAGCATTAAGGCAGGTTGCAGAGGCTGGCTGTGCCGTGTGTGTACCACAACACAAGGAGTGTGTATACTGGCCTTCATACACCTTTGCCTTCACTGGCTGGGTGCTTTGGGCAAGTTGTTTAACCTTTTTGAGCCCTAGTTCCTACTGCCTAGAAAATGTAGCTATTAAACCAGGTGCTAGTGAAGTCACTTTTAGCTCTCTGCAATGAATCACCCATGTTTTTAGGTTGTCTAGGTCTAAAATGAAGGCGGAAAAAGAAAACCTAAACTTCATAACTCTTTAAGTTGTTTGAAAATCTCAAACTGTTTTTATATAACTGATTATTTTTATATTTATCTACTTTATTTTATGGTGTGTGTGTGTGTGTGTGTCTGTGTTTGTGTGTGTGTGTAAAAGTATTGTGTCTTTGGAGGTCAGAGAAGCATATTGGATCCTCTGGAATAGGAATTACAGGTGGTTGTGAACCACCATGTGAGTGCTGGGACCCAGACTCAAGTTCTCTGCAAGAACAGTAAGTGCCCTTAACTGCTGAGCTTTCTCTTCACTTCGTGACCTTTTAAGTCAAAGTATAGCTTGCATGCAGAAAACAGATCAAACCCTACTGTGTACTTTGAGGTGTTTTTACAGACTGAGAACACTTCTGCTAACTATCCACACAGGGACACACATCCTTGTAGCACTGCAGAAATCCCTGGCCAGTGGGGGCAGGGAACCAAACTCTGTGGTCCTCTGCAAAAGCAGCAAATGATGTTGACTGTTGAGCCATCTCTAGACCCTGGTCTTTTAAATGTTAGTCATTTGGTTGAGTTTTAAATGATTCACTGTGTGTGTGTGTGTTTTGTTTTTGTCTTTTCAATATTTTTCCAACATCTTATTATGAAAAAGTCTAAAACAGTGGGAAAGTTGAAAGAATTTTATAACGCGCTCACACACTCATCATCTGGACAATGCCAGGAACATTTTATTGCACCTGCTTCTGGTGCGTTTTCCCTTAGTTTTACTTCTTGAAGCTTTCAAACTTGAAAACAACCATGCCCTTCACCTCAGACACTTGAGAACTCAGAGGTCAACTGTAGTGTAATTTTTATGCTTCCTTATTTTCTCTTGTCAAGTTCCCCTGAAGTATGGAATATTTGCATATCCATAATGATATGCCATGAGGGTGGGACCCAAGTCTAATCCTAAAGTCCATTTGCTTCAGATGTGCCTTGTATGCACAGCTGACTCTGGGTAGTTTTCTCCAAGAGGTTTTAGGAATTTTGTACATGGAAAAAAAAAGTCATCGTGTGGATTTTTTCCATTGGTGGCATCATGTTGTTGCTCAGAAAATTGAAGAAATTGGAGCATTCAGGGGTTGGAGCCACAGATTCAGGGTGTTCAGGCCGGGCTATTTCTGCACCATCAAGTACACATATTTCAAGGACGATTTCTTACGTTTTGACGAATGCAGATCTCTGTGTAGGTCAAACGTGGGCAGCATGAAGAGCATCCCCATCACTCCAGGAAGTTACCACCATGCCATCCTGCGAGCCCCAAACCCGTACTGCTACAATCAGCCTTTTGACTTTCTACTCCGTGCCCCTGTGGTGGTACACCTCCGCCCCTCCTCCTCTTCCCACTCCTCTCTTCCTCCTTCTCTCCCCTTCTTCCTCTTCCTTTTTCCTCCTCCTTCTCTCTTTTCCTCTTCTTCCTCCCTTTCTTCTCCTCTTCCTTCCTCCTCCTAAAATATTTAATGTGTGTGTGTGCTGCTTGCACACGTGCATTGTGGCTAGAAGAGAGTGTTAGATCCCTTGAAACTAAAGTTATAGATGTTTGTGAGACATTTGCTTCTTCTGTGGGTGCTGGGACCCTAACTCCAATGCTCATAATTGTGCGGCAAGTGCTCTTCGCTGCTGAGCCATCTCTCTGGCCTCCCGTTGTAATTAATTTAGATCTTCTTGTTGACAATTGAGGCTGAATATCTTTAAATGTGCTTGCTGGCTACTTAGGTGTCATCGTCGTATGTCCAACGATGGCTCCTACATTAAAAACATATTATTTGATCATTCGTGTTTATAACGTATTTTAGCCATGTCCACATCCTCATTACCCTCTCTCATCCCCCTCCCACTTTCCATGAGCCACTGAACCCTTTGTCTTTTTCCAGCTGACTCCCACTTTTTCTCTGTCAGTCTCTGTGTGTGTCAACCCCAACGCACACACACACACACACACACACGCACACGGGGAGGTGGGGAACTCACTTTGTCTAATTAGAGGTGCCTGCCTGCATGAACATGGGTAAGAGGTTATTTACGAGGGTTTGGGCAGCTTGCCAGTGGCTACACCACTGGAGAAAATGACTCTTCCCTCCTCCGACAACCAGCAGCAGCCAACAGCACCTCAGGGAGGGGTGGGGTCTCTGGGAGCCCCATCCTACCCTGCGATGGGATGTTGACAAGCCCCAGCTTGTAACCATACTTCCTTTGAGTTCATGAGCACAGCAGCCATGCCATGTCCAGGAGACATTTCCCAGCGCTCCTCTTCATCCTTTGCCTCTCCCATTTTTTTGTCCTCCCTTCTTCCACTGTATTCCCCACGGCTCTTCTGCAGGGGATGTGAAGGAATGAGGGCAGCTGACTGGCAGGTACCAATGATCCCTGCTGCCGTTCCGAAGAGTCTGCCTTTAACTGAAGGCGAATTTTCACACCTGCGAAAGTTCCCATCATCAGGAGCCAGGAAATGCTGATTTGTTAGAAAACTTAGCTCCAAATTGGACAGAGCAGAGAACTTTGGGAAGCTTTCTGCTTGAAGCCTTGCCTTCTGATCATCTCCAGTTACATAAGTTTCTTCCTGACGCGTGTCAGGCACCAACCGAACACAAAGCCATTAGCAGATTTTGAAAGAGATTTGGCCAGCAGCTGCCAGAGAAGCATGGCTCTGAGCAGATGCGTCTTCCTACTGAAGACAAAGTGTTGGGACAAAGGAGAATGTTCTCAGGGTGACTGACAAAAAAATGGATACTTAGGGGAAAAAAAAAGGTGACATCTCCTGTCAGCCTTCAGGGATGGCAGGCCCTGCCTTTCAGAATTCAGGCCTGTCCCCAGCCATTTATTGACTGAGGAGGTGGCTTCACTGTAGTCTCATGAGTTGAAAGCATTTCCTGTTTCTTTCAGGGACCTGTCTCATATAGTGACTGGGCGTAGGAGACCTGTCACCAAGATGGGCGAGGGTCGAGGTAGAAGCTTAGTCTCCTCCTGCATCTCCATCTAGCTATTTATTTCTTATCAGATGTCACTGGGGAAGGAGTTACTGCCCATGCTAGGAGGAAGTGGTCAGCAAAATGTCATCCTGTCCTGGGTTTGTTACCGGCCTGGCAAAAAATGAGCAATAGTCTAAAGATACACATTGTGTCTCCCAATAGGACGATCAGACCGTTGGAACAGTAGACCCCCAGTGAAATGGGAATCCCCTCAGAAAAAGCACCAACCATAGGGGAACTTGTCTCTTAGATGAGTGTTCACAGAATTCTAGTGGCTTGTTATATCATCTTGCAGGAGGGAACTGAAGCCCAAGTGATGACAGGTAGTGGTGGGCAAACCACGACTTGACCAGGACGTCTAGGATGAGTACATCCTTGACTCTCTATTCAAACTTCGATTTCATTTTCATATCCCAAAGGCAGAGTCCCTTTTCTCCATGCGACTATACTGAGTACATTTATTTTGTTGGCATTCTACTTTTAGTTTGTCTCTTCTAATTGGTTTATTGAGAAAGAGCGGCCAGACCTGACTTGCGACACAGGTTGTGACCCCCAACTTTGGTAACAGGTTCCCAGGACTGCTATGTATAAATGCCATCACTGGGGTTGTATCAATAAAAGTCCATGGGAAACAATTGCAGAAGTAGCAGGAGAGTTGAAGAGAAGGTGCTTGGACACTGAGGGTCAGAGCAGGGATGGTGGATACCAGAGAGGCAAGAGGAAGGTCTGACCAGGGACAGTGAATTGCTCAAAAAGTCATGGTTGTACGGTGCTGGCGTACGCCTTTAACCCCAGCACTCGGGAGGCAGAGACAGGTGGATCTCTGTGAGCTCAAGGCTAGCCTAATCTACAGAGTGAGTTCCAGGACAGGCTCCAAAGCTACAGGGAAACTCTGTCTTGAAACCCCTCCCCCCAGAAAAGGAAAAATGTCTATTGCCATGCAGCAGTCCACAGAGATGGAGCAGGCAAGTCACACCCCTGTCACCCATAGGCTGAGCTCACCAGACTAGAGGGTGAAGTCATCTTTCCATGATTCTCATACAGGGTATGGGTACATGAACCACAAGACAAGGTAACCAGCCCATGTCCAGCTATTCCTGGACCATCATCTCATGTTACAACATGAACATATTACTCTAGAGAATACATTTCAAAAGTCCCTTGGATTTGGAAGGGAGCTGTGACCTGGGAACCTATTGCATGAGGTCCTGTAGGCTATGGGATGCAGCGCAAAGACATCCTTTCGCAGGAGCAGAGGGAGGACCTGCAGGGCACAGCACCACCATGGATGCTTCAGAGGAATGGGGTATGTGAGAGCAAAGAAGGCAGCATCAACTTACTGGGAGCAGGCATGGGAGAGGTCTGCTCTCTAAGGAAATGCTATCCGGGACCAAAAAGATGGAGAAAGTGGAATTGTGGTGGCTTTGGTGACGCAGAGTCAGAGATGACAGGTGTCATCTCAGAGCTGGGAAACAGGCTGGGCCACACAGAGTGGTCGGATGTGGTTCAGAGTTCTGAGAGTGCCAGGTTTGAATACTGGCTCTGTCACGTACTAACTGTGAGATTGTGGGCAAATGATTTGGCCTCCATGTCTCAGATTTCTCGAAATAGGACTGGTGTACTATGTTTCTCTTGAGGCTGTTCGCAGGTCCCTATGAGTAAAGGCATATGAAACTCAAACCTGTCATTTAGGGTTTAACCTCTGACACCACTGCAAAGGCTGCCTCTGAACAGGACAGCCTGGTCCAGCTGTGGGGAGTGGGTAGAAGAAAGAGAAGAGTAGTCGGCATCAGCGGGTGAGGGGAACCTCAGTCCAGATGGATTCCTACGGCAGCAGGGAATGAACCAAGGACGTTGACTGCATAAACCAATTTTAATCAAAGACTAATCATTCGTTGTCAGGGCAATTTTGAGCTTTGTCCATCACACATTAGTATAAATAAGTATATTTGATCCTTTGAGCTCTAAATAGGGCAGAGTTGGGAGAGATCATTAAAGCATGAATTTTAGACAGATGAGGGCTGGGAGAGAAGAAAGGTAGAGATGCATTTTATATATATATATGTTTATGTATGTGTGTATGTATGTGTGTGTTTTTTTCACACAGGATCATGTAGCTCAGGCTGCCTTCTGATCCTCTTGCCTCAACCTCCTGCATTACCAGTTTACAGATGTGTACCAGTACATCTGATTTAAGACAGTGTGGGGAATGGAACCCAGTGCTTTGTGTGTTCTAGGCAAGCACTTAACTGAGCTACCTCTCCTGCCCTGTTTTCACAAGTTCGTTTTCTGCATTTATATGTGTAAGAATCTTAGCTAACTTGGCTGATCCAAAAGCCTCTTTTGACCTATAGCAGGAACTCCTAGGATCCTTCTGTTCCTTTAAAAGCTGAGTAAATCCCCATGTGATGGGTAGGCTCCACAGTGGGATCAAAACCCACTTGCAAAAACTTACTGGGTGTTCTCTTTATCTGAGTGGCTTCAACAAGTTTCACCGACATGGTGTGTGTTTACAGTTCACTGTGATGTGATTGAACTCATAGACACAGACACCTTCACCTTCCACTAAGCCCCACCGTGTGACATTTCCTGGAAGTGCGACAACACTTATCTGGGTATGTATGAGCCGTGAACCAACCACATAGTGGAGCTTCTGAAAATGAACTCAATACAGTGTTCTAAAGCTGATTAGATAGGTATGGGAAAATAGCACACTCAGAAAGAGAAAGCAGGATAGCTAAGATTTGGAGTTTCTTGACTTCCTCTTTACTTTCTATAGTTCTCGACTTACCAGGTAGGGCTCAATTTGATAAAAGCACAGATTCTGTGATGATCTAACTGCAGGAAGTCAGCGCCCTCTCAGCTCTTAGCCCTCGATGATGGCTGGGTCTGTTCTGTCCCAAGGTGGTCAGTTTTTTTTTTTAATATTTATTTATTTACTATACAATATTCTTTCTGCATGTATGCCTCAAGGCCAGAAGAGGGCACCAGACCTCATTACAGATGGTTGTGAGCCACCATGTGGTTGCAGGGAATTGAACTCAGGATCTTTGCAAGAGCAGGCAATGCTCTTAACCACTGAGCCATCTCTCCAGCCCCCACAAGGTGGTCAGTTTTAAGCCATAGTGCGTTAAAGCTGAGCAAGCTCTTGTTTTCTGGAGAGAGGGCTCCAACTCAGATCCCTCACTGGATAATTACTTTTGTGGTCATGGTGGTAGAATAACAGAATACATGATAGAAACACTTGCGGGAGGGAGTATTTTGGCTCACAGTTTGGAGGCTACAGTTCATCATGGCAATGGTGATATGGCAAAGTTTATCATGGCAGAGTGTGTGGCTCGGAACCCTCCCATCTTCCTGATTAGTGTTCTAGTCAGGGTTCTCTAAAGGAACAAAACTGACAGAGCACATATGAACATGTATATTAAGAGGGGATTTATCAGACTGGCTGATAGGATAAGGACTAGGTCACCCAACTACGGCTGTCTTGCAGCAGGAGGGCCAGGGATCTAGGACTTGTTCAGTCGGCAATGCTAGCTGGCTCACCAGTCCCAATCTGACACTGGAATCCTTGAGGACTCCTAGAAAGTTGTGGGTCTTCAGTCTGCCTTAGCATCCCAAAGGAATTGTTCTCATATTAGTGGAGGAATACCACAGCAGCATGATAGCTGGGCTTGCCTCTGAGAGCGAGGACACGGCAAAAATCGAAGTTTCCATCTTCGGTAGTCTTTTATGTGGGCTACTACCAGAAAGTGTGACCCAGATTTAGGGTGGGTCTTCCTGCTTCAAATAATCTGATTAGAACTTTCCTTCATAAAATTACCCAGGAACTTGGGTTTTGTTGATTCTAGATGTAGTCAGGCGGACAACCAAGATTAGCCAGTAGGATCAGGAAGCAGAGAAATAGGACTGGAAGGGGCTGACTAATCTCAATGCTTATCTCCTGCCCCATGCCCCACCCAGTGGCCCACTTCCTCCAACTGTAGCTCACCCACTAAAGGCTACACAGCTTGCCCAAACAGGGCCGCCAAGTGAGAATCAAGTGTTTAAAGGCATAAGGTTGGCAGCACTTCACTTTCAAACTATAACATTTCAGTTCTGGCCTCACGTGTTATAATGCAAAATGTATTCAACCAACTTCGAAAGTCCTTCATAGTCTTAACTGTCCCAACAGTACACAAAAGTCCCAATGAGACTCAAGGCAACACTTAACTGTAAGCCCCTATACATACAGTTAAACAAGTTATTGAACATGCTTGCAATGTTCGGCAGCACACAGTAGACATTGCCATGGTAACCTTGAGGGATGGTAGCATTGCAAGGAAAGGCTGGACCCAAGCAAGACCAAAATTCCCAGAGGAAACATTAAGCCCTGCTGCTCCATGCCTGGCATCTGGTCCTCCTGGCAGCCTCAGTGGCCTCAAAGTACCTTTCCCATTTCCACCAATACAGCCTGGAAGGTTTCGTTTTCATGATTCCAGTTTCTTTAACAATGACAGCCACATTGTTTAGTTTGTCTGCACCTACCTTGTCCACAACTTTAAAACTCCTCCACGTTCCTTTCCTCACTAAACCACAATCTTTCTGCCTCGTTCTTCCCACCTCTTAGTGAGGTTCCTCACTGTAAACGTGGCTAAACCACAGTGAACAATAACCATGCCATGCCAAATGCTAACTCTCCTTGAAATTTCCTCTGCCAAACAAAGTGGTCCATTGGTTTAGTTTCAGCCTTACTCAGAATTTTAGAACATGGGCAGAACATCCGGATTGTATTTCAAAATGCACCAGAAGAGATCTCTAACTGAATTCTCCACAGAGCCCTCATTTCCTTGTGAAACCTCATGAGTTGAGTCTTCACCACTCAGGTTTGTGTTCTGGCGCACTGTGATGCTTCCAGGATGGCAGTAAGCTCTGTCTCCAGCTCATCAAGGCTTCTCTAGTGGACAGCTCCAAAAACGTCCATATCCCTCTTTGGTTCTAAAGGCCTGAGAACTGGGTGATCATGTTTATCACAGTTATTACTCCTAATACTGATTCTCTGTGTCATTTCTTTCCTCTTCACCATGACAGGATACCAGACATTTTGGCTGGTGGCTTGCGAGAACAGTCTAAAAGGGTAGGGAAAGTACTGCAGAGCTCATGGCAATGGGAGCCCAAGGCTGACACTCCTTATACCTTGGTCAACAAGGCAGCAGAGAGATTGAAAGTAGGGTCAGGCGATAATCCTCAGTGCCTGTACCCCAGCAACCTACTTCCTTCATCTAGGCTCCACCTCCTAAAGGTTCTACAGTTGCTTACAACAGAACTACCAGCTTTGGACTGAGTCCTTACAAATACAATCCTGTGGGAGGGTGGTTTGTGTTTAAGCCATAACACTCACAAACAGGACCCAAGGTATTGTGTTTCTGATGAGCTCCTAGGTAATGCTGGTCTGTGTTCCACACTTTGAACAGAAAGCTGTAAGGGAATTCACACCTTGTCTATCCAGAGGAGCTTGCCTCGTCAATAAAGACATGGCCACGACCTGCTCCCTAGCGATCTCTTTGTGACCTGTGCTAGAATTGCTTCTGGAAAGTGGGTTCGGAGGGCTGGAGTGGACACACTGAGTTAGAAAGGGTAAACACTTTCATTTCTTTCCTCTCCCACCCCTAAGTCGCTCTCCTCTCCTCTCTTCTCCCTTAAAGTCCTCTATTTCTTTTCTGTACTAGATATCAAACCCAGGGCCTTGCACATGCTAAACAAGCATTCTACCACTGAGCTACATCCCCAACCTTGCTCCTACCCCCATCTGTGTGTGTGTGTGGTTGTTGTTGTTTCTGGATTTGTCCTCTATGGTAACCATTTTTCTGCGGCCCATCAGCATGGGCATTATTCTGTGTCAGGATCTTCTGGGTCCTACTCTGGTCCTCGCCCTGTCTCAGGACCACCAGGGTCAAGTCCTCATTGTTGAGGTGTTTCTTGCTCTCATGGAAACAAAATGGTGAGTCTTTCCACTTCACTGAGTCCCCTTTTCGGGGCAGAGAGGTATCCCTCATCTTGAGGCTGGGATAGCTTCAAATTTACTATTGTACCTTTTCCCTATCCCATAAAGACCTTATCTTCTTTCCACCACGTCCTGACCAGTAAAGCCCACTCTGCCATCCTGGCCCAGCAGCAGGCTGGTGGTGTCCCTAGCAGAAGCAGAGACCCTGCTGATGTGTCCTGTCCCTCTGCCAGAATCTGCACTCCATGCTGCTATGCCAGCGAGACCTCAAGTCTTGGTCCAGGGTTTCTGAGTACCATCCTCATTACTATGCACAACCAGAACCTGAGCTGGGCTTTGGCAAGCTTGCGAGCCCTACTGATGTTAACTGCCTGGGCTTTCCCAGTAACCTTTTTATCAAAGCTGGAGTGCTGTGCTCCTGAGGAACCTGGGAGCTCTGTTCTCTTAGTACCTTTCCCAGTGTGCCTTTGATGTGCAGGGATGGTTTGTTTTCCTTCCTTTTGATGTGCATTTGAGCATTTACTACCACATCCCTGGGGCTGTACTTTCCACCAGCATACTCCTTGCCCTGGCAGTCAGTCCCAGACATCAGGACATTCACAGGCCTGATCTGAGGCAGGCTGCCTGCCAGTGAAGGACCATGGTGGCCCTGGGCAGAGGAGCAGAAACTATCAGAAGGTCCATGGTCCTTCACTGGCAGGCAGCTCCGCAGTGTGGCCCTGCCAACTAGAGCATTCCCTTTTGAGAATTAGCCATGCATCTTTGGAGAACACCCCTGGCCTTCACTACTAAGAGGCTTCTGCTGTGTGTTTCTCTTTCCGTCCGCATCCTGCTGTCCTTTGTCTAATGGTTTCCAGGAGATTCTGTGCAGAGACAGGCAGGAATGATGAATCTGGCCAGCTGAATATCTGTCATGGAATTCTCATCAAATGTCAATTAAAAAAATTAAATTTTCATCCTTTAAGAGAAATCCAACATCCATAAAGATTTAAACATGGGCTGAACAAGGCTGACCTGAATGTCTAAAATCCAAAAGGCTTCAAACCCCAGAACATTTTGAACAGTGACATTATCATCAGTGAAAAAAAAAACCTGTTATAAAGTTTGATGTTTTGTATAATTACCTTTAAGAGCTCTCTCTCTCTCTCTCTCTCTCTCTCTATATATATGATGGATAAGTGAGCTTGGGTTTTGGACTCAGGTTTCTATCCCCAAAAGAGCTAGTGACCTGTGTACAAATATTGTCAACTCCCCCTGCCCCAATCTGAAATCCTTAACTCTTCTAGTCCCAGGCTTTGCATCTGAGGAATGCTCAATCTATACTAATTGGTCCCATTGTTCCCTGTGTGATGCTGGTCATCTGTAGAGACTGGCTTCTGCCTGGAGGCTAATCTGTCAGCTCTGACCAGAATGCCAGGTCCCAGAGGTGCACTTGGGTTGTGTTCTCATCACATGGGGTGATATCTTTGGCCCAACACAACTTGAAAGAGGGGAGACCCACAGAATTGTTCCGCTGGTCACTCTCTGGCTAGTGCCGTGGATCTTGTTATCAGAATGACAGCCAGTGGCTGTCTGTTTTGCTTTTTGGATCTTCAGGTTGAACCTCAATTTCTGACCCTGAGTTTTTGTTAATCGTACATCACCCTCCACTTTATTTATTTAGTGGTGCTGGCATTTGAATCCCTCATGCATGCAAGACAAGTGCTTTACCACCAACTCTACCAACACCAGTCACCTTAGTGTTTGAGACAAGGCTTCTCACTGAACCTGGCGCTCACTGATTAGCTTGGACTGGCTGGCCAGCAAGCACCATGGACCGACCCTCCTGCCTCTGCCTCCCTAATGCTGGGGTTAGTAATATGCTCCCACATCTGGTTTTTTAGATGGGTGCTGTGGATTCAAGCGTAGGTTTCTTCAGCTTGCATGGCAAACGGTTGGGAAACTGAACGATTTCCACAGCCTCCTAATCTCCCCACTCCCACCTCCTATATAGCAACTGAACCCAGGATCCTCATGCATGCTGAGCAAGTTACTGAACTGCATCCCCAAGCAATCAGTCTCTTCTCAAGGATGCTAGTCATATTGGATTAGGGCCTAACCTAGGCACTTCATTTTCACTCAATTAATTTATCTTTGTAAAGAGCCTCTCTTGGAACACGATCATGCTGGCCTGGGAGATGGTTCAGTCAGTGAGTGCCTGTTGTGCAAGCTTGAGGACCTGGTTCCGATGTCGAGCACCCGTGTAAGAGCTCAACATGGAGGCACGAGCCTGCAACCCCGGCACTGTGGGGTCAGACAGGAGGCCACCTGATGCTCACTTGTCAGCTAGGCTTGTCAAATCATTGCTTCCCAGGCTTAGTGCGGGCTCTGTCCCCCAAAAGAAAAACTAAAGAGCAATTGAGGAAGAAACCAGATTGACCTCTGCCTTCCCCACGTGCATACACACATTCCTGAGTGTGCATGCACAAACACACCACAAAAATATGCAAAAATAGTTTAAAAACCAAACAAAGTACAGTCATATCCCGAGGTACTGCACGTGGCTGGAAGGGATAAAAGGAAGATACATGGACCAGAACACTTGCCCTGATATTCATGTCCAAAACTCCCTGCATTCAGTACAAATCTCCATATAAATCTATACAGCTAATGAACTATGCATAAATAATTGAAAAAATTATTTAGGCTTTCCGTGTACTGGGGACATCAAGAATCTTTACTCTGACAGTTATGGTTCATGTTAGTGGTCTCGCTTTATCTTCTGTCTCCTGCTTTTTAAGCTTTAAAATACACTGCTTACTATTTGGCCTGTTTTGTTGGCTGTATTTTCTGTACATTTCTTTAGGTCATTAGAAAGGTTTATAATCTGATTTTAGTTTTAGTCGTTATCTTTGTAATGACCATGTAATCTTATATTATTGCCTGTCCTGATTTCTTAGGGTCTGCTGTATCTCTGCTAATGAGTAATGATACTATTATTCCAAAAGTATGTCAGTCTTATAAGAGAATACATTCATTTATTTGTGTGTGTGTGTGTGTGTGTGTAGGTAGGTAGGTAGGTAGGTAGGGTGTCTGTGTGTGTGTGTGTATGTAGATAGATAGGTAGGGTGTGTGTGTGTGTGTGTGTGTGTGTGTGTGTGTGTGTGTGTAGGTAAGTAGGTATTGCAATGGCACAGGTATAGCAGTCAGAGGACAATTCGAAGAAGTTTATTCTCTCCTTCTACCACATGAGTCCCAGGAATACAACTCCATTGTTGCCAGGCTTGGTGGCAAGTGCCTTTCTCTGCTGAACCATCTTGTTGCCCTAAGGGTATTAATCCTAACAAAAATTTTTATTCTTATTCTGACCCTTTACATACACACCTGTATACTGCAAGGTATCTGTTATGCATAGTTTACAGATGAGAAATTGAAGGGCCTGAGAGGAGCAGAAATTTGCCCAAGGCCCCTTGGGTTAGCATCTAAGGAAGCTGGAATTCAGGCTAGACACTGTTTAGCCTGGAGGCTGTGTATATAGAGACTCTTGGTCTGCAGGTGGATCAATAACTGGAGTAACCAGTGCCCCTGCCTTCTGCTTCATTTTTACATCTTTGGAGCTGGACTTTTTGTAAGGAGTGGTATGGAGCTATAGGTGGAAGAATCCAGACCTGCTCTGGGATACAGGGGTGTGATGAGGCATTCCTGGGCACTCATCCAAGCAGTGGCTATACCTCCCTGCACCTGCACCCTTGTATTGAAGGGAATTTTGGCAGAGAGTGGGGCCGGACTCTTGAGCCTTCTTGACTCTCCAGAAGTCGTCACTTTGTTGTTGTCAGAAGGTAACAGATGAGTACAGGGCCCATGAGGTCGCCCAGACCCAGTGGTGCTGACAGACTCCTCCAGGTCTGTGTACCCCCCCTTTTGGAGCTGCAAAGGCCCAACGAGATGGTGACCACTGTTAGCCCTTTGTTTTGGGCACTGTGTCTTCAGGGCTATGCTGGAAGCACCGGGCACAGAGTGGTAGACTGGAGTCACTGCTGCTTTCCACCATGATGGCTTTCAATGTCCCACCTCCAGCCTCTCTTGTGATACTCCCATTCTATGGACACCTGTCCTCTGGGCCACCTCTTAAGGTACATCTTATATGAGGCAATGTACCAGAGTGAGTGGGAGGAACCTGTAGATTTAGATGTAGACAGACACGGTCAAAAACATATACCCATAGATGTCTAAGCATATGCAGACATAGACACTCACACAGTTTTAAAGGGAGAGACTGATTTTATGCCACATGAGCAATCTGTCAGACTCTGTGTCTGATGACCAACCCCAACGCTACAAAACAAGCTGCTTCCTTCTCATCTCCCAAGCCCCTTTCAATGGTCTGCCTACCCAGGACAGACAGGGACTTTGAACAGACACCTTCACACGGCTAGGAGATGGGAAGAGTCAGTGAAATAACAGTAGGTCAGAGGGTCAAAACCATCAAAACCTCAACCCCAACTGCCTTGCCCTCAGCCTCCAGTAAGTTTTCTGGTCTGTGCCTCTTCTGTTAAGAGGGAACTACTACTCTAATACCCTCTTTATAGAGACTTACTAGTTAGGAAATTAAGACCATCAGCTTCCTTGCCCTGCTCCTGGACCCAGGGGATTTCTTAATCTTTGACCTCTTACTATTCTTGATGCTTAAAAGGAACCCGATGTCTCTGTGTAACTAAGTTGGCCTCTGTCCCTGGACAAATACTTTCTTCTCAAAGAGCTGGAACATTCCTTAAGTTAGGCTTATATCTAGCATGTTGATATTTTTCTTATTATTGTGAGTGAAATTTAATTAAGTTTCCAGCTGGTTATTGATATGTGGCTCCAGAAGGATGCTCGTCAAAAGTCTTCCTCCCATCTTCAGTGGGAATTCCTCTGGAATCTTCTTGAGCTCCAAGGCTGGCTTTTGGTTTTAGATTAGCATTCATATTTCCTAGTTAGCATTTTAATATCCTTTTTATGCCTGTTTTTCAGTGACTTCATGGAGAGTCTGAGATTAGCCCCGGTTTAGTACCGTGAGGAGGTGTTTTTAAAGCTTTAGACAGATGTGGAACATCAGCAGATAGGGCCTGTCATCCTCTCCCAATACTTCCTTTCACTTTTAGATATTAATAGGATTAGCATAAATAATAAATTTTTTTCTAGCAGGACAGAATGATGACGTCAGAGGCACCTCACTGGAAAGAGTAGAGGGTAAAGTGTCTGGAAACTTGTAATTTTTGTCTGACTTGGTTCTTTTTTTTTTTTTTTTTTTTTTTTTTTTACAAATTTGACCTTGGACAACCCAGTGACCTTCATTGTCCTGCTGACTGGATGGTCCATGTTTGGTGTTTCTTTACCTGTTCAGTGGGGGGTTGCCATGGTTGCCCTTCCTTCCTTCCTTCCTTCCTTCCTTCCTTCCTTCCTTCCTTCCTTCTTTCCTTCCTTCCTTCCTAGTGTGTTACAAGGACAAAGAGCAGTCAATGGTGCTTGCTTTCTTTTGTATTTAATTAGATGATTTCCAAGCTGTAAAAGAGCCATGAAAAACATAAAAATATTTAAAATCAGTAATATAACCTTAATTAATGCATATAGTCAACTAAGAATTCTTTCATTCATTCATCCACCTATCTAGTAAGTACCTATGTTAGACCAGTAATGTTTTAGATATTGCTGTAGACACTGGGAAGGCAGAACTTACTAGGCAAACCAGCCCTCTACACACTATAGCTTACAGACCAATAGGCAAAGACTTCATGTGTGTCAGCTAAGTGATAAATACTGTGAAAAAGACAAAGGGATTGGAGTGGAGATTGTGACATATTGTACAAGGGACTGGCTTTACATGGCATGACCAGAGAAGACCCTCTCTGGGGTGACAATTGAACAGAGAACTTAATGACAAAAAGTCAGTGAGCTTTAGGAAAATCTGGAGTAATAGGAAGGGTGCAGGGCCTGAGGAAGCTATGCTTACAAAGCATGAATAGTTAGTTGGTCAAGCGGGTAGAAGAGGGAAGGGTTAAGGTCCAGGAGCCCCAGAGGCCAAACTGCTGCAGAAGGACATAACTCATCCCGGAGACTCTGCTCTTTTCTAAGGAAGCACTTGCAGGGTTGTGAACTGGGTGGCACAGCCAGGTTCTCTGTCTTAAAGGACTATACTAACTGCTAAACAGAGATTGGAGCTGGTTTCTAGTGGAGACAGACAGATGGAGGGATGGTGACTCTGTCTGGGGTGGTATACAGGGGAGGCAGTGAGGGTAGACTCAGGGAATATTTTGTAGGCAGTGCTGACAGGGTTTCCTGACAAAGTGGAGATGACCGTTTGACTTTTCCTGTGAGATCAAAACATGTCCTCTGCTTTGCTTTTCAGTCTGGGAATCTGCTTGCATTTTCTACTGCACTGCCTTGCTGAGTCAGGGAAACCCCACCATCCCCCCCACCCCAGCAACTTCCCGGTGTTCTAGACTGGGGATTGAAAGCAGCCGAAGTGTTTGTTGGCCACAGGGAAACTCCATCCTGAGACTCAGACACTCTCGGTGTGATCCCTGGATTGTGGGGCAGTCAGGTGGGAGGGAAGATGTGCCAGTGCATTAGCTGCCACTGTCACATTTGGTGTGAGCCGTGGGATGCTCGCCATGGGAAGCACTGCAATTAGTTAATAAAAGCCAGATACGGCGTTGGGAGGCATTTGCCTTTCCTCGGTGTTTCTAGTTCTCTGTAGGCAGGCAGCCCTGTGGTACTGGCTTGATCCTCCTCTCAACCCCGGCAGACAACTTGCCAATTTATGCCTAACTCTTTAAACTTGACCTTCCTCTCAGCGTTGAACTGGGGCTACTTCTCATTGCTTCTCAGTAGTACAAACTTCCCTTGTCTCTCGCTGTTTTCTGATAGCTTCATCCTTCTTGGATCTTCCAGAGATCTCCTCCCCGCTTTTCTTGCTCTTATTCTTCTCTTCCTCGCTATTGTCCTCCTCGGTTTTGTTTTGTTTTCTAAGGCACGGTCTCCCTATTGAGTTCTCCCTGGCCTCGAACACATTTTGTAGCCCAGGGGCTCCTTAACTTTCAGTCCTTCTGCATCATCAGCCCAGAGCATGCCAGGACTACAGGTGTGAGCCTGCACACTTGGCACTTCTGCTTGGAACTTCTTGCTTTCTGAGTGTTTAGGCATCTAGGCTGTGGACTGAGGACAGCACTCAATCCCTCATTTCTGAAGCTCGGGTGTCTTGTGGGCTCACTGAACACAAAACTCAGATGAGGTCCCCAAACTCTGGATGCATAGGGAAGAAAAAGCAAGTTGGAATCTGCGTGCCTAGCTATTCCCACCACAGGGAGAAGGTTAGACACACAGTAAAATCAACGTTAAAGAGATAATCTGCTTAAACAGGTATAGACCAGCAGAGTGCCGAGACAGGCATAGCTCAGCACACTGTGTTACTAGAAGTCTCTTCAGCTAGCTCAGACCCTGGTCTTAGTAGTGGAGGGGTCAGCCTGGGATGGGCAGAGTGACAATGTTGCTGCAATCTGGAAGGCTCGACATGGGAAGAAGAACGGGGTGGTCGTATTGGAGTAAGGGCGTGAAGTACCACAGCATTCCAGCACTCACTACTGGATATGCCCGAAAGGAAAGGGGGTCTGTGTTGAAGAGACCCACCTGCACCCCTATGTTCATCAACTAGCCAACATAGGCAATGATCTCGGTGCCTACTGATTACCGACTGGAGAAAGAAAATATGCTATATGTATAGAGTACGATAGTATTCAGCCTTAGAAGGAAAGGGAGGAAGTCCTTGAGTTTGCAGCCACCTGATGCCCAGTGACGTAAGTTGGGCACAGGAAGACGTTTCCAACAGGATCTCAGTCACGTGTGGAATCGAAAGAAGTTGAACAAAGCAGAGTGCAGAATGCTGAGTACTGGGGATGAGGATGGCGGGGAATTGGGAGTTGAGCAGATAGTGATCCAAGGACACAAAACTTAGGTTACTGGACGGAGTCGATTCCGGAGAGCAGTTGAATAGCATGGTGTCTATAGGCGACAAGAATATATGGTATTTTGAAACTTACCAAGAGTAGGCTTTTGTGTTCTTTCCACAAGTTGTAAACGTCTGGTGTCATGCATTGTAAATGTCTGATGTCATACGTGTTTATGCCATGGAGTGGTTCCACAATGTACACAAAATTCAGAACACCGCGCTGTCTGTTGTGACCGATGCGTGCGGGTTTTAACATTTAAACAAACATGTAAAGTTGCAGGGAGTGGAAGGCAGGAAGTATTTTCCTCTGGAGAAGCACGTGTAGATGAAGAGTCCGGCTCTTGGACAGACCCTAGTCACGGGGCCCTGAAAGACACCTGGAGTCCTCTGGAAAAGAGTGAATGCGGTTTTGGATGGTCGCTGCTGAACCTATGAGTCAGGATGGGAAAGGGGGAGCAGAAGTTTGGCTAGATGTTAAGATTGCATACTCTACTCATTTAAAAGCAAAACCAAGGCATGGATGCCTGCCTATGTGCGAAGTTCTTATAAGTGACTCAACACAGAGATGGGGCTGTGGTAGCCAGCCTCCTGTGCACGAGGGTGGGTGGGGTCAAAAGTCAGGAGTTCTGTATCTGGTGGGAAAGCATGTGGGTTTCTTTGGAGGGAAGAAGTTAAGGGTCATGGTACCTGAGCCACGACTCAGGAGAGGCTGACTGGAGGCAGGGTGGTTGACGGGAGTCAGGGTGGTTAACTGCACTGACTCTGGGGGGGTGGTGGGGGATGTGAGGAACAAGAGAGCAGGATGCATGAACGGAGAGCATGCATTCGCAAACACAGAAGTATCCAGGGACTCTCCTGCCCTGTTGCTGCCTGGCTGTCATGCCCAGGCTCTTCTGAGTTCAGAAGTTTAGAGTCAAGTGGGGAAGTAATTGTGCACAGTCTGAAGACAACCAAGCATTGCCCTCAGAGAGGAAGCAGAGGCAAGGGACTGAGGAGGAGACCCAAGTGTGAGCAGTTTATAGAGGTCAGCAAACAGTGTGTCTCCGTTAGTCCTGGGCCTGTTTGGCCCAGAAATAATAACAAATTCAAGACACATGGTAGTCAGTCAATTTTTTGTTGGTTTTTGAGACGGTTTCTCTATGTAACTCTGGTTAGCCTGGAACTCACTCTGTAGACTAGGCTGGTCTTGAGCTCATAGAGATCCATCTGCCTCTACCTCCCGAGCACTGGGATTAAAGGCTTGACCAGCACGCCCAGACTCACGTGGTCTTTGTTTCTGTGACAAAAAACATGCGTGTAATCCCAGCAGTCAGGCAGAGAAGTCAGAGGATCATGAATTCGAGACCAACATGGGCTACATAGTAAACCCCAGGTCAGCCTGGGCTACAAAGTGAGAACGTACCTGCAAAACAAAGCTAAACCGACAAACCAAAGTACCATGGTGAAACATCTTAAGGGAGAAGACTCCATTGTGTCTCGCAGACTCACGGTAAAACTAGAGTCATTTGGGCTCATTGCTCCTGGCCGGTGGAGAGGCAGAACGTAATGGTGACAAGAATGTGGCAAAGAATAGCTGCTCATCTCATGGTGGCCAGTCAGGGCAGGATGTGTGTGTGTGTGTGTGTGTGTGTGTGTGTGTGTGTGCTGCGACCAGGGGCAAGGTACACTTTTCAAGGACACGGCCCCATTGCCGGCTTCCATTGATTAGGCATCTCCTAGTTTTCACCTCGTTCCATGAATGCTGTTAAATTATGAGTCAGTCAATAAATCAATCCCCTGATTAGGTCAAGGGTCCTCCTGTTCCCAGGAGCCTTACTCTGAACTCCAACGACCAAGCTAGTTTAACATGTGTTTGGGGAGTATGTTTCATATTCAAACCATGACTGAGTTTTGTTTTTGATAGCAACTTTATTGAGTTGTATGATTCAGTGGGGTTTAGTACGCTCACATAGTTGTGCGACTACCACCATAATCGATTTTTCAACCTTGTATCTTTTCTAAAAGAAACTGTGAGAAGCTGGAGAGATGGTGCGGAGGTTAAGAGAACCTGAGTTGGGTTCCATCAGCTCACAATAGCCTGTAACTCTAGCTTTAGGGGAAGCTGATGTTGTCTGTCCTCTGTGGGGCCCTGCATCTGTACACACATGTGTGCACGTGCACACACATACACAATAAATAAGTGCACACACATACATGATAAATAAATTATAAGAAATACAAAAAAAACTGTGCTCCTTAGCAGTTTCACCCTATGTCCCTTACCACCAAAGACCTTGACAATCAGCGCTCTCTCTCTCTCTCTCTCTCTCTCTCTCTCTCTCTCTCTTTTTCTCTTTCCCTCTCTCCCTCTCCCCTGCCTCTCTCTCTCCCTCCCCCCTTCTGTTCTCCAGAGTGGTATGGTGCCAGTGTGGCTTTTGAGTCTGACTTCTTTCACTTAGGGTATGCTTGTGCTTTGTCTGTGGCAGGACTTCATTCCCTTTGACTTAGGGATGATGTTCCAGTGGGGTGTGGGTGTCTAGGCTGCATTTTGTTTTATCAGTCATCAATTGGTGAGTGTTTGGGTCATTTCTACTCAAACAGTTCTGGCCTTTAGGATGGATGTAGCTGTGGACATATGCTTTCAATTGTCCTAGACAAATACCTGGAATGGAACTGTGAGGTCCTATGGTAACGATGATTAACCTTTGAGGACTGTCCAGGCTGTTTTCCAATGCTGCTGTATCATTTTACAGTCCCAGCAGGAGTCTAGGAGGCCTCCAACTCCTCCACATCCTTGCCAACACTTGTCACTGTCTCTGTTTCTTTACTACTGCCATTGCTAGTGGGTGTGGTATGCTGTCCGCTGTGGTTTCGCATTCCCCTGAAGACTAATTGTGATGGGTATCTTTTCATGAGCTTGCTGGCCATTCATATCTCTTTCGAGAAAGGTCTATTCTGAGCCTTTGCCAATTAAAATATTTATGTATTTGTGTGTGTGTGTGTGTGTATCTGTATGTTTGCTGTGCTGGGGGGACATGGGGCAAGGATGCCAGAAGAGGACATCAGATCTTCTGGAGCTGGAGTTACAAGTGGTTGTGAGCTACTGAACATGGGTTCTGGGAATCGAACCCAGGTCCTCTGGAGGGGCAGCCACTGCAGAGTTCCCTCTCCAGCCCCTAAATAAGTTCTACATCAACAAACCTGTCTCCCTTTCCCCGTTTTGAGACAGTCTCACTATGCAGCCCTGGCTTGACTGAAACTTACTGTGTAGACCAAGTTGGCCTTAAACCCACAGAGATCCACCTACTTCTGCCTTCTGAGTGCTGGGATTCCAGGTATCACTACGACTTGCATGCTTTTGCCAATTTTTAAAAGTTGGGTTAAATAACAAATATCTCTGAGTTGTAAGTATTCTTTATATACTGAAGATAGAAGTCATTTTTCAGGAGGTCGAAGAGATGACTCAGCAGTTAAAAATGCTTTCTGCTCTCACAGAAGACACAAACTTGGTTCCCAGCGCCCACATGGCGGTTCACAACTGTCTGTAATGTCATTGCTAGGGGATCTGTCACTCTGTTCTGGCCAGCATGAGCACCAGACACAAACATAGTGTATAGACATATGTGAGGGCAAAACACCAATACATGTGAAAAAAATACGCAAATACTATTTAAAATATCTTTGTCAGCTATATGATTTATGAATTTTTTCTTCTCCCCTTTGTCCTTTAAAACATAAAAGCTTTTAATTTTGGTGAAAATCAACTGACTTTTTCTGTTTCTGCTTTTGTTGTCCTAAGGAACTGTTGTTTAATACCAGCCTTGAAGAATCACACCTACATTTTATTCTAAGATTTGTAAAAGTGTGTGTGTGTGTGTGTGTGTGTGTGTGTGTGTGTGTGTGTACATGCCTGTCTATGCCTGTACCTGCAAGTGCAGTTGCCTACAGAAGCCAGAAGAGGGCATTAGATCCTCTGGGGCTGGAAATACAGAACAGCAATTGCTGTTAACAGCTGAGCTGTCTTTCCAGCCCTTTTGAGAGAATTTTGTAGCCTTAGCTCTGCCACTTAGGATTTTGAGCCTAACCGTGTGAGGAATGGGTCCAGCTCTATTGGTTTGCATGCTGATATCTATTGTCCCATATCCTTTGCTGGCGAGACTGTCCTTTGCTTTTGAATGACCTCTGCATTTTGGTTAACACTTCTGTGCCTGTGTCATTTAAATCAAAGGATAACAGATCAAGCTGCTGACCCACAGGGAGGAATCAATCAAGCGTCATTTGCATTTATAATGCCATTCTGTTTAGAATTAAAAAGAAAAATAACTTTCACATTTTTATTACCAGGCAGGCAGGCAAAGAACAAGTGTTGTAAATTAAATATAAGCAGGGAGACACCATGTTTTGTTTTCTGGCTCAGTGAAGGGAAAGGGGGAGGCCCTTGGCTTCAGCTGGCTCTGGAATTCCATGAGCTGTGGGCTGAAAATCAAAGCTTAGATTAGCAAGTGTAGGGGCCCTGTCCCTGGGTCTGTACATGCAAGGGATTGTATGTCCCCTTGCCACCTCTTCTCTGTTCTCTGCCGCCTCTGACTCCTCCAGCGCTTCCCACAGCAAGGAGGTCAGCACAGGGATAACCCAGCAGAGCCTGTAGTGGCCTCTGGACTCTTGGGCAAGGATGTGATTTAGGAAGGGATTAGGGAACTGTTTCCTCCACCACAGAATGGAATCCTGAAGCATCTCCCTCCTACGTGTGGGCTGGGTGTGGAGCTGCCCCGGAACTGTTGGTATGGGCTGTGAGGCTGCACGGACTGCCTTGGCTTCTTGTATGACTCAACCTGATCCAGGACAGGGTCAAGGACCTGGCTCCCAGACCTGGCCTGCTTCCCTGGAAACTGGATCCCACCAGTCTCCCACTGGTCCTCGCTCAGAGTCCACCCAGCTGACCCAGAGAGCAGAGGATTTAGCTAAGCCCCAGATGTTTAGATGTCTGAGTCAGTGTTTGCCTGTGCTCTGCAGAGAGCTTATGTGGCCCATGAGGTGGTCATGGAATTTGCTCAGATCTCTGCAAGGGTTCTAGTGTTGAATCAGCATCTACAGGGAGGGGCCGAGGGGGTGGGGCTAAGGGGGATGGGAGTTCAGAGGGTGATGGTATGTCATACACAGCCTGCTTGGAACTGGCCCAGGCTAGACTGCAAGTTAGTCTGTTTCTTGGAGGGGACCTAGTGTCTCTCCTTTCTCATTATCACCCTAGAATCAGGAGGGGAAAACCCACGTCAAGCATTTGTTTCCCTGGTTTGAGCTCACATCTGCAAGGTCAAAGTTCTCGAAGGGCGTTTGTGCCTTTCCACCTGGCTTGTGGTAGGAGTGTGTCCCCTGGGGAGAGCACCGCTGGAATTCTTTCCGGTTTTCCTGGGTGGGAGATGGATGCTGACTGAGCCTTCTATGGCATCTCAGTCCATGGCACCAAGCCGAAAAGCACCTGTTCCTGGTGCTGGCCAGCCCAGCTGCGGACATGCCTTCTTGTCTATGTTCAACTCAGGTTCACGCTATGGCTGTGCAGACGTGAGAGGCACAGTAGTACCTGGAAACTGAGGGACCCAGACAAGCTAGGGGGCATCTGAGGACGGGCTGAAGGGGTTACTGGTGAGTCTTCTTAGGACTCCCAAATCACTTACCTTGTTATCTTTACTGTTCAGAGAAAAGCTGATACCTACCTTTACAGAAGGTCAGCTCGTCTTGAGTGGGGCTTACAGGTGCAAGTGCCAGGTCCCAGCACCTACTGGATCCCATCCCAAACAGCACTAGCCAGTTGTCAGAAACATGTGCCAGGCTGGAAACTTGAGATTTCCCAATCTTGAAAGATAGCCAGTTGATTCAAATGAAAGTCAACAAAAACACCAATGGGACTGGACCTGTCCAGCCTTTGGGCCTTGGGCTTTAGTCGTTTTATTAGATTAGAAATCAATTCCTAAGCACATACAAGATTGGTGGAAAATCTAGTACATGATCTGCACACATACCTGAGGTTTTAAGCTTCAGTTTCTCGGTGCTGTCTCCTTGCAATGATACCAGATTTCCAGGTAAGGAAATAGATTATGGAAGGTCAGACAGCTCAAGTGGTAGAGGGGGGATTTGAACCCATAACCTGCTGTCTGGTTGCCCTGCCATTTTTGAAAACTAGAATTTGAGCCGGTTAGTCCTAAAGTGTATTCCCTTCCTGACACCTCACATTGGGATGTGAATTCTTTCCCTCGTGTACTCCTCCCACTCGTTCCTTATTCAAGAGTATCCATGCTGAGAACTCCAAGGAGCCAGTTGGAATAGAGATTATTCCCCATCTGAGAAGCACCTCCCCTTTCCAAAAAGGGACCCTTTAACCTTTGCTTTTCCTTGAGATCCTGGGCCATTCCCTGATAGCTGTGAGATGGCTCTGCTATTGGAACAGTGCTGCCATCCAGCTCCTGCATAGCCAGAGGCTGCTCTGAGCGGAGGGACTGGCATTGATGGGCAGCATTCACTACGGGCACAGCCCACCTAGTTCAGCCCCATCCAGCTGTCTCTGGCTCTGTGGGTTCCCAAGTGTGTGATAGGACTGGGCGTGCGAAGGTCTGGGAGTGAAAGGGAAGTGTTAATAAACAAAGCAGGGTGGAGGGGCTGCTGAGCGATTTATTAGCTAAATATTTTCCGGATGTTTTCACAGTTCTTTAAGGCTAATCCAGGGGGAGGCTATGGGGCTTAGTGAAGTGCCTTCAGTGGCTCCCACCCTCAACTGAACCCCATGCACCTTGTCCTCATTCCTAGTACCACCCATGCCTCCCCCTCCCCCACTGCACACAGTTCACTCCCCTCTTTTAGGCTCCTTTTCCCAACCCCCATAATTAAATACATCACTGTACAACATTCTTTTCAAATTAACAGTCCTTGTAATTTTTATTTTTCTAATATCTATTTACTTTTATGTGTATGGATATTCTGCCTGCATGTTTGCCTGTGCACCATGTGTGTGCAGTGCCCTTGGAGGTCAGAAGAGGGCACTGATCCTCTGGAAAATGAGTTACAGATTATTGTGGGCTACCATGTGGGTACTGGAAACTGAACCCAGGTCTTCCGGAAAAGCCGATAGTGCTCTTGACTGCTGGGTCATCCACCTCTCCAGTCCCTTAACTCTAATATCCTTTAAGCAGGGGCGAGCTCAAGACGGCGTTTCTCTGTGTAGCCCTGGCTGTCCTGGAACTCTCTTTATACACCAGGCTAGCCTCAGACTCACAGAGATCCACCTGCCACTGCCTCCTGAATACTGGCATTAAATGTGTGCACCACCACCACCCAGTTCTTTAAGTGTATTTCTATCAAGCTAGGTGTGGTGACACGCATCTGTAACACAGCATGCAGGAGACACATGCAGGAAAACCATGGGTTTGAGGCCAGCCTTGGCCACAGAAAGAGCCTTTGTTTGCCAGGGGGGGGGGGGCGGGCAGGGTAATTCTATCAACAAATGTCTTCAGCCAATTCCGATCTTTTACTATTAATTCATATTTCAACAAATTACTACTACTTAAAGTCCCCTAGTGATGGATACTGAAATTGCTTCCCTTTAGATTTTTTTTCTATTAAAATTTCTGAAAGCAAGCTCTGCGATGCTATATTTCCTTCTGGGTTTCATGTAAATGGTTGGACCAGTATTGTCCCATTGCTCTTTAGAAAGGTCAGGTCAACTTGTGGCCTTTTACAGTGCCCAGTGCTTTGTTCGCTTGTCAAGACAGGCACTTCCAGACCACTGTGAACATATCAGAACCACTGATACCGTTGCTGCCTGTAGAAGGGTTACTATGGGAGGCCAGAGGCACAGTGCCTAGCTGCCAGTGGAAACTTGTGCTCATGCACAGCATGTATTGGATATCTGGGAGCCCTCCTGGGGTTGCAGGCAAAGGCTGTAGGGGTCCCTGGCTTCTGAGCAGCCTTCTAAACCCAGCATGCAGCTTCTGCTAGTGTGCACTACCTTGTCTGAGCATGAGCTGTGTTCCACCCTACAGGACTAAGACTGGTTTGGTTTAACTTCGGATGCATCAAAGCTGGCAGCAGGCAGGGCATTATGTCATGGAGGCTGTATTGTCCCTCGGGACCCTGCCCGTCTAGGTCTCATTGGATGCATGGGTACACATTTCTGGTTCGGGTCTTTCTGACTCAGGTCTGGCAGTAGGACCTGGACTGCCTGGGCTGGGCTGTGGACTGTCCACTTCCCTGTCTGCCTTCAACTTGGCTTTTTCTTGTTGGAGGCTTGTGCAAGGCCCCACCACGAGGGGCTGGTTGGAGCCGGGAGCCGCGTGGGGAGCCCTCTTGGGCACAGTGATGGCTCTGTTTTCTCCTCTGCCTTGTCAGGGGCTCCCATTCACTGGAAGGAGAGTCACACATTCCCCCTTGAGATAAGAATAGAGCCCAACTGTGCCCCAGGACAGAGTCCAGCTTCTTCAACCGGCCCTTCGAGGCCTGGCAAGGGCTCCCAGATGGTACTGGCATGAGTGGGCCCTGGCTGCCTGCCCCACCAACCTCTTGTGCATTGTGTGGCTGAGACACTGGGTCCAGTGTGCATGCCTGTCCAAGCCCCAGGAACCCACCATGACTAGGCTCTGCCCAGGAGGGAGGAACTTGTCTTTATATTATCTGGTCTAGGGCTCTGCAGTGTCCCTCCCATTACCAGCTTTGATGTGTCCAGGATTTATCGAGGCTTCTGGAAGGGTGGACAGTAAATCATGCTTGGGAAGGGTAGCACACATTAGCAAAAGCTGGAGGCTGGCTATTAAAGGCTGCTAAGCAGCTGGGGACTCCTGAAGCCCTTCACTGCAACTTCAAAGGACGATGCCAGACCCTGTGGAGATTAGAGAAGGCAGATGTGATAAATAGGGTCCTGGAGCCTCCACACTTTGTCCTGCCTGGATCTGAGAGGCATGAGATGCAACATCCAAGAGTCCTCTGGACAGCAAAACCCAAAAAGGTGCCATTAACCCGGCAAGAGGCTCAGAGTGGGGCCGGAGCTTTGGCTTCACAGTAGGGTGTTTGCTTAGCATGCTTGAGGCTCTCTGGGTTGGATCTCCAGTCTGGCAATAGCCAGCAACAGAAGAAACATATAGTGTTCCTACAGTGTTCCTTGACTCTCCCGGGGTCATCCCAGGTGATCTTTAGCACATGCTCCAGCCTTTAGACAGCAAAGTATTGCTTCTCCAAGTGTGCTCCCTGTGCAGGCTGCACCAGCAGCTCCAGGAAACTTAATGGTTGCAGTCACACATTCTCGGGGGTCCCACCAACAACTGCCAAATCCAAATCCTGGAGTAGACCTCAGAAGTCTCTTTTGCATTACTTACCCCTGGGGACTCTGATATAAATCTAAGCAGGATGTATGTCCAAAAAGACTCCAAAATGCTACCTTGGGTCAGACAGGTTGGCAGGTTTGTTGATATCCACAGTCATCAATAAAGGAATACAAACATATTACTTACTTATATTCCAGCTTACCCTACAGATTTTTTTTTACATATTTCTGTTTAGTTTGCATCCATGTGAGATGAATTTTTGAATTTTATCAGTGCAAATACTAAGGCTCTATAGAGGTCCTTGTTTTTCTGTGTTGGACAACTATGATTGCTGTCTGGGATCTTCACCTCGAATCTTGAAGCTTTTGCTTATCTTTCTGTAACTGTTACCACCTCAGCATTCAGATCCTAGGTCAGGTTGAGGCTTCCCTTCTGGTGGGAGTCGTAGCTGAGGTTCCCAGTGGTCTCACATGAGTTAGGAGGACACATGTGTTTTGGGGTATCTGAACAGGACCCCACTTGTTAGTTCTGGGATGGTATCTTGAATTAACAGTATCTAGAGCTGTCTCTTAGTAAATGTGTTCCTGGTAAAAGAAGGATTCTGGAAGGAGCAGGCTTGGACTCTGGCTACCTTTCCAAGGAGAAAGAAAGAGCCATTGGCTAGCCGTCAGCAAGGGGGAGGGATGTGTTAAAGTACAGTGACCAGTGCCTTTGAGGCTTTGGGAGTCTGCGCTGGATGGGTCTTGGAGTGATGCTCTAGCACAGCCCTGTTTACACAGGGAGGAGATGCCTGGGGGGCTTCTGGACACTGGGTATGCTTCTGCTGTCCTCCTTCTTCCTGCTTTCCCCAAGGGCTATGGTGTCCACTCCACTATAAATATAGGGCTTTGTCTGGTGCTGTTTGGAGTGTCCATTGCATGGCCAGGTTCTGGGCACATCTCCATACCATTGGGGAGAGGTGACACAGTTGTCTTGTGCTTTGGATACTCTGTGACAGGGGCCTGGGACAACTCAAAGCCTCTCCCATGAGACAGTCAGGACTTCTGAGGTCGGTGTACACTACCAAAGCCTGTACTGGGGCGTCGGGAACCCGCTGGACTCCTGAGACTCGGTGGGGAGGAATGAAGTTGGATATAGGAGAGGCTGATGCAAAGCCAAAGAGGTCTGGGGCTAACTCCTCAGAGCACCCTACCCAGCTTATACTTGCCACAGCTTCTCAACCCATTCTCTTCACATGTAGGAAGATTGTTTTTAAATTACACCTATTCAGAAATATTGAGTAATAGCATTTATCTAGGTCCTACTATTTTCCGAGCATCGTTGAAAACACTTGACTTGCATTTTCTCATTGAATCTACACACTTGTGGTTAATATTCATTTTACATATGGGGAAACTGAGTTGCAGAGAAGTCAAATATCCCTCCCCATTATCCAGTGAGCAAATGGCAAAGCCAGGGCTTAGATTTAGGTTTATCTCTCTTCAGAGCCCAAGTTTTATTGTTTCTTAGGATTGTGTTTTATTTTTAGTGTGTGCTTGTGCAACGGCCTGAGGAAGCCAGAGGCACTGGTTTCCTCTGGAGCTTGAGTTATAGACAGTTGAGAGTCTGGTGACGTGGGTGCATGTTAGGAACTGAACTTGGGGCCTCTGAAATTTTTTTTTTTTTTTTTTAACTGCTGAGCCGTTTCTCTCACTCCTAGCTGCCATCTTAAGATTGCCCTTCTGTACTGTCTGCTGGTTAGTTAGACATGACTTAGCCCCATCAGAATTCACAGGAAAACTTGGTTTCTAGGGTAACGGTGTGGGGACATACTGGGACATTAGCCTCATGGATGGGCTAATGTCTCTCTCAAGAGAGAGAGGCTTGGTTAGTTAGGTCTTCTGAGAAGGGACTAGATCTTGGGGGAGAGAGGGATTTTTGTTTGTTTTGATTTTTGTGTTTAATTGTGTATCTTGTATATATGTGTCTACAATACATGTCATGGTCTGTGTGTCAAGCTCAGAGGACAGCTCTCGGGAATCAGTTCTCTCCTCCCACACTGTGTGAGAGAACACTATGTGTCCCACCATCCTTGACCCATCATGACTACTCTCCAGGCCCCGAGATTTATCAAAGGTGACAGCTAGATGAGTTTCTAGCAGACGATGTCTGGACCAGTTCTTGGTGACTGCTTTGTTGTCAGTGGCCATGTCTTCTCCTGGGGTCTGGAAGTAGCACTGCTCCAGCCAGCTCTACTCTATCAGTGGGATAGAGAAAGCTGGAAGGGCCAAGAGCTGGGAGACCACCAAGGGCCTTTAACAACAACAGCCTTGATTTTTGCTCCCAACAGGAAGTACCTTGCACTCTGCTCTCCAGCAGCCTCCCAGCAGGTGGCTAACGTTTCTAAAAAGGGGACGCTGGCTTGTGGTCAGAGGCCTGAGTTTTGGTCTTCCGTGTATCCAGGTGTGACATCCTCCTCTGTCGTCAGGCTGTGGCTTTGGGGAGAGGCACACAGCTAGACAAGAAGAGTCAAAGTCCTTCTAACATGTATCCTGCCCGCACTAATTGGGGACGGTAGACAGCAGGGCTTACTTAGAACTGGGGTCTGTTCTTCTTGAGAAAGTATTGGTTCTACCACACAGACTGCTGAAGTTAGTTAACATGGCCCTAGAAGCAGTGCCTTGTGAGGTGGTGGCCAGGCAAGCGGTAAGGGGGCACCTTAGCTTCTAGAGAACCACCGCACTGTGGTTTTGTCTGGTAGCTGAGAAGGTGTGGTATGACGTTAGTGGGAATGAGGCTGGGGCCATATGGACCTAGGACTCAAGAACCAGCGAGTCCTGAGGCTTTGCGTTTCAGTATGCTCTGTGGTTCCTTATGATGTCCTGTGATGCAGAGAGAGCCAGCTCATTCATGAACCTCCCATAATTTGTCGTCCTAACCTCTGTTTTCCAAGTAAGACATCACCTTAGCGAGAAGAGGGCTCTGACAGGCTGTTGGTGGCCCTCATGAGTCATCTGTCACCGGATGAAGGACCAAGTGAATGTAGTGTCCAGAGGGCTCGAAAGATGTCTAGGACAGTGATGTGAAAGCAATGGTAACACCTTGAACCTCTTAAAATTGACACCATCTAGGCCACCCGAGCACCCAACGGTCCCCTCATCCTACTCCCAGCTTGCTTGTTTTGTTTTGCCAGGTGGTGTTTTATTCTGTAATTGTATAACCCATGCTGGCCTGGAACTCTACCCTGCTATGCACCATAGGATGGCTTTGAACTTGTGATCATCATCTCTCAACCACATGGAGCAGGGTGTACAATACCACACCCACCTCTTCTCTCCCGTTCCCTTCCCTTTTCCTTCCTTCTAATTGTCTCTGTATTTTACTTATACATTGTGACTGGTGTCTATTCCCTCACCCAAACCATCCCTGCTTCCTGCTGGGATGCATGTTCCTGGAAGGCAGAAGTTCATTCTCCTTTCTCTCCTGTTCACTGATGGGCCAGGAATACCTGGAAACTTGGGTCTTGTACTTAATTATACTTCATGGAGGAAATGGGCCAGGCAATATTTAGCTGGAGCCATCTGACGCTGAGAGTCCCTTCAACATACTGTTATGCTGGTTTCTAACAAGAAGGGAGGACCCACCTCTCTGGGAGGTGCCTGTTCTGGGCCTTCACTGTATTCTTGACTTACTTGGCCCTAAAGTAGGACCACCCCAATCCCTCACAACTCACAGACAACTGAGCTTTCTGGAACCTCTTGGCAGGGTGCTTAGGGCCTCCAGGGCAGGCCAGGGAGGCTGACAGGTAGTGAGTGAGCCAGGATATTGGTAGCCAGGATTTTAGAGCCTGTGGTTGAACTGCATTCTCCTGCCCTGCCCCCACACCGGTTCCCACCCTGTAGGCTGGGGCAAGTGGAAAAATGCCTGATTGAGAAATCCAGGGTGCAGACGAAATCCCTGCTTATTCAGTCTCCATTGTCTTGCCTTGCAACTAGGATGAGGCTCCCAGGCTTCATCTGGGTGGTCACTGTATCCACACCTAGGGAGTTACAGGGCCATTGCTTCCTGTTGTCATCTTGGTAGAGCACGGACTCAGGTGCTCTGCATGGAGCCCTGCATCCAGATGTGCACGTGACATTCCCACACAACATGCCCCAAACTAGGACCCTGATGTCAGAGAACAACAGATGTGTCTTCACAACTATTCTGGTCCAAGTCCTCAAAATCCTTGTCTTCTCTCTCTCTCTCTCTTTCTCTCTCTCTCTCTCTCTCTCTCTCTCTCTCTCTCTCTCTCTCTCTCTCTCTCTCTCTCTCTCTCTCTCTCTCTCCCCACATATGCTGGGAAAATTCTCTCTTTCTCTCCACATATGCTGAGAAATCAGGCAGGGGCTCTTCCTGCAAAACTGATGTTATATTTCTACCTTTTTCACAGCCCTGATCACCCAGATCCTCCCCACACTGCTGGTTAGAGCTAGAGCCCCTCATCTGATGACCTGGCTCCACTGTCGTCACCCAGTCTCTTCTTTTTATTTACTTGTGTTTTTCTTCTTGAGACAGGCTCTTCTCACTCTGCAGCCGTGACTGGCTAGGAATTCTTTATGTCCAATAGGCTGGTCATGAACTCACCGAGATCCACCTGTCTCTGTCTCACGCATGCTGGGATTAAAGGCGTGCCCCACTGTGTCTGTCCCACTCTGCTTCTGATCATGTCACACTTCTACCGAGAACATTCCAGAGGCTCTCGTGCTAGCAGAGGAAGAGTGGAGGCAAGCGTGGCCCAAGAGACAACTAAAATAGCACGGCCTCTGTAATGAGCACTGTTTTCCTCCTCGTTGTTCCCTAATAGCACAGCCTAACTACTGTTTTCTCGGCCTTTGCATGGTGTTAGGTATCGTAAGTAATGTAGAGGTGGTTTGAAGTGCACAGAAAGAGCTGTCGAGATGGCTCAGCCAATGAAGAGGCCTGCTGCCAAATCACTCACAAGGTGTGGAAGGAGAGAACCAGCTCTGAACGTTGTGCTCTAGTCTGGATGTGAGCACGTGTGTGTGCCCCAGCACACCACAGGGCAGCCAAGTGCATTTCAAAGTGAAGTACAAGAGGAGATTGTGTGGGTTCTATACAAGTGCTAAGCCGTTGTACATAAGGCACTCGAGAGACTGGAATGATGGCTCAGCAGTTAAGAACACTCATTGTTCTTCCAGAGGCCCTGGGACCATCCCCTAGCACCCACCTGACAACTCACAACCCTCTGTCACTCCAGCGCCCTCTTCCAGCCTCCAGGGGCACAGCACCCATGCAGTACACTGATATACATATGGGCAAAATACCCTTGCACACAAAATAGCAAAATTAATTAATTAAATATCCCCCTCTCTTTTGGTGTGTGTGTAAGGCATTTGAGCATCCACAGGTAACGGTAGCCATGGGGAAGCCTGGCCTTTATCCTCTACAGATGCTGAGTGACAATGGTATTGAAGGGGTTCAGTGCTACTTGTGTGTTTAGCTGTTCCCTGCAGGCCTTGGCGTGCATCCCCAGGGATTAGTCGAAGGATTCTTTTGCTTCCGTGTGTGTCTCATAAGGGGTCACTGTCAGGATGGAAGGGACCCAGCTGATATCTGAGCCCAGCCTCATGTCATCAGAGCAACAAAGACCTAAAGGAGAGAGGGAGCCATCACAGTTTGGTGGTCACCTATGATTTCCAGAGCTCCCAGACTTGAGAATTCCTGCCACTTCACTTCTACTCCCCGCCGAATTATCCACTTGGGGGCCCTTCCCCCCAGAGCCACAGCCAGGAGCAGCACGGCTCCATGACTGCAGCAGGTACTCAGAGACGGTGTGGAAGGTGAGCGTGTGGAGTCTATGTTGCCAGTGCAGTTAGATGGGGGGGATTCTCCCCAGGTGTGAGGGACAAGCCACTTCCGTGGTCTGTCCTGCTGATAGTCTGTGTGCAGGACGTGGTATGTGGAATAAGAAGGAAAGAAGATAAGACAGGGACCTGCGGATGGATCAAAATGTGGGGTAAGACTTGTGTGTTCACAGTGGGCACCTTAGTCTTGGGGACTCCGATACAGTTCTTGGCACATGGTCAAGGAGAAGTCAAGAAAGACACACAGTTGCAGCTGTGAAGTGGCTGTCTTCTCTGGAAAGAACAGGTTAGGAATTACCTACTGAGTTGAGGGAGGTGACATCCCCTTCTCTTCCCCTCCCCTCAACCCTCCCCACTGCAGCCACCACCACCACTGCCCCCACCACATCCTCCTTCAGCCTGCTGTGAAGACTCTTGCTTAAGAGTGAACCTCCAGCTGTGGTTTTACACCACTCTTGCCCTCCAGTACACCAGCCACTCCCACGAGGCTCCTCCCCCCCCCCCCCCCCCCCCCCCCCCCCCCCCCCCCCCCCCCCCCCCCCCCCCCCCCCCCCCCCCCCCCCCCCCCCCCCCCCCCCCCCCCCCCCCCCCCCCCCCCCCCCCCCCCNTCCCTTTCTCCCTCCCTCCCTCTCCTCTGCTGGCTGCTGACTCACTGGGCTCTGCTTTTGCACAACAGCCCAAGCTCCTGCTCTCAGAGAAACTCTGTCCTCCTCAGAACCATCATCTCGAGGCCCTGATTTATGCCTTTTTGTTTGAGTTAATGCTTTCCACATTGAAGTCTGAAGATTAGCGTGGGGCCGGTTTCTACAACCGCGAGAACCCTAGTGCCCAGTGTGGGTCTGGCACAGAAAATGAAGGCAACCAGACAGGCAGAAGACAGCCTGGTCCTTCACTCCCCAAGCCTGTCTGGACTGCAGCTGGCTCAGCAAGTCTGGCCTCACTTCCAAGGCGGAAGCCCAGGGAAGATGGGGCCCTCACATGCTGTTTGCCAGGGACTCCACTCTCCTGTCAGTTTCTTTTCCTTGAAGGGCACACACACATCTCTCAAGGGTGTAGAGAGGTAATTGCGTCAAGCCCGAGAGTGCCTACTGAAGAAGCCCTGTGTCAGGAAGCGACAGGCAGTTGGAGGGTGTGGAAAATGCTATCTCTGTGGCTTTAGAACTGTCACACGACTCGGTGTGTGTGTGAGAGATCGAGAGAGAGTGTGTGTGTGTGCGCGCGCGCGTGCGTGAGTGTGACTTTTTCTTTCAAGAACCCATAATATTACCTTTGTTGCTATGGTGCTGTTGCGGGGGTGGCTAATTGGATGCATCCCCATCTGATGCTGTCTAGTGTCTGGTGTCCATAGCGACTATCACACGGCAGCCATGGGATTCACTTTGATTTTCTTCCCTGGAGTGAGAGGATGGCAGGGGATCATTCAGGGGTGGCTGTCAACAGGGCCACAGAGCTGGATTCAACTTGGGGAAAAAACATTCCTTGGTCATTTCCAAAACTGCACCATAGTCCAGATGAACTGGAAGCCAGGTATCAGGGAACGCCTGTCCATCTGGGGGATGCAGGTAATCAGGAAATGGCATCCTAAGCAGAGACAGAAGTCTTCCACCTGCTGAGCATCCTGAGGGTGCAGGGTGGTGTGGAGGTCCTGTCTGCCCTCCTGGTGGGACAACAACGGTCTTCATGGAGAAGTGGGTTTCAAGCCTGGGTCTGTAAACACACACCTCCAGGAGCCTACTGATGTTTCTCTCCTGGGGGTGTGTCAGTCCTGATAAACTCACCCTACCCTGGAAAGATCGTGAAGGGGAAAATACACCGGTAGACACCTTACCTGAGCTACGCCTTCCATCAGCAGCAACCCCTTATATTATAGAGACTCCCTTGTTTCCGCTTGAAATTGCAGGGCTGACAGGGAGCTACCACCCACTGCTGTTCTCCAGCATGAAAGAGGATCAAACTACATATTGCTACTAGCATAGGAAAAAAATCAAGGTGAAGGCTTCCTGGATACAGTTTCTAGTGGATGTATAGCACCACACACCACCATAAAGAATGTAGGTATAGGTCCTGTACTTTTGTTAATTTTGCACTTTTTGTTGTTGTTGTGTGTGTGTGCGTATATTTAATTTTTATTTTATGTGCATTGGTGTTTTGCCATGGGTGTTGGGTCCCCTAGAACTGGACTTACCAATTGTGAACTGCCATGTGGGTGCTGGGAATTGAACCCGGGTCCTCTGGCAGAGCAGTCAGTGCTCTTAAGCGCTGAGCCATTTCTCGAGCCCCAGTTGTTTGTGTGTTTTGAGACATGGTCTCACTCTGTAACCTAGGCTTACCTGAAATTGCTATATAGCTTAGCCTGGCCTTGAGTTCATAACACCCTTTGTGCCCCAGTCTCCAGGGTGCTGGGACCACGGGTATAAGCTACTGCATCTAGCTTTATTTTGTACTTGTTGAGCAGTAGTATTTGCTGACATTCGATATTTGAAAACTAATTAAAGACTGTAGAATGAAAAGTTGTATTCCTTCCAACTCTTGTCCTTACCTGTCACTTCCCTTCCCAGAGGCCAAACAAGTCATTGATCTCTTTATTTCTAACTTTAAATTTTTCAATTAAAAAATATTTACTTAAAAAGTGTGTGTGTGTGTGTGTGTGTGTGTGTATGTACACATGCATGCCTCATAGGTCCAAAAGAGGGTACTGGATCCCCTGGAACTAGAGTTACAGGAGGTTTGGAGCCACCCTACATGGATGCTGGGAATTGAACCCAGGTCCTCTTGAAGAACAGAAAGTCCTTTTATTGCTGAGCCATCTCTCTAGTCCTTCCCCTCCAAATTAAAGAAAAAAAAACTATTTTTATTTTATCTGTGTTTGTATATATGTAAGGGTGTCATATCAAATGTGTGCAATACCTATGGAGACCAGAAGAGGGCACTGGATCCTTTGGAACTGTAGTTACAATGGTCTGTGAACTACTATGTAGGTGTGGAAACAGAACCCTGGTCCTCTGCAAGAGTGGCCAGGGCTCTAACAGCTGAATTGTCTCTCCAGTCTCCCGTCCTTCCCTGGCCTAAATTCAATCATTCTTCCTTCCTTTCTCTTCTTCCTTTCCTTCCTTCCTTCCTTCCTTCCTTCCTTCCTTCCTTTCTCTTCTTCCTTTCCTTCCTTCCTTCCTTCCTTCCTTTCTATCATATTTATTTGTTTATTTATTTACTTTTGAGACAGGATCTCCTTCTGTAACCCTGGCTGTCCTGAAACCTGCTATGAAGACCAGGCTGGCCTCAAACTCACAGTGATCCATTTGTCTCTGCCTCCTGAGTGCTGGGTAATATAAAAGACACGCACTACCACACCCAGTCTGAATTTCTGTAATTTCACATTATGTTTTCATTTATTCTTTTTGCTTGTACATGGTGGCAAGGCAGAAGGATTTGCACACTTGTTATGGTACTCAAGTAGAAGCCAGAGGACAACTCGCAGGGACTGGTTTTCTCCCTCCGCCATGTAGGTCCTGGATATCGAACTCAGGTCATCGGGCTTGGAGTACTTGCTGAGGAATCTCGCTGGATGAAGTTACCGATCTCTTGTGGAGATTTCCGTACTGAGTGTGGGCATTTGTAAATGTCTATGTTTTTTTTTTCTTTACTTCAGCTCAGGCGTCTGTCTCCTTGACGTGGGTGCTACCTCTCTGCTGCAATTGTGGTGATTGAGCATCTTATTTGCACTGCTGGGAACCCAAGTCAGGGCCTTGAGCGTGTTAGGTGAGCTAAGCTCATCCAACTGACTTTGTAGCTGAGGCTGGTTTTGAACACGTGGTCCTCTAACCTCCACCATGCAAGGGCTGAGATAGTAGGCATTTGCCGCCGTCCCCCGTAGCTACTGCAGTTTTGAGATTGTACAGTGTGTCCTTGGAGTTTAGTTACCAAACTTCTGTTCAATGCCTTCCCCACCCACTTCATAGACAGACAAGGAAGTTGCTTTTAATTCCTCCCCAGTAACAGTTGCAGAGAGCTTTCATCCATCCATCAATCCACACCTGTCTGAGTGTCTCTGGGAAGAGTGGGGTGAATTCTGAGGCCACTACTGTTTTGGCAGTTCTGGCAGGAAGGGCCCGTTGTCTCCAACAAGACAGTTCTTGTGAGTGATACCGCCAGCAGCATGTGGAAGGACCCCTGTCCCCGCAGCCCTGCCAACACAGTCGATTTTCAGGTGTCAAAATCTATTCGCCGAGGCTTGGCTTTGCTTCTGTTCAGTTCCTCTGTAATGTTTCTCCACGCTATCATTCTCTTCTATGGGTCTTCGCTGTGTCCTGCTTGGCCCCCAGCGACTCTCAGAGGCCCCTCTGTCCTGTAGTATTCTGCAGACTTGATGAGTCCGTCTGTGACTCAGTGGACAGTCCCACATGCTGCCTGGCCCCAGGAGAGACCCTTTCCAACATTTCCATTTACTTGTGATAACACCAAGACACATCCCTAGATGTCATTTCCTGTGTGCGGCGCCCCTTATCAGTCCTGCTTCCTCCTCTGCCAATCTCTATCTGCACACCCCACCCTAGTGTCCCTGCTTACACCCCCACCCCAATGATGTCCCTGCTTACACCCCCACCCCAATGATGTCCCTGCTTATACCCCCACCCCAATGATGTCCCTGCTTACACCCCCACCCCAGTGTCTCTGCTTACAGTGTCCACCCTGTGTCTTCAGCTCATCACAGGCCAAAGATCTCATCTTTCCAGTAAAAGCCAGACTCTGGTAAATACCTCTTGACACCATTCCTTGGGACAGGCTCCCAAAGATAAATTCCAGGGTGGATTCGGGTGTGGTGGCATCATTTCTGTCCTGTGAAGTTTTTCTAGTCCTGGGAGTGGAGTCTGGAATGCTGGGAGGGACATCTTCAGCTGGCACAGCCCAACAGAGCTTCCGGTGGTGCCGGAAGCCTCCTGTTGGTGCCATAAGGCCACACGCTTGACAACACTGGGCTGTGGGCTGTGGTGGAACTGAGGAACTGGGGTCTTTCGTTGTATTTAATTTGAATAAACTTAGATTTAAGTTGTTGCCTGTGCCCAGCAGGGACCCTATCAGACAGCGCAGCTCCAAGGTAGACACTTTCAGAGATAAGATTAGGAAACAAAACGCCTTTAATGGGGCCTGGTGTTAGTGGCGTGTATGTGCTTTGAATCCCAGCACTTAGGAGTCAGAGGTCAGTGTATCTTGGTGGACTCAAGGCCAGCCTGATCTATATAGGAAGTTCTAATCCAGCTAGGGTTACATAGTGAGACCTTGTCCCCCAAAAAAAGGAAAAGAAAAAAATTTTTAAAAATAGTGATCTCATGTAGTCCAGGCTGGCCTCAAACTCCCATGTAGTTGGTGATCTTGAATTTGTGCCTCTACATGTATGCTTTGGTAATGCACCCCCCCCCCCGAAAGCAAACAAATAAATATGATAAAAGCATTTTTTTTTCAATGAGGAGCTATGTAAATTCCTATGTGGGGGAAGGCCATTAAACTTAGTGGCTTAAGCAACACATTCCTTCACTCACAGTTCTGAAGCTCTGGAGTCTGAAATGAGTCTAAGGAGGCTAAAAATCCAGGCGTGGCCTGGGCTGGCTCATTTTGAGTCTCTGAGAACACCCCATTCCTTTCCTTCCCGGCTTCTGGAGGCGCCTTCCTTGGTTCATGACTCCTCCGTGTGTGTCTTTGCTCCCATTTGCTGTGTCACGCAGCTTCTTCCCCCTCAGAACTTCTTTCTTCCTTCTGTTTCACGTTGGTGCTGGGATTTGAACTCACGACTTTCTAGGTGCTAGGCAAGCACTCTGCCACTGTACTGCCTCCCAACCCCCCCTTAGGAGGATTCTTTCTGGAACCTGCCTGGAACTATCCACTGTAACTCAGAATACCTAACTTAATAGACCTTTTTGAAAGTCCTTTCTACCATATAAGGTAATTTTAGAAGGTTCTGGTTAGGAAGAGGTGAATAAAGATCTGTCATCTGGGAGGTGGAGTTGGGGAGATCGTGAGTTCAAGGATTTCCTTGTGCATGTGTCTGAGGTGACAGTCTGAGCTATAGGATTCCCTGTCTCAATAAAGAAAAGAAGAAAAGGAAGTGACTATGTCTGGGGTCTTCTTTCCCGCTGGCCGGGAGAGGCCTTTCAGCTGTTGAATAGGAACAATTTGGTACTAGAGAGTTGTTCTAAGCAGTGAGTGGCAGGGTCGGTGGACTTGGGCATCCCTTGGCCGTTCGTGTAGATCAACTGATGTTTTAGAACAGCAGATCTCAAATTTGCTGTGTGTCCAAAATCACCTAGATAACGGGACCATGCCCGGCAGGGCTCAGAGCGTCACTTCCTGTGTTTCTGGACCAGTGAATGTTTCCCTGGCGCCCCTGCAGCCTGTGGGCTTCCTTAGAGAAGTCCACAAGTCTGAGGACTATTGTGTGCTCTGAGGTTACCTGTGTTGCCTGTAGTGGGAGCTGAAGAAGTGTGAAGCCCAGGCTGCAGACAGGAAGTGCTGGGGAGAATGAGGGAGGGGCCAGTGCCTGTAGTGAAGCTCTCACCTGAACCACACCTGCCAGGCCAGAGAAGGTGTGGCTTCCCTAGAAGCCAGGCAAGTGTTGGAAGCAGAGGAGGAGGCCTCCTGGCAGCACTAAGGTAAGCATGTCACCTCTGGGGACTTGGAAGCAATCTGGGACCAGAAGAACTAGGGACAGATAATTGATTTGGTAAGAGGACCATTAGCAGGAGCGATCTGCTGGTGTTTGCAGTGTGGACTGAGGTCAGAAGGTGGAACTGATGAATTAATTTGAGCTTAAGTAAGATGGAAAATGTAGTCCCTCTGACTTACTGGCTGCCACCAGACAAGGGGATAGCAAGGACAATGAGAAAAGGAGGATGGAGGTGAGAGATTCCAGAGGGGATTGATCTGGGGGTGAGTCCACACAGGTCTAACACCCCATGGATGCTTACCGATAGAGCTCAGTGCAAAGTCTGCAGGTGCAGGGATGAGGAGCTGCGGGGTGAGTGAGATCAGCCAGCGCCCTCATCTCAGAAGTATTCCTTGGGGTGGAGTGGCGCGGCCGGTGTGGTAAGATTAGGCAGCTAGCAGGTTGGCACAAATAAACAAGGAGAGCATTAGCAGGTGGCGAGTGATCTGGAGAGTTCCACAGACTCCGGATTGGGAGTGAGAGGGTGGTTCCTTTAGCTTGAATACCTGGGGAAGGCCCCTCTGAGAAGGTGGTATTTAAGCTGATGTCTAGATGACAAGAAGGACCCAGCCCTTGAGAAGAGATGGCAGCGGCACTCCAGGTAAAGAGAGAGCAATGCATAAAACATGAGACAGGATCCAACTTGCTTTGTCTGAGGGACAGAGAGGTGTGGGGTGTGCTAGAACTTCCTTCAGTGACAAGAGTGATCTCCATCTGCTTGGGGCCTCACGGCAGCTACTGGCCACACGTGACGTTGGGACACTGACCGGCACGGTGGGCAGTAAGATAGAGGAGCTGGCTTTTCTATTGTATTTGAGCCTGACATAATTGTAACTGTAAATAGTTGCTTGTGAGCAGCTTCTACTGCACTGGGCAGCACGGGGCTGGAAAGTCAGGGAAGCTGGCGGTGGGAAGGTCAGAGTGGCAAGAGATGCGGTCATTCCTCAGTGCTTTGCGAATTATGCTAGATAGTAAGAATTTTTAAAGCTCTCTTTTTATATTATGCATCTGGGTGTTTTGTCTGCATGTATGCCTGTGTATCGCGTGCACTCGTGGTGCCCAAGGAGGCCAGAAGAGGGCAGTGGACTCCCTGGAAATGGAAATGGAGTTTAGGATGGTCGTAAGCTGCTATGGTGTCAGTGGGCACTGGAAACTAGACCAGGGTCTTCTGCAAGAGCAGCAAGTGCTCTTAACCGCTGAGCCATCTCTCCAGCCCCATAGTAAAAATTTATTTATTTATTTATTTATTTATTTATTTATTTATTTATTTTTATAAAAAAGTCCTTCAGGTGGTTTTAGTTAGAAGGTTGACATAATCTCATGAATGTGTTTGTTGTTGTTTTTGTTTTGTGTGTGTGTCTATGTCTGTCTGTCTGTCTATCTATCTATCTATTTATCTAGTAATGTGTCTCTGTTGCTCAGGCTAACCTTGAACTCCTGAGCTTAATCTCTCTTTCGCTGTCTCCCCTCCCTCCTTCTCTTCCTTCTTCCCTCCCTCCCCGTGTGTGTGTGTGTGTGTGTGTGTATGTGTACATGCATGGGCATGTGTAAGCCAAAGGTCAACACTGGCATCTTTCTCAATCACTTGCCAACCTAGACCTCACCAATTCAGTTGGACCAGCTGGCCCACAAAATCCAGGAATTTGCCTGTCTCAGTTATGCCAGTGCTGGGTTTACAGAAGAAGGTCACTGTCCGAGGATGACCTTGAACTTCTGATACTCTTTTCTCTACCTCCCAATTTCTGGAATTACAAGTGTGCTCCACCAGGTCTGGTTCATGCTAGGCAAGCCAAATGTGCCACAGGTAGCAGGGTTTTGTGTCGTTTTGTTGGAAGTGAAGAGATTCATTTGGCTCCTCCTGAGCATCAATGTAAGGATGACAAAAAAAAAAAAAAAACAAAAAACAAAAAACAAGTGATCATGGAAAAGGCTAGAGCTTGGGACTGGAGCTTAGGGTCATCAGGGAATAGAAAATGTGTCAAGCTATGAATTGGGGTCAGGTCACCAAAGAGAGTGACTCTGCAGAAAAGCAGGAGAGAGCACAGGGTACTGTGGCCACTAAGACCAAGCCTGGGGAAAAGGCACTGTGGAAGCCAGAAGCCATGGTGTCCAGACCGAAGGAACACTAAATGCTGCTGGCTATCCCAGGACTGGAGGGAAAACAAGTACCCTTTGATCTGGCGAGGCCGCATTTGGCGAGGATGCTATGGTCATTGGTGCCAGAGAGAAGAGTTTGGGGGACTGGGTAAGAGAGACTTAGAGATAAGGTAGTGGAAGTTGTGACTGGTTCATAATGTTTTCAGTGAAAATGTTTGCTGCTGGAAAGCAAAAGAAGAAGGTGGAATCCGGAAGCCTGGGGGCGTATCATAGACTGATTATTTTGAAGGATGGGCGTTATAGGGCTGATGGGAGGGCAGGTAGAAGGCACTTGGTTCCCTGGGATGTGTGTGTGCGCGTGATGTGGATAGGATGGAATTTGCGTGGGTGGTTGAGGAACAGTCACTCTGATGATGATGATGCCTGTCTTTCTACTTTAAGTGTGAGGCAAGGCCACCACAGGAGAAATAAATAATTTTTTTTTAAAAATGGAAAACAACCTGTGAAGTGACTGTAATAGGGACTGGGCTGATTGAATTATTCTCCAGCCCCAATATGCAAATGCATTACTGGGGATTGGGTTAAAAGGCAGATTCCCTGTGGAGGGGTTGAACCTGCTGGCCCCTGGACCCCGCTCTGAGCAGCAAGATTCCACAGTATTTCATCAAGGGGACGGACGCTTAGGAAGATACGCCATTTATAAACAGGATTCCAAGATTAGTCTCAGAGCTTGCCCATTTCGCTGACAGGTAGACTGAGCAGGAATGCTGTCGGTTTGAGAGTGCAGCCATCGAGTCACAGCCTTTCTCCTCGCAGTTAGACTTAGCTGGGGAGCAACAGAACAACAGTAAAAACAAAACCCAGAGCCTGGATATTTCTATGGTAATTGAGGTTTGAATTAATTTAGTGTGGGTGGTACCCTACTTTTTAAAATCTCCCCTGGTCATTCTGCTATTAACACAAGCATGAGAAGCACCTGTGTAAAATACCAGGTCACAGGAATGACCTTGGGAGGAGGTAGCAAAGATGGGGTGGAGGCAGGGTTTCCCCGTGATGTGTGGGTTCTGGTCTACATAAACAAGGTGAGTCACTCAAAATGACCATGAGAAGGCCATTCTAGTTGCCTAATCTTACGTTGTTTGACCAAAGAAATGCCATGCCACTTGGTAAGAGTAGTGTGCCCTTCATAGACCTTGAGATGATCTCATTGCACCCAAAGTCAGAGTTGCTTGGGACATCTGGTCTACCATATGTACAAGCTTTATGAGAGAAGAGGTTACTCAGATGGTTCTGTCAGTGCTGGGCCCTCTAGAAAGTTTCAGAGAAGGCCATCAACGGTCTGAGGTGCCTTAAGCCACCCAGCTGGGTCAAGAGCAAGAAGACTGAAAAACTGAGAGCCCAACATAGATAATGGCAAGTTCACCCAGTTGTCAAAACTCATAACAGCATAAAGGTCAAGGGTAAAGCATCCTTTGAGTAGATGAGAAGAGGAGTCTGGAAGAATCAGTGTGGCTGTACACAGGAGGTTATGGTCTATCTACTGGCTGAGCAGCAAAAATAAAAAGTGTGGGGCAGAGGGTTTAATTGTTTAATTGACTCACATAAGTGAAGAGCCAGCAGGCTTGTGGTTGGAGGCTTAGAGATCATGGATTTTGTTAGGTGAACTCACCGAAGTCCTCCACTGAAACCTGTCCCCTGGTGTTCATTCCTGTGTATAATTTCATCCCTCTGAATGCGGGCAGGACTTGGTGACTTGTTTCTAGCTTCAGAAGAAATCTGTCACTTGAGAATAGGCCACAGAATGACCTTGGCATCAAGCTTGCTCTTTCTACTCCCTTGCTCTTTGCAAACTGATCACGAGGGGCACTGTGTACCATGCTGTGAGATGCTTGTGTGGCAGGGGACCAGTTCCTCTTAGCTGTAGTTCTGTGAGAAGCCAGTGAATGATGGACTTGGTAGAAGATTCCTCCTGTGGTGCCTTTGAGGGGTTCTGAGTGAAGCTTGAGGTCTTGGAACGCTGGGCCCCGGTAACTGGTCCTCAGAAACTAAATGAAAGCAACGATTGTTTTCAATGACTGCATTTGAGGTTAATTTTTTATGCAGTGTTTTCATTTCCAAGTTTTTTTTTCTTTTTGCTTAATTTAAGTATATGTGTAAAGTGGACTACATGTGTAGATCTATTTCATATGTGTGTGACTGCATGTGTGCAAATGCACATGTTTATTACATATGTGTCTCTGGAGGCTAGAAGTTGACGCTAGGTGTCTTCCTCGGGTGCCCTCTATTTTTTGAGGCAAGGTCTCTTACTGAACACAGAGCTTGCACAGTAAGTGCGCTGTCCACTGTGCCTTCTCCTCAGCCTGGTTTTGCCTTCCTTGATATCAGCTCCGTTTTCTAGCTTTGTAGCCCCTTCTTAAAGATTCCAAAAGTGGCAGCAATTTCTAAAAGGAAAACAGGAAAATTACTCAGTAACTTGCATACCAAGCCCGACGTGGTGTGGTTAGGAGGGTAGCTCAGCCCCAACCTTCTCTCCCAGGATGAGAAAAGCCCGTAGGTAACACCCATGGCAAAAACCAACGTGCACTGACTCTAGAGAGAACACAAGAGTAACTGGTGAGGTGTGTTTGGGATGGGATCCTTGACTGTCAGAGTCCAGCAGATGGGATGTGAGAAATCAGTCTGACCCTAGGCAGAGAGGAAGTGGTGTGGTTAGCACAGCAGAAGTAGATGGAGAAGCCTTGAGATGCAGAGGCAGAAGCTGCAAGTTGACCAGTAGGAGCCAGTGTTTAATTGTGTGTGACTCTGCTTGAGACTATATCCATGCAAAGACATTAGTGAAGGAAGGAACCCAAGACAAGCAAATATTGACCTTTTTTTTTTTTTTTTTTGAGTAGGTAGCAATATGCTTTGATCTCCCGTGTAAGTAGGACAGTAGCAGGTTAGGCTAGACATAAGAAATCAACTACAAAATATCAGTATTGAAAGGAACCATAGACATTGCTCATTTCAACTCCCTGTTGAATGTGACTAAACCCACCACGTCGTCTTTTAACCCAAAGTTTCCATTTCTTTTTCCTAAGCCTTTAGCACTCCCCACAAGGGAGGAAAGAGACAAATTTCAGCTCTTTCCTTTCCTGCCTCTCTTTCCTTTCCTGGGAAGATGGAGAGAGACGGGATGAGGGAGGTTAGCTGCTAGACAGATGAGCCACAGCATCTTTAGAGACTCAGCAGGATGGAAGAGATGCCTGGACCTTCACTGTGCCCATTCTATACCTCCAAGTGGGAAATGGAGGCTGCCTTAGTTTTCCTGAGTTTGGAAGCAAAGTAGCTGACTGTTTGAGGTGCCTTAGGTTAGCAAGAGTGTATCTTGAGAAGGCGGGATTTGCAGAGGGCACCAGGCCTGGTACTCTGACGTGGTGTACCCAGAATGACTAATCTTGCAAAGTGATGGGGATTCCACTTCCTTTTTGCAAGGAGGGCTTGACATGTAGATGTGTTAGTATTGTTCTGACTGGCTCTGTTCTGCCTGGCGTGAAGCTCTTTCCTATTGTGTTTCTTGTCTCTGTCAACTGTATGGAGTGTCTTACACACACACACACACACACACACACAGGAGGAAGAAGTAAAGAAAGTAATTCATTCCCTACCTTCAGAAATCCCAATGCTAGGGTAGGAAGCAGACCTCTGTCACAGTCACCTCGGTGCCCTGGAAAGATGCCTCTCTCACATCACTTAACACTGTGACCAATTTTAAGCTTTACAAAAGGTTTGCAAAGACCCTGCCTACTTGGAGTGTTTTCAGCTGTGGGCAATGCTGCCTGCTTCGGTGTTTGTGGTGAGAGCCTAGGAGGGCCATGGGGAATCCTTTCCTGAGCTTCCTAAGAACATACTCCAGCACGTACTCCAGATTTTCACTGGGCCAGTAGAGCCAGCTGTGTTTGGTAAGAGAGGGTGCGGCCACGAGATGGGCGGGGTGTGTGTGTGCCTGCTCTCTTCGTGTTCTGATGATCCACATAATCCTGCTGGCTGTGCCAGAAGGTGAGAGGATGGGAATTAAGGAAGAACCGGTTAAAGAGGGCATCAGGCAGGTATTCCTCACCTCCACCACTCGGTCTCTTGGTTTGTGATTTTAGTTATTGTATTCAGAAGAAGGTGTCTGGTGCTGGGGTGTGCCCAGTTTCCTGACCAGACCCTTTTGCCTACTGTTATACCTAAGGTACAGCCTTCCTTTGCCATCTCGGCCGCTGGAATGAGAAGCTCTTGTCCACTACTGGCAAATGGATGCTCCTTTCTGCTTGCTGCCTGGACCGCCCAAGGCCACCTTACCACTCCACTTTCTCTTGTTAAGGCTCACTCTCAGTGGTGAGTGCAGACTAAACATCTGGGCAGAAGTCACTGAATGAGGACAAAGGCACCTTTGTGTGACTAGCTGTATCATTTCTTCTGAGTTGAGGAAGCCACCTCAAGCTCTTCAGGGCGATGCTGGATGGAGGTGGCATAGTGAGTTTGAATCCAGCCTGGGCTATACAGAGAGGCTCTGTGTCAAAAAGCCATTTGATCCATCAGTCAACCAACCAATCAACTAAACCAGCCAAACAACAGATAACCAAAAAAGAAGCAGGAGCTCACTTAGAAGAGGAAAGAGGAGCGGAGACAGCATGCAGTGGATGCTCACAACCAGGAACCCAAGAGTTTGATGGCACCCCGAGTCCTCTTAGGCCAAAGGGGTCCCATTGTGTATTTAATCCCCTTCCACTCTTGGCTCATGGTTAGGAGCTGCCAGGTTTGCCATAATCTGCTTGCCTGAAGATTCAAATGAAATCCCAGAGCCAATCCAGCTCTGATGGTTCTGAGACTATGGGCTGGCAGACTCCTGAAAGACAGTCCTTCTGGAAGGGAGCAGGGATGGGAGAGGGAGGGTATGGGAGTGGGGACAAGGCATGAGGGTGTTGTCTTCAAGGCGCACAGGAAGCCTGGAGTGAACACTTGCACAGGGGGCTTATGAGAGCCTCGTCTGGCTGACACATCCAGTCTGCTCTGCTTGCCCTGGATGATGGGGTTGAGCTGGGTGTCCTGCAGCTTCCCTGTTGTTCCTTCTCTGTCAGAGAGTGTGGATGTGTGAGGCCTGTACCTGGCAGGGATCTGAGTGACTGAGAAGAGGGAAGAGTTGCCTCTGCTCTCTTATCTTCCTCCTTTCATTTCTCAAAAAACTGCCAGGCACAGCGGCGCATATTTTGCAAATCTGAGATGGTGTCACTTGGACCCAGGAATCTATGTTAGCCAGAGTAACATAGTGAGATACCAGTGAGTGTGTGTGTGTGGTCTTCAGAAAGTGTTTATTCAGTGATGACCTGTACAAGTTAGTTTTTTTGTCAACTTGGCACAAGCTAGAGTCATCTGGGAGAAGGGAGCCTCAGTTAAGAAAACACCTCCATCAGACTGGCCTGTAGGTAAACCTGTATGGCGATTTCTGGATCAATGCAGAAGGGTTTGGCCCACTGTGGGCTGTTCCAAATCTGGACATTTAGTCCTGGGTTGTATGAAAGTAAGAAAGCTAGGTGAGCCACGAAGAGCAAGCCTGTGAGCAGTGTCTTTCCATGGATTCCACTTCAGTGCCTGCCTCCAGGTTCTGAGTTCCTGCTCTGATGCTCCTCAATGATGGACTCTAAACTGTGAGCTGAAATAAATCTCCCCAAGTTGATTTTGATGTTCTGTGATGATAGAGAAGTAAATTATACACCCGAGTAAGCTACAGAGATGACAGTAAGTGGCCTGGTCTGCCACTGTAGCTTGTAGCCTTACTAGGGAACAAGTAACTGGAGTACGGATATTTAGAATGTTCTAGGGGATCAAAACTTGGAGGAATAGTAGAAACTTCACAGAACAGAAGGTATTGGCCCAGAAAGAGGAATGGTGTTCCCAGAGACCAGAAAATGAAGGCAGCCAAGGTTCAGAGATCAGGAGGGGCAAAGGCACAGAGGTGTCAAAAGAGCATTTGAAAATTCTCTGAAAAGTCTCATGCGTCCCCCTGACTTGAGGCAGCCCCTGGCCGATGGGAACTAGCAACTCTAAATTGACATCCTTCCTGCCGGAGACCAGCAGCTCATAAGCTGTTCCTGAGTTAAGTCCTATTGAACGGGGCATTGTTGAGAAGCAGACTCCATGCCTGGAGGGTGATTGTGCCTATGTTTTGGCTGATGGGTCTTTGCTAAGGGTTTGGGGACTCCCCCAGGAAGGTGGGTACCCTCCCCATAAGGATACTGGATGCTGAACAGATGAAAGCTATAGATGGACCACTGGTGCGACAGATCCTTCACTTCTCCTGAAGCACCAGGGTGTTTCGCATGCCTTGCAGGGCCCATTGCAGGCTAAGGAGATGACACTTTGCTAATGAATGCAGAGGGTGTTCAGAGGCCGAAGGACGAGTAGGGCTTGGCTGAATCCTTCCTCCTGCAGGTGAAGGGATTGGAAATGTGCTGTGCAGAGAAGCTGGGGCACATGGTCAGTGTCACAGACAGAAGCCATACTGGCTCCATTTGCCAGCATCATGGGGACCACTCATTCAAAGAATGCATTTTTATTGTATAGACATTGCACCCCCATAAACCTGACTTAAACAATCCCCATAGCCACATAGTTCAGAGTCACAGCAAAATGGAAACAATCTAGCCATCCAGGAACAACATAATGAAGACATAAATTGTATTCTGTGTACACAATGAGATCTTACTCAGTAAAGAAAATATATGAAAAAGGAGCAACTAGAGAGATGTGAAGCTATGCAGATTCATCTTACTGAGCATTCAGAGAAAGAAGCAAAGCTCAGAACATGTATCTCTTTATCCCAGTACGGTTAAATTATTATAAAGTTTAAAACATGCAAAATTAATAAGTACCATGTCTAGGGATATGCTCATAAGTGTCTCAAACTGTAAAGAAGAGCCAGGAAGTGGTTTTATTTTTTCAAAAAGAGTTGTTCTGGTGATATAGAGGGGCTGGATCAAGACCAGACACTCTGGTGGCTTCGTTGTGTTTATAACCACTATACCAGAGTTGGGCGAAGTAGTGCACCCCTCATAATCCTAGAAGCAAGAAGATTAGGAGTTCAAAGACAACCTGGGTTACATCTATATCATGATATAAACCCTATATGTATATATCATACATATACATATACATATGTATATATTCTATTTCACTGCCACCCTCATCTTCCCTCCCCAAATGATTATAGCAAATGTGTGTTCTGTGAAAGCTGTGATTATATTGTCTGAAAAGAAAGCTTAAAAATGAGAGACACTGAGAACCATTCCCTCTGTGTGGATAACTTTTTACATGGCAGGGTGTGATTCTGTGTGTCTTGCACTTCTGAGTACACACAGTCTCCATAATTACCCTGTAAAGAGGGTCTTAATCTCTTCCTCAGTGAATGAGGAAACTGAGGCACAGACATGTGATGTCCCACAGTCACAGAGAAGTATCCCTGTGACTCAGGTTGCTGACCAGCTCCTAACCCCCTGGGAGAGGCTAGAGGATGCTTTGGCCTCAGGCCACACACAGGTCTGGATGATCTTTGAGTGGGGCATAGCTGAACGGCAAGGGCCTGAAGTTCTCTTGACAGGGAGAAAGCTATAGTAATTACAACACGTATCACAGCCTTTGCTTTTAACTTTCTAGATTACTCCACTGTCAGGTGAGTTTTTAGCACACCCCGTTCAGAGTACTCCCCTGGGTTTACTTCCAGGCAGAGGAAGGAAACTAGAGGAGGGGCTTGGAGCACTGACCTTGTAAGCTCTTGGGTTGATGCTGTTTCCTCGGTATCTGGAAGCTGAGACTTCAGGAATGCCCGAGCTGTAGGTTTGAGAGATGCCAGCTGCACACTAGGTCCTTGGTCAGCAGCTCTGACTCTGGGTATTGACTTGGTACCTGCTAGAGCTGGTTGAGTACTTAGTGTGAGCTGTGGATCTTGGGGTCATTGCCTTAAGGTGGCAGTTGGACCCTGGGTCTTGGTTTCTTCTTTCCCATCTAAGTCCATTCTTTTTCTCTTAAGAAATAGGAGAGGGCTGGAGAGATGGCTCAGCAGTTAAGAGCATTGACTGCTCTTCCAGAGGTCCTGAGTTCAATTCCCAGCAACCACATGGTGGCTTAAAACCACCTATAATGAGATCTGGAGCCCTCTTCTGGCCTACAGGCAGGATACTGTATAAATAAATCAATACATCTTTAAAAAAAGAAAAGAAATAGAAGGAGACATCATGGTATCACCTAACACTCGATAGCTGTTGGATGAGTCTCATGCCCATCACTCAGTTCATAGTTCAAGGGCATGTTCTCACGTGTCTTCTCCCTTAACGTAGTCTTGCCGAGAGGAATGGATCCATATACACTCTCAGGGCTGTGGCCAAACAGCACGGACTTAAACGTGAGGTGTGAACCGCACACAATGAAGAATGTAATAGAGATAGAAAAGACATCATCCACCGCACAGTGAATCCAAAGAGAAAAGCTAGTGATGGGATCATAGGAACTCAATCCCTGTACCTTTTCCTGTAATCATTCATTCATTCACTTAATATGTACGTGTGTGCACGCGCCTGCCATGCGCTCACAGAGGTCAGGTGACAGCTTGTAGGAGTGATTCTCTCCACCCTGAGGGTTCGGGGAATGGAATTCAAGTCATCAGACATAGGGACTAGCACTTTTACCCACTGTGCCATCTTGCCTGCCCTGAGGACCCTACCCATTACTCTTTGAGCTGCTCCTCTATATCACTCTCCAGACCCCATAAATAATGGAATTTTACCCCAAGGAAAGAGCAAGTCCACTGGAGAAGATTGAGTCAGGGCGTGATACGATGTTTTAGATTTTTCAACTGATGTAAATTCATGTTATATACAATTAACCATATTAAGGTGCACCCTTAGGGTTAAAATCACTCCATGTAACTATCGTCTCTAGCTGTTTCCAAAATGCTTTCATTCTCTTAGGAGAAAGCACCAATAAAGAGCCACTTTCCTTTCTCCCAGCCTTTGACAACTCCCTGTCTGATTTACTATATGTGGATTTGCCTGTCTAGACTTGACCCTCAAATGTTCTTAGAATAATCAGTAAGACTGGTGGGTTGAGAAGGAGTAGGAGAAATATGAAATACCATGAAAACACAGGCAGCCGTCAGGGTCTTGATTCTGGCTGTACGTAGCAGGATAGTCTCCTATACTGTGGGCATCATAGGTATAAGAGGGTCAGGGATCCTTGGGGTTGGGCTCTGTCACATGACCACCTCTGAGACTCCCTGTGTTAAGGAAGCCTGCTGTGGCTTGACTGTGTTTCACAAATGTTCAGTGTTAGGAAGTGGGCCTCAACGAGAGGTTTTACACTTAGGGGGACAGATCCCTCACGAACGGATTAATATCCTTCTCAAGAGGTTGCCACAGGAGCGGGCTTTTCTAAAGTGAGGCTGCCCCTTGTGTGTCGTCTCTGTGGCATGCACACACTTGGCCTCCCGCTTTTCTCACCATGAGACCCTCACCAGACGTGGTTTCCCACACTTGGACTTCTCCGCCTCTACAACTATGAGCCAAATAAATCTCTGTCCCTTATAAATGATCTGGTCTCGGTATATACTCTGTTGGTAGGAACAGGCAAAAGATTAAGACAACACCTGTTTGACTTGGTACAATCTGGACTAGACAGTTGAAACCTTCCTCTAAGCACTTTTCAGCTTGTCCAAGTGCTCCTTAGGTTTCTACGGCTGTGATGGGATTGGAATTCAGCACTGTGCCCCGAGGCTGCTGCAGTATTGTTTTGACACACTGACCCAATCACCTCACATCCGGGCCTTCGACATCCCCATCTAAACACTGCAAGTGCTGACAGGCTTTGAGATCACACGGTTAGTTCCTTTGGTAAGTGCCTATCCCAGAGGGACGGTGGTGGGTGTGTGATTGTATAACACGGGTGCAGGTAGAGTAAGTACGGCTGAGTTTGAAAGTAGATTTATGTTCTTTGGCAACTAGAATCTTCTGGAAAGTCAGCTCGTTGTGGTGTTTCCCAGACAATCAGTGTGAGGAACCTTTCTCATCGCATCTGGATTTTAGGGATCAGCAGATCTCAGCCATGATGGTGTAAGGTAGGCAGGGCTTCATCAGTTTCAGTTTCTGGTTTTAATGACCCTGTTTCCTCAGAGCTTCTTCTGTGTATTAGCCGTGGAACTCCCAGTTTTCCCAGACACGGGCTCTCATCCTCCTGTTGGCACTGTGTGGCTTGCTCTTCATTTTCCATGCTATAAACCTAGACCTTTGTTTCTATTTCTTTATTTCTACTGTAAGCAAGAAGAATCGCTCCAACCCAAATCAAATCATCATGTAGGCTCCGAGTGCCAGTTCAGCTGTCATAGCCCACTCCTCATCCTGGAGCCACACGCCTAAGATTTTATTTCAGTTCTCTTGGTAGTTAGCCTACAGAACCTCAAATGAAACACTCACATGTTGTTTCTCAATTTTGTGGACTTTGACACTACCCATTAGGTCCCTGTTGTGTCAGACAAGGAGCTAGTTACTTATACTATGTCCCAAGTGTGTCTCTCTCCGTTCCTCCCTCCCTCCCTTCTTGCTTTTCTAGTGTTAGGATTGAATAGTTGTACTCTTGACTAGGTGTCTTAATTGTCTTAGGACTCCTGAGACCCTAGAGCCAAGCTTGTGGCTTTCAGTATCTGTAAAGTGCATCACCAGTTTCCAGTCTTGCCTCTTGCATTAGCAGACAGGACTGAAAAGGTCTTCATCTCCTACGGGCATACCCCGCCCCCTTCCTTCCTTTCATTTCTTTCCTGTTATTTCATCTAGCTCTGCACTCGAGGGGGCTGGATTTGGGGAGTGAGAGGCGAGGATACTTCCTCGCCTCTCACTCTAGTAGTCTCAGAGAAACTGGGGTTCAGTGAGGGTGACCTTTCCAGCCTGCAAGGGAGACTTGGGAAGGTCAACATCCCTTCCCTTCCAGCATGGGAAGCACTGAGCCAGAATAGGCTGGTGTGGCAGCGTGCCCTGTGTGATTAAAGATGATTTCTTTTGCTGCCGAAGACACCAGGCCGTGAGAGGATCTACCTTGAGTCCATTCAGATGGCAGGGCTGGGCCTTGTAAAACAAGGCCCGGCAATTAGTGCCGCGTGGAGCCGCTCTCCAGCCCAGGCCTGCACAAGCTTCACGAGCGCCAGGGAGCTGCAGTTCATGGAGCTCCATTGGGTTCCCTCCTGGAGCTCTCCTTGTCCCAGCTTGGAGGACAGAGAATGGGAGTGGTGGAGCAAGGATGGTCACCTGCCCACAGGTGGCTTGGGATCTTGAGCCTGCCTCTACTTTTATAAGGCTACCGCGGCCTATCTTGTTGGTGCCACTAACAGCCACCATGGTGCCGATTCTCTTCCTTTTATTCATCTCTGTGTTTGGTTTTTAAAAGCAACACAAGGCCAGGCCTTTCTTTTATAGGTTGAGCACCCCTTATCTGGCAATCAAAAAAGAAAAAAAATCAAAATATTCAAGCATCTATTGCTTTTTTTTTTTTTGAGTGATGTGACACCACAAATGGAAAATTCCACATTGTGAAACTTCAGGTCGTGCACAAAACCATGGGCAATTCTACGTAAATTGCCCTTCGGGATGTGTGATATGATGTGTGTAGCGCATAAATGAATTTCATGTTTGGGCTTGTTTTGCATCTCCAAGCCATCTCACTGTGTGGTGGCAACTGAGCAGCATCCGATGCAGAATGTTCTGGTCCCAGGCCCTGGGGATACAGACAGCCACCTCTGCAGAAGTTGATAGCATCCCATCGTATCGTGAAGGCACCTGGGCTATGGACTGGTCAGAGTGAAGGGATGGAGGGGCCCCAGAGGTCTTCCTTGCTGTTCCTAGAGTACAATATAGGCCTCCCTCCACGTCTCCCCGCCAGTGAGTTCAGGACCTCACAGAATAATGGCGTTCCTTTGGGTGGTTTTCTGTTGTTGTTGTTTGTTTGTTTGTTTGTTTGTTTGTTTTTATGCTAGGGCAGGGTTCTTGGAGATCCACAGGATTTTAGAATGCTGTAGGGTCTTAGAATTCAACATTGCTCTCTGTCATCAATAGGTCCGAAGTGTGAAAGCTCCCATAGGACCCCACGCAGTCTCTGCTTCAAAGCTTCATGGTTATGAATTAGCTGTGTTCTGAGATTTTTATAATGAACAAGTCTGCAAACTGCTGTAGTTATCCAAGGCACAAGCAGGCTTGCTCCCTCCTTCTCTCCCCTCCTCCTCTTCTCCCTCCCCTCTCTACCCTTTTCTCTCCTCTCTTCCTTCCTTTTTTCCCTCCAGCCCTCTCCTCTTTTCCTCCATCCCCGGCTCCTCCAGGGCTCCCTCCAGGATGCATGCCTGTCTGCTGGGTGCCATGAGCAACACAGACACCTGGAAAAATTTGCCCCTATGTCCCAGGAACTTACAAGCTCCACTCATAGTAACTGTACTAGGGCAGAGCACACACCATCTTCCAGTGGGAGCTGTTTTTGTGCTCTTGAGATGGTGTTGACTTCATGCCCTCGGAAACCATCCTAGTCCACTTCTCCATAGTGATTCCCACTGTGGTAATGGTGCCCTGCTCAGCTGAAGCCACAGGGTGCTCTTGTGAGTTTGTGTCCTGGGCAGCCCTGGGGAGCCTGGGAAGGCCTTGCTATAGTTATGGACAATTGGTTATCTCCTTACTTGGTGTTTCAGGCAGTTTTGTTCCTATGCATAGCAGAAATTCTTCTTCTTCTTACCAGTTACCTGTGGGAAGCAGAAGTATATGCTGAGGCCCAGCACTGGCCCTCTGGGAAATTGGGGCTGTTCAGCGGCTCAAGAGAGTTGGAAGTCTACAGTGCCTTAGCTTCTGGCCTCCTTGTTTCTTCCCAGCGTAGCTCCCGCTGCCCTGATATGAGCGCGCGCTCTCTCTCTCCCCCATCTCATTTTTTAAACTCACTCGTTTATTTATTTCTGTGTGGGAAGTCAGAGGGAGGGTGGCAGAAGGAATATGGAGGGTGCCGTGGTCGGAGGGTGGCTTATGGAGCCGGTTCTCTTTCTCCTTTATGAATGCAGGAGACTGACTTCAGGTTGTCTCCTTTAACTGCTTTACCTTTGCCTGCTAAGCCACCTCACTAGCTTTCTCTTCTAGGCTTTTAAATCACTAGGATGTATTCCCAAGAGCTAGTGGCTCTGTGGGGGTCTCCCCCAAGATTCCTTTTGCTCCGTTCTGGGCGTGTGTACAACTGTACCCCAGTCAGTCTGAGAGTGGCCTCGACTACAGCGGAACCCGCCGGTATTATTTTTTACGAATGTCACCCTTTTGGATTGATTTGGTCTGCAGTGGGATTTCTGCAGGTCCCAGCAGTTCTTATTGATTTCAGCAGCTTGTAAAATGTAGGTTTATTTCCTCCTCAGGCCACTTGCCATTTCTTACCCTACCCTTGGCCCTAAGCCTAGGGAGCCCAGGACAAACTCCGGTTCATAACAGGGACTTTGCCAGGTATTGGAACTCCTTTATAGAAAGGAAGGAAGCAGAATCTGGCTCTCTGAGTCTCGGAAGACATGTGTAGATCCCACTTATCGCCCCGCAGATACTATCAGTGCTGAATCCACGCATTCTGAAGCGATTAGCTGACAACTTTGAGCTAGCTAACGCAATGCCAGAACCGTGAGTCACTCCATCACAGGTGCTGACAACAATGAGCATGCTCCGTCTCCACGGTAACGGGAACATTGCATTTGCCTCAAACCAGGAGAAGTCTACTTTCAGCCCTCTGGAACGAGGATTTTTCCCACACTGTCCCACAGCTGTTCTCCCTAAGGCTGTTCCTCATGCAGCAAACTGTCACCGTCCTGGTCACTGCCACCTGAATGAATGGCTGCCCTATCGCACTACATGCAGATGGCTTCCCCCTTTTGCTGCTTCAGAGGGGCAGTCAGCATCTCATGCCCTGAATGTCCAGTGCAAACTCAATAACTGAATGTTTTCCCCAGGCAGGGAAGTATGACATGGTGACAAAGAACTAGGCTTTCAGAGTTTGACAGATTTGGCTCAAGTTCCGACTCTGTCACATGTGAGAATGTATTTCTTCCTCGGCTGCAGCATCCCTGCGAGTGAACTGGAAATAGACCCCACGTCACCAGGCTATTGCAAAGACTAAGTTCAAGTGTGTTTGAGTGCTTGGCACATCGCTCAGGAGGAGGTAGTTCTGAGGATGTCAACAGTCCCAAGAGATGACTGTGCCCAAGACAACTCCCTAGAATTCTGAGCTCTGGGCTCTGGGTCTCATGAACCTTGGCTGATTGGGTAATGTGTCACACAGCAGCCTTGGGGAGGCACTTCAGGAGCTGATTCTGGGTGGCATCAGCAAGTGGGGTTTACTCCACAGAAACTGGAGGCTCAGGGCAGAGCCTGGGTGCTGATAGAGCCACTTAGATAGAAACCATTCGCCCAGCTGTGGAAGGCCAGACAGTGGGTTTGACAGGAGCAGGCACTCAGAGCAAAGACAGTGTGGACAGGATTGCTGACTGGCTGGCTGAACTCTGAGCCCGTCTTTCCTTGCCCATGCCCATGGTTCAGAGCATCAGAGGCACAGGACACATACATTCACTCTGGGACCCTAAAGGGCCCCTTTTAGCTAAGCTGTGGGGTTGGAGCTGGCACCTGGAACCGTAACCACAGAGAAATAGCCCACGGGGGAGAGATAATTTTCTAAAAAAGGAACGAGGGAAGTGTCCTTGGCAGCAGAGGCAGCGGATGACGGCGAGATCTTGGATGGAAGACTTGGGTTTCTTTTCTGAGAGCGAGAGACTTGGGTGAGATGCACTTAGATGAGATGTTCTAATAGGAGGACACTAATTATTAAAGGGGACAACTCTTTCCCCGAGAAGAAATAGGGATTAACATTGTTAGCCACCTCCATTTCTCATTGGTCCCCCAAAACATTCTACCACCGGTTGCTGCAACATATGTTTAATTTTTAATAAAATAATTGCAGAAAATTAGAGACAACCAATGTATCTGCCACTTATATTTTTGAGATCAACTTTCTAGGGCTGACATTTGCGAGGAAAGAAAGATTATTTTACGAGTACAGATAGGATCTGGTGGGCACATGCCTATAATTCCGGTACTTGGGAGACTGGAGGAGAAAGGTCACGGAACTGTAGCTAACCTGGGAAAACCAGACAGCAGACGTGCACATATAGATGAGTGGCTGGGCGAGTGACTACATCACCATAGCCAGCATGTGAGATGTGGCACCCACCCCTTAGTATCCACAGGGCATTGGTTAGATGCATCCCAGGGTTTGAAAATCTGCGGATGCTCAAGTCCCTTATACAAAGCAGTACCCTATCTGCACATAACTTCGGCACATCCGCTAGCATATTCTAAATCACTGTACTGTTCAGGGAACAATTACCAAACCCTGCACGTTCAGTTTATACTTGCAGCCCTTGTTTGGTTGCGTGTTGAGTAACTGATCATGTGAGGTGCCTTCCCCAGTTCTCGTTTGCCGTCATTTTTGATCTCCTCTGCTCCCACCTGCCTCCCCAGGTCACCTCTATCATGGAGATTTGTTTTTTCTGTTCTAGAATTTCATAGAAACAGATTATGTAATTGAATCTAGATTCTTTTTGCACTAGACAATGTCTAAAATTGATTCTGAGAATTTTCTGCCATTGTTTTTTTTTTTTTTTCTTTTTCACACTAAGTAGAGTCCCATCCGTTGAACTGACTTCAGCCTGTTTATCCACTTGTCAGTTAGGGAACCCTTGCGTTCTTTCCAGCTTTTATGTCTTCTGAGTAATAGCTGTGGACATTTGTGTACACGTCTGTCGGACACAGCTTTGTTCCCCTTGCACAAATACTTTGGCAGGGGATTGCTAACAGCGCCTTAAATATGTGCTTGACTTCATAAGAAATGGTGAAAATGTTTTTGAAAAGTGTTGGCCTCAATGTGCTCATCACATGTTGCCAAATAGGAATTTCTAATTATACGACCTTCTCGCCAGCTCTAAGGCAGTTCTCTTCCTGACCATTTCAGTGAGCTTGCTCCTGTGTTTTTCCTAAAAACGAAGGATGCTGAACATTTGCCATGCGATCATCGCCTTTGCTGGATCTGACAGGGTACCGACACTGCCTAATGCCCTTCAGAAAGAATGCAGTACTTGCTGGCATCAAAGACCTTGCCTGTCCCCCCTGTTCTGTTCCCTTTTTCCTTTTTGTTTTTCCTGAAGGTAATCAGTGGTCTGTGGTTAGTATGCTTTTTCCATGAATGTGTTTTAAATTTTCATTAGCATTTGTATGTATACAAAATAGTATTAAGCAATGTCATGTGTGTTTTGAAGCCTCCCCAAAATGCTCCGTTCTGTATTTACACTCTTGCAATTTGCTCCCCCACTCTCCATTTTTGAGGTTTACCCGCGTTGCTACATGCACACCTAGTTTGTTCTATCCATCGCAGGGTTCTCTAACGCGCAGATTCTACCTGTATCCCTACAGGCTGGTGTTCTGATGTGCAGCCTGGGCTAGTCTCCTTGTAGACTTGTGTGCTCATACCTCCGGGGCTAGTACCTAGAAGGAGCGTATTCTTCTGAGAGGTGCATCTGGACTTTGCTAGATAGTGCCAAGTGGTTTCAAAGAGATTCCAAAAATACATGCTGCCACCCACCGAGTGCCAGAATTCCCAATTCCCATTTCAAGGCAATCAGGCTCTGTTCTGCCACTGAGGGTTTACAGGGCCACATCTTGGGTTAGCCTTGCCTTGATGGGTCCTTTGTTGCTAATAAGGTTGGGAATGTTTCATATGTTGGTGCCCCATGTGCGTGCCCCATCCTCTCAGCCTATATGCAGCTCAATTTAACTGTCATGCTAGCTTTGAATCCTTGTTTTATCATGCATTTTCACTGTGATATGATATTTTTCTCATGGAAATTTCCACAATAATCTAATCAAATTTATTAACCTACACTTTTTGTCTTTTATGTCTTAGGAAATATCTTCTTATCCGTAGGTCGTAATATGCCCTAAAGTACCCTTCCTAAGTAAATAGGGGAAGGGTGCTGGAGTTTGAACCCAGGTCTTGTGCATGGTAAGCAAATATTCTACCACTGAGCCATGCCCCAGGCTCTTTTCGCTGAGTTGATGGGTACTTTGCCATATTTTTCGCATGTCTGTGTTCTGTTCCCAAGCTGGCTCTTCTGGTTGGAGGGCGGGACTGCTTGTGAACCAGCTGCTCATCACTTTAATTATCATGGTGCTATAAGAATTCTCTGAAGGAACAGGTCCCTACTCTTCTCAGGTGTTTCTGGTGTTTGTGACATTCACAGTTTCCACTGAATTCTAGAAGTAGCCTCTTGTTCCAGGAACAACCTTAACAACCTTTGGGATTGATGTTGAAAAGGCATTATATTTCACTTCTTTGTTTATTTTTGAGACCATCTTGCTGTGTAGCCCTAGCTTGCCTGAAATTTAGTTTGTATACCACGCCAGCTCAGACTTGTGGTTAAGCCTCTTGCTTCTGCCTCCTGAGAGTGTACAGCACCATACCTCCCTGGCACTGTGTCTTGTGATGATCTTGATGTGATGGTTAATCTTGATTGTCCTTTTGACTGGGTTGAAAGATGCCTAGGAATCCTTGGGCTTGGCTGAGAGGGTATTTCCAAAGAAGGTTGGCTTGTGAGAGAACAGCTGAGGAGAAAGATGAGCCTTGACTGTGGACAGTCCCATCTCATAGGACCCAACACAATGAAGGAGGACGGTGGAGAAGGCTGACGAATACAGGCATTGTCTTTTTCCTCTTCCTGGCTGTTGTGATGGGAGCTGTTTTGCTCTGCCCTCCACAACGACAGACTGAAACCTCAAAAACAGTGAGCAAATAGGTCCTTCCCTTATGCTATTTCACTTGGGTATTTTGAAATCAAGTTTTTCAAATGATCATAATAAGTAGTGTGTTTTAGGGTGTATATATCACACTATCCTTTATTCTTCTCCCCTCTTCCCCCTTGCTGGTGGCCCTGTCCCTCCACGCAAAGACACCCCCATTCTGCTTTCATGTTACATATATCCTGTAATTCTTTTGTCCCCCCACCTTGGGGTCTCTTAATACTTCCTCATAGTCTCCCTCAGCCCCCCAACTCTGTGTGTTCATATATATGTATATGCACACATATGTCTATGCACACATATTTATATGCACATAGTCATTCTCCATATACATCTTGTACCCAGTGATGATAAACTAATTCATGAAATTGATATCAGGGAAGTTTGTTGGGGAAATTGAAAAATTGGAAGGAGCAGAGCAGAAAAACGTTACAGTGGTTTAAGCAGAGCTTCATGGGTGGTTCTGCAAGAGCTCAGAAAGCCAAATGCCTGCAGGAAGGCAGCAAGCAGTGGAGGTGCAGGCAGTTTTATATGGGCATGAAGAATCCATTAGGAACTGGATCAGAGACCATTCACGTTGCATTCTGGTACAAAACTTGTTTAGATTTTGTCTGTGCCCTAAGACGTTGTAGGAGGGTGAGTTTAAAGGTGATGTGCTAATTAATTTGGCACAGTTTTTTTTTCAGGCAGTCCAGGCTGTAGTTTCATCATTTCTGGCTGGTTTTCACCAAATTCTCAGTGGGAATTAAGAAGCACAAGGGAAAGCAGGAGGTTTTTTTTTTTTTTTTTTAAATAACCACAAGTTGCCCAGCAACATGGGTGTGAAGTTGGGGCTAAGATGACATGTTTTCTGAAAAAGATTCAGGTCACCAAAAATCTGTCAAGTATTTTGTCCTGACAGTAGGGAAGATGGCTTGAGAACACCTCAGAATTAGCCAAACCCATTTCAGGCTGAAGGGTCTGGAAGAATAAGTTAATTAAAAATGCTTTCCCTTCCCATGAGAAGGCACTTTTGGGGCCCCTTACTGACAAAGGGCCGCCTAGGAAATGTTTCTCCACGCATCATGCATCTCGGCCAGCTTCTCAGACACGGAGAGCACAGTGCAGTCTTGTTTCAAGATGCCCAACGGTAGTTGTTCAAGCTGGTGCGAGGCGTTGTCATTGTCTACATGATGCTGGTTTTGCAAGCCTGCTGAATGAGAGGGTTTTACAGGGTCACGGAGGCTTGCTTCCACTCAGACTTCAAAGAAAGGTTCTAGAACAGTGATTCTCAACCTGTGGGTTGCAAACCCTGGGATCACATATCAGAGATTTCCACTACAATTCATAACAGCAGCAGAATTACAATTATGAAGTTGCAACTAAATGATTTTATGGTTGGGGGTCACCACAACATGAGGCACTGTATTAAAGGGTCGCAGCATTAGGAAAGGTGCCTGCAGGGATCCTGACCTTGCCTCATATTGCCTTCCAAAGAGGGCTATATGTGAAGGTATGAGGGTGAAGCTGCCAGCCCCACAGAGAAGCCACTTGTTACAGACAAAGCCACATAGACGAAGCTGTGCAAGCCTGACCAAGCTCATCCCACTTATTTTGAGATGATCAACATGGAGTCATGGAATTTGCTATTTTCCCTGTAGGTTTCCTCAAGCTTTGGTCTGATCCTTCCTTGCTGTTCTCCCCTTTCCCTTTCGGAATGGGCCTATCTACACTGTGCCATGGTTTTTGAAGTATGCAATTTATTTTATCTTAGAGGTGCTTACTACTAATACTTTGCCTTGAGTCTCACAAGAGATTTTGGACTTGGGCTTTTTACAGTGATAGAATTTCGAAGCTATGGGGACTCTGGGAGACAAGCTGAATGTGTTTTGCATGAGATGGATGTGAACCTTCAAGGCACAGAGGCAGAATACTATGGTCTAAATAGGAAATCTCCCCTCCAGGTCCGTAGTTAAAGGCTTGCTCTCTGGGCGATGGCACTATTTTGGGAATTTCTGCAAATGTTAGGAGGGAGAGCTTAACTGGAGGCAGGTGGTCACAGAAGGATATGCCCCCTATCATGCTTCCTGCTCCCCACTAGTGGAGTAGTCTTGACTAAATACTTCTTATTCCCCAGACACAGCCGCCTTTCATGTTCATTCACCACCATGACAGTGATGTTTGGTTATAGCAGACTACGACATCCATTTTCCCAGTAAAACTTGCAACTGGATTTCTTCTTGGCCTCTGCTTCTTTGATAGAAAAACAGCAACAAAGAGTAAATTGTGGTGAGAACAATTGGAGGAGTCCATTTTTTTTCTGTCCCTTGGTCCTTCCAGATGTTTCCTTCTGCCTTTCCATCTGTCCTCACATACTGTCAGCCCCTGTCAGTCTTCACCATGACGGAAGGAACACCCCAGGCTGGTCTGTAGAACAGTTGCCATCTTGAGATCTTCTTTCTGAACCTACCCTTAGTTTTCTTTGCTACTCTTTTGCTTTTTGAGCCATTTCTTGGGTCCCAGTCCTTCCAATTCCTTAACTTTCTGACATTTTTAAAGACTTCCCCCCCCCCTCCGGCAGTAGATTTCTGCTAAGGAAATGCATCTGTCCTGAACCTGCAACTGTAAACATATTCCCTAAATGCTATATCTCAGTCTGGCCTGTCACTTGGCCTCCAGGTGTCCCTGGGACAGAGGGCTCTGGACTCCTTCCTGCCACTTCCTCCCCATTGGGGGAGAGCGGGTCACTGGCTGCCATGGGTGGAAGGGTTGGTTCTAGGACATACTTTTCTCATCTCAACCTGACACTTGCCTTTGAGCCTTCCAGGGCCTGAGTTGCCATCTTTAGAAAGCAGCTCATTTCCCTTCTTCTCCCCACAGTGTACAGGTTCCAGCTTCCCCCTCCATGTGCTGTCAGCCCTTTACCTACTTGCCTTCCATTCCCTGAGATTTTGTTTCTGCATCCTATTAATTGTCAGCTCCTGTTTTATTTTATTTTCCTCTTTGGGGCTTTGTACTTAATTATTTTTAAGACCTTTTCACCGAGTGTCAGGAGAACATGGAGGGGACAAACTGCTTTCATTCAGCCATGTGAACCTTGAGTATTTACCATGTGTTCTCATTGTTGCCAGTTCATGGGAATGCTGGTAGTTTCTACGAATAGACCCTGAACTGCTTATTACTTCTGATTGTTTGTATGATTTTTTTGGATCTTAGAGGCAAACAATTCTAATGCAGGAGCATGTCAGCAGTTTCTCACTTCATTATACTTTAATTTCCTATTTCTTTTTGTTGCTGTTGTAGTAGTGAATAGCCTTTTTTCTTATTCTTGATTTTAATGGAAAAGCATCCTTTGTTTCCCATTAAATATGAAGTAATTATGATTTTTCTCGTGATGATTTACGAGACTAAAAAAATCCCCTACTATTCCTAATTTGCAGGAGCTTTTATTCCAGCTGGGTACTGACTTCTGGCATGTCTGGTGTTCATTCTGCATGTAGGTTAGTGAGGCTGTGCATGCACACACCCAGGGTAGGCAGGCTGTACGACTCAGCAGATACTGGAGGAGGAGAATCGAGGAGAGAAGAGAAAAAGTGATGCTGTTTGAGCCAGCACAGAGGTCAGACACATGGTGGACAAGCAGCCATGGAGTGGGGAGGGGACCTTTACAGGAAGAGAAAGGAAGCCCAGAGTGTGAGGGAACGCATGTTTAGGAGAGAGAGAGAGAGAGAGAGAGAGAGAGAGAGAGAGAGAGAGAGAGAGAGAGAGAGAGAAGATGAGAAGTTACGATTTTCTGGGTGATTTAGAAAAGCTGCATGGCAGTGTGTGGCCCAGTAAGCTAGTAGGCTAGCGGCAGGGATTCTAAAACCAAAAAAAAGTACATTATCTGATTAAAGAGCTAATTATTCTTGTAGTTTTAGCATAGTTAGCCGGTGCTTTTAAAGCATTTTATTTATCATCATTGCGTGTGGGTATATGCTATGTGTGTGAGCGTGTGTGCTGTGCATACCTGCGGAGGTTGGAGGATAACTCTGTAGAGTCAGTTCCCCCTCCACCTTTACATGGGTTCCAGGCTTTGAATGCAGGTCATCAGCCTTATGTGACAAGTGCCGGTAGCTGCTGAGACATCTCAGTGGCCCAGCCTGTTTTGTTTTTCCCTTGTAATCTTTTAGTGTGTTGAGTTTGTTGAGTTTTCTGATGCTTTTCACACCTCTGTGTGTCTAAAATTTGCTAATGTTTATTTCAAATTTTTACACTTCCAAGCTAAGTGGGGTTAGGAGGCAGGCTTTTAAATTCCTTCCCTCTTGTGTTATTTTCCTTTGAAGTTGTCTGAAGTTTCTCTTGGGGTGTTATAAATGGAGCTAAATGTTTTCATCCTAATTTCTGAGCAAGATTATGAGCTGTTGTCTACTCCTTAAACATTTGCGAGAACCTAGCAGAAAAACCACACGGGGCTATTAAGGTTTTAAACGTCGATTTTTGACCCCTTGAATTGATTCCTTTGAAGGTTATCGATTTCTACGGGGTTTCTAATTCCTCTTGAGTCAATCTGGATATTTTTATTTTTCTCAAAAGTTGTCACTGGTGGCAAGAGATAACAAACACACAGGTAGTTCTGGGACTTGTTGAAAAAATAGTATCTTTAGCTCATCCCCACTGCCAGCACCCAGAATGTGGAGAAAGATCAAAGGCAAAACATGCTGGGAATTTGTATTATTCAGAAGGAAAAAAAGCTATTGATTAATGCTGTACTTGAAGTCAAGTGTGCTTGTTCAAAATATCAGTGTAACCACCTACGTAGTACAAATGTACTTTATAAATGCCAGATTTGTCAAGGAAGATGGGAATATATAGTCAATGTAAGGCAAGGCAAGAGGGTCAGACAATGCCGTGGAAACCTGGTGAGAAGGAAGTATGTCTTCGGGGTGGCTCTTGGGCAGCACCCCTTTGAGGAAGAACTGATGGATGCTCCCTTGGTTCCCATATTAAGCACCTGTCACTACTCAAGTCCCCAATGCACTACCCATTTGCTGTCTTTCCCTCCTGCAAGAAGACCAGGCTGGGTCATTGATCTGTGTGACACGGTGACTGTGTGAATAAGCATGATGCATGAATAAATAAGAAGACGTGTCACTAATTCCTGAAAGGCTGCTCAGTGGGGCTGACCTGCTCCAAGGAGGCAATTTAATGTCATGGTTCATCAGTTAGTCAAGGATGGGGGAAGTACACACAGTCTTGAGTTCCACTGGGAAAGTGAGTTGGTGTGAGACGTCTCGCTGGCAAGCCCCCCCAGCTGCCTGCATGACTGCTACACACTCCGTCGGCACATCCCTGGAAGGTATCCTGCATTGGTAAAATAGCCCATAGGCCTGACATTGGTGTTTCTCAAGCATGAATGTGCTCGTAGGTCACTGGGCTGCACTTGTCAGAACCTGATGATGGAGGAGGCTGGAGCGGTCTGAATGTGATGTTTATGACAGGCTCAGTGGTGGCCATTCTATGGCTATGCTTTATGTCACAGGTACAGGCTGTCATTTACACTCAGATGCTCCTCCTGGCACTCAGTAACCAAAAGGAAAAAAAAAAAAAGAACAATGCGTTGAAATTTAAGTTTTTTGACTTCTTGGCTAGGGTGTGTATAGAATCCAGTGCTGCACTGGCCAGGGTGGGCTGTCCCTCCTTGGCCTCAAACTTTACATTAGCAATCCAGCTTGCTCTGGCTCTGCCTGGGACTGCAAGGGGTGGGACTCACTCCTTAGGTGGCTGCACAGTGACCACCTCTCCCTCGTTTTCCTGTTTCTCAGGCTGAGCGACACAGCCTGTCAGGACATGCTGCTTCCTGGGAAGCCCTTGTCTCTGTGATTCACATGTCACTGTCTTTGATCTATGGCTCCACCACACTTTAGGCACACAATCAAAATCCCATTTCCTTGTCTCATTTCAGCTCCCTCTACCCTGTTGTCACTCCGGTCCCCAGGCAGGAATGCCACCGTTTTGTTTTTGTGTCAACCACCTGTTCTGGGCACGCGAAGGATGATGGCATGGATCAAAGGCTGACACTCACTCTCCTCTTTTTATTTTAGTTCCCTGGTTTTAGACAAATGACATAGAACCGGTAGGAAGTGCCTTCAACGGCAGGGCCTCAAGATACATCAATCCTGGGGCCGCAGGCACCTGCCTTTACAAGTCCTGTTTTCTGGGCCTTGCCAACCATCACTGTGGCTCCTGCTTGGGAACAGCATTGGCAGACAGTCTCTTCTATCCACTGTGGCCCTGTGGAGTCGGTGAGGGACAGGTGGGGAGCATGAGGACAGAAAGAGACTTCTGTCGGAAAGTGATAGAACTGGCCTTCCTGGGGCGGTGCTTTGGTTCTTGGGCTTCAATGAAAGCGTATTTCCACCAGAGAATCCTCTGGCATGGCAGGAAAAGCTGTCATTTGAATACCCTTGGGGCTGTCTCCAAGCCCTGAGCAAGGAAACCTGTCCTGGCTCTTCATTGGCCACACTCTGCCAATGGAAGCTATGGCTACTTCAGGGTAAGCAGAGGGAATGCAGTGTTAGGAGACAGCCAGAGAAAGGGACAGGGCTGCAATGTCAGATCCTTATTCCTTACAACCTACATGCTGCAAAGGACTCTGGGTAAAGTAGGGGCTAGAGTATTGTACAAACTGGCATGGAGAAGTGGGAATCTAGAATGAGGTCCCTGGTTCTTAGAGCGAATGTGTAATTCTGGCTTCCTTATTCTCTTCTACCATCTTGATGCCCATCATCTCCAAGATCACGTCTATTTATTCTGCCTCTGTCTCTCTCTCCTTAATCACTTCTTAGATTCAAAGTGGAGCAAGAGGGAGGGCATTGTTGCTAGTATTTTTCCTCTGCAAAAGTTTTAGCTGATAGTCTGGCACGCAGAGCAGAGCCCAAGAAGGCAAGATTTAGGGGTGAGCAACAACACATTGGGGTTGAAGGTGTTTTAGGCGGGTGGGGCCTCTGACCCAGGCTACTGATAGGTGGTGTTTTACAGTCCCCAAAGCTGGAGACAAAAATGAGAAGGTAGGAGCTGGGACAAGCTTGAGATCTGGAATGGAGGAGTAGGGCACACAGGGAGCAGACGTTCCTGCTAGGCTGACTGAGCCAGACCGGACAGGCTGAATAGTACCTATAGTATGTCGCAGACCAGACAGGCTGAATAGTACCTATAGTATGTCTCAGTTTTCCTCTGCCAATGGAAGCTTTGGCCAAATGAACCAGAGTTCCCAAAGTGCTAGGCCAAGACACACTTAGATGAGTACTACAGTGTGGATCTGGAATATTCTCTCAAGTTCCCTTAGGCTGTGTTCCTATTAATAGATGGTCAAGTCTTCAGGGCTTGGAGCCAACAGGAGTTGGGTCACTGCAGCATACTATGGATGGAGATACTGAGACTCTAGCCTTTCTTTCCTCTTTCCCTGGTTGGTCTCCTAATGACCACGAGTCGAGCAATATTCTCCACCACTCCTGCCAAGATGCTGTCTGCTCCACAGGACCAAAAGTCGTGGGGTAAGAACCTCTCAAGCCAGGAGCCAGTATATGTCTTTTCCTCACAATTATTTTGCCGGAGTGTCTGAAAGCTAACAGAATCGTCTCTGGGCAAAACATTCAGTCCCAGTCCTATGGAAAGAAGGCTTTTCCTTTTGCTCTTCTCACTGTTCATGACTGTGGTGAGAAGAGGGTTCTGAATGGGGCTGGGTGAGAGAATGCTCCTCAGGTAGCAACATCCGCTTAAGGCCAATATCCTTGCTGGATTTTCGTTGTGACCATTTTTAGGATTGCCATAGTTTCCTAGCGAATGTTAATAATTTCCCATTTGAAGATGAATATAACACTTTTTTTTCAGCCATTTTTAAAGGAAGAAAGTGAGTCCTTTAAAAATATTAACAAAAAGAAAAGCTATATTAAGTTTGCTGGAAATTATAATGGTGGTCTAGGAAAGACAGGCTTTAGGGAGTTACTGGGTATGGGGGTTAAAGGTCACTGGCTGCAGGGCCAAGTGGATGAGAGTTCAAACCCTTTAGCAGAGTGACTTTGGGCAAGTCATTTCATGTCTCTGTGCTGTGGGTGACTCCATCGTAAAACAGTGATGCTAATAGTGAGTTCCTTGGGTGTCAAATGTATGGCCCAATGCTTGGCAGTCTTTGTCAGGGGTAGTTATTGTTATATGAAATCCTCATCAGCTTGACATACTGACCCCAGAGGCTGGAATTCCTGGGCTAACAGTAGCCGTAGGCCAGCCATGGACCAGGGAGCTCTGTGGAACTAAACTTTCTGTCAACAGCATTCCAGTAGATATCATCTGTCTAGAATTTGGTGTCAAGATTTTGCCACTTGGGCTAGACAGTTAGGGAGGGCCATTCCGATGAGCATTCTACAGCTAGGGAGCTTGAATAGCTGCCACAGAGGCAGGCGGGATGGCTCAGTAGGTTATGGCTATTGCTGCCACGCCATGGCGCGCACACCCTTCACACTAGGTGAATGAATGAATGAATGAATGAATGAATGAATGAAACTTAAAAAAGAATAGCATAGCTGATCTGCTTTCTTTAGCAAGCCAGTTTGTAATGTAACCCCACAGCTGGGTTTGGGAAGTTCCCATGCTTTCCTAAGTGATGATGGTGGCCCATGTCTTAAACCATTTCTGTATATAGTGTGGTTGATGTCAAACGCCTGCTTCTCATCCAGGAACCTGAAGTTTGGCCACATGCTAGGCACGCCGTGCCTGTAACCAGTCCCCAGTAATAATCCTGGACCCTTGGCTCAGAGAACATTGCACACAGGCATGCATGAGGATCTGAGTTCAGATTCTCAGCACTGGAAAAAGCCAAGATTGGCCACTCCCGTGCTTGTAAGCCCAGCTCTGTGAGAGGAGGAGGCCAGAAGATATCTGGGGCTTGCCAGCTGCAACTGAACTCCAGGCCTAGTGAGAGACCCTGTCTCCAAGGAGTAAGGCAAAGAATGACAAAAGAGGACACCTGATGTCCTTTCCTGACGTCCACGTGTGTTTGGGGTAGGGGGGCATGGGCAAACTCTAGATTTGAGGACTCACGAGCTTTCTTGGTAGACAGTGATTATGATTACATATTCTGCCACTGTCACCGCTGGAGGAATTCAGCATTCCCCGTGTGGCTCTACCTGGGAGAGGATTTCCCTGGGGAGGACTCTGCAACTTGATTTATTTACTCAGGGCTTTATCTCTGTCTCCATAGCCCTTCATGGAGTTTGCTTTGTATCCTCTTGCTGAAGTAGCGCTTAACCAAGAACCGAGAGCTGTTTCCTGAGCCTTACGTATTCTCTTAGCCAACCTTAAAATTTAGGACTGGCCTTGGGGGCCCCTAGTAGTCTGTCTCTGTCTTCAGATTAAGGAAGGAGACCAGGGATGGCACCAGCAAAAGTCTTCCCAAAACCAAGCAGGAAGAGGCCCTATGAGACAGACTGAGACAGGCGTTGCTCCTGAGGAGAACCAGTCTCTCAGTAGCGTGTAGGGTGGGACTTGCCTTCTTGCAGGACTAGTGTGATATGGCTCTGCTTCTCACTGAGCGGGGTAAACAGCTCCGGAGTCCCTGTTGGGAATCTTCACACATGGCTTATGCCTCAACTATGACTCATATTAGAGCGCTGAAGGACTGAGAACAATCCCAAATTAGTGACCGGGGTGAAGGCGGTGTCAGAGACACCACACCCTGGTCAGTTGTTGCCTGTAACAGCGGCCACCCTCTGAGATAGTGTCAGGATTAAGGAATGTTAAGATCTGCTTCCCTCTGGGGGACCTGACTCATTTAAGGAGTGTGCCTTCAGCTGGGGCTTGGAATACAGCAAGGGTAGAGGATCTTGGAAGCAGAACACTCGAGCTGTACTGATAAACAGCTGCCCTGACACAAGGACCGGACTAGGAGCATTTGTAAGCACCCTTGCCTTAAGATCAGAGGTTCAATGGCTGGGTTGCTCTGTGGAGACCACTATGGGGGCGGGGTAGCTTCTGTTCAGACTCCCCTCCTGTCCGCCAGGAGTGCGCTCCGAGAAGTGGAGGACCCATTTGACTAGTTGGAGGAGTGACGGAACTAGAATAAAATCGGAGGCAGAGGAGACCCAGCTGGCACGGAATGGATGCTTGATTCTATCAGCTTTCACTAGGACATTCTAGTCAGGATGATACTGGGCCACAGAGTTGACAGAAGGAGCTTACCAAATGTATGACTATTAATAACAGCATCATTATTATTTCCGTTTCCATGGGGATTGCCTGTTCCAGACATTGTCCAGAGAGATCAAGTGGCTAGCTTAAACCGGGTATAGATCTGAACCCAGCTCTCAAGTTCAATATAGTGATTGTGTGGGCTTGGTAAAACTAGCAAGGTAGATGAAGGTCATCAGTGTCACGCTCAATGGTAGTGATGTCATGGGCTTTCATCGCTACTTTTTTTCACTAGTAGACCTTGAATAAATAGGGAACCACTGCAAAAGTGAACCTCTTAGGCCACCCATGTAGGCCTCATTTCGGTGTTGCAAGTGTTCCGGAAGCCCCCTGGTTTTCTACGCTTTGGGAAACCCCAGTTCACAGTCTTGTTTCTTGCGCCGGGTACACAAACCACAGCGAAAAGCTATCAGTCCAGTTTTGGCGCCACTGTTCACCAAAGCCATTTCTGTTCTCAGATCATGTATGTCCTGAAACCGACACACACATCCTCAGGTTCTTCTCAGAGCTGAGCTCACCACACCTCATCTTCATGCAGCCAGCAGCCTCGCTTCTTGTGGCTGGGGGCATCTGATAGTGCCTTTCAGAGATCTGTCTTTTCCTAATCCCCAGAAGCACGAATGGCTTTTGTGAAGAGGCCTTTGCAGCTATAATTACATTAAGGAACTTGAGATTGCCCTAGGTTATCAGGATAAGCCTTCATACAAATTACATGTATCCTTGGTGAGGGGGCTGTGGGAGATCTGAGTTCACGTGGTTGAGAAAGAGCACGCCCAGGGAGGCAAGGGCTGAAGCAACCCAGCCATAAGAGGAGTGAGCAGCTACCAGAAGTTGAGCAAAGCAAGGGCAGATTTCTGTTACTATTTCTATTACTTCTTACGGACATCCTACTCAAGTTGACTTCAAAGGAAAAGGGACTCTCTAGATAGATGTAACTGAACATTCCCAGAAAGTTCAGCTTCAGACAAGGTTTGATCGGGTTGCTTTGTGAATGTCGGTGTACTGTGACGTCTCTCTGCCTCTGCTTCCTTCTCTTTTTCTCCATTCTGTCTTCTGCATTGACCTTCTTCCATGAGGTGACTTGTCCAGAGGCCACCCAAAGCATCAGGCTTGCATTCTGTTGTCATAGTACCTCTTGTCCCTAATAATTCCTACCAGAATCTAAGGATTTGTTCTTATAGGACTGTCTTGGGTCATGTGCCCATCTTTGAACTAGTCACTCTGGCCAGGGCAAGGGATCTGCTAACTAGCCAGACTGAAATCATTTGTCCCATAAACCATGAGCATGGAAAATGGAAACTTGGAGAATCTCTCACTAGTGGCAGAGATATGCTGCACAGATCTGGATGTTGCAAGCTACTTCCAGCCTGGTGCATGCAAAAACTGATGCCTTGGGATCCCACAGAGGCTTCTACGCCATTGATTGGATTGCCCTGGGTGTTCTGGAGATGCCAAGCCAAGCTCCCCGCTTCCCCAGCCTCTGGCACAGGAATCTCCTCCCTTCATCAGTTGGGGAATCCTGCAGCAGTAGCAGCTGCCATCCTGCTGAGACCATCCATTTGAAAGCCCCATTATCAAAGCATCTTTGAACTTTCTGTTGGGCTTCTGTGACTCATGTTGGATATGGGGAGGGAGGCCCGTGCTGAGAAATAGGAGAAGGAAATGTGGACCAGCACTCCCCTACAATGGGGCTTTCTTTGTCAGCGTCTTTGTGGGGAGTGGGGGCAACTCACTGGAGGCACTGAAGCCACCACAAAGGAATTGCTGTGACTGGATGGGAAAAATACAAATTTGAAAAGGCTTCCTGCCCCCCTTCATCTCAATTGCAAGCAGGCATCCTGAGCCTGGGAGTCTAAAGGAAGCTTTTGGCCAAGGAGGATGACCACTTGTCAAGCCCTGTTCCATGGTGGGCCAGAAGGTGCCATGGTGACCAGGAACTGAACAAGCCACGTGACCAGAGTTTCAGAGCCAGATGCACAAGGCTCATCCCTCGGTGTGGTGCCTGGTTAACACCTGGGCAAGATTATGGCTCTGACAAAGTCCCTGGACCACAGAAGTCCCCATCCAGGTGCCACTGTCTCCAGCTGTGGCCTCATGTCCTTGTATCAAAACATGAGCACTTAAATCAAATCTGAGCCCATTTCTCAGCGAGAACCCATGACCATAGAACCTGGATGGCTTCTGGTGACCTGCCTTAAGGGAGGACATGGATACTAAATGGATAAGGCATGGCTTATTGTCCTCCCAAAACTGACTGAAGCCACCTGCAGACCACTGACATTAGGGTCTGGAAGAGTTTCCAGCACCACCTGGCAGATACACAGTAAACTCCCAGTGCCTGTGCTGCAGACAGCTTGGCACATATGATCCTGAGTCTCAGGGTTTCCCAGCAGCAGCTACCCACCTTGGTACGTATGATCCTGAGTCTCAGGGTATCCCAGCAGCAGGCACCCACCTTGGCACATATGATCCTGAGCCTCAGGGTATCCCAGCAGCAGTCACCCACCTTGGCACATATGATCCTGAGTCTCAGGGTATCCCAGCAGCAGGCACCCACCTTGGCACATATGATCCTGAGCCTCAGGGTATCCCAGCAGCAGGCACCCACCTTGGTATGTATGATCCTGAGTCTCAGGGTATCCCAGCAGCAGGCACCCACCTTGGCACATATGATCCTGAGCCTCAGGGTATCCCAGCAGCAGTCACCCACCTTGGCACATATGATCCTGAGCCTCAGGGTATCCCAGCAGCAGGCACCCACCTTGGCACATATGATCCTGAGTCTCAGGGCATCCCTGATTTGTCAGGCTTTCCTAGAGCAGAGGCGGTGGTGGTGGCAGAGCTGCTGTGAATTTGCTGCAGAGAAGTCAAGTAAGTGTTCCACTGTGTCCTACCGAGGACATGGAAGAGGATTGTAGGGACCTTCCTGGGGTAGGTGATCTTAGGGACACAGAAAGAGAGACAGACAGAGACAGCGAGAAAGACCGAGACAGAAGCATCTCCGTGCTTCTGTGTATCTCTTGATGGGGGTGGCGGGAGTGGACACTCGCTTTCATCAGGATGACAAGGAGGTGGTGGCATCAGTAGGCTCTGCCTGGCTGTTACTTTAGGGGAAACTCCATTACATTAACATTGTGTCACAGTTAGCTCCAGCTGTCAACTTGACATAAACCAGAGTCACCTGGGAAGAGTGAGTCTCAACTGGGAAGTTGCCTCCATCAGATTGGCCTGTGGGCATGTCTGGGGGGCGTGGGGGGGGGAGTTGAAGCTGCAGCCCACTATAGGCAATACCTAGGGTGTGTGATGAAGTAGTTAAGTGAGTTAATGAACTGTGCTTCTCTGTGGTTTCTGCTTTAAGCTCCTGTGCTGGTTTCCCTGTTACCAGGAAGCCCAATAAACCCTTCCCTCCTTCCCAAGTTGTTTTTGGTCAGTGTGTCACCCTTCCCAGCCCCTTCTTGGCCTATTTTGGAAAATACGGCCAGAGACAGAGGCACAGAAACGGTTTGTTTTTGCTAGGCAGGGAAGGTATATCCTTTCTGGGTGCTCTCCTGAGACCTTCACAAAGCAAGGATGTCCTGGAGCCCTGGCCCTTGCCCAGACTGTGCTATAGGTCTCACCATAAAGTAGAGGACTGCTGGCCACCTTCAGGATCCTGGGGGCCAGTGGGCATTGTGGTGACTGGCATCTCCAAGCTCACTAGAAATGAACATCAGCTTCTGGAAGCCCAGCATGATTGCAAGAGGAAAGAAAGGGAGACAGGTACTGAGGGTAGGAGCATCTCGAGCCGGCTAGTTCCAGAATTCAGGGACTCTGGAAGCAGCTAATCCAGCCGCCAAGCAGAATTAGCTGTGTCACCTGAAGTTCTTGAAGTCACATGGATTCTATACGTATGTATGTGGCTTCTGCACATCAGATACCTTTCATAAGCTTTGCAAGTTCTATGCTGGGCATCGTGGAGCACATCAGCATTTGGTTAGGCTGAGATAGGCCAGCCTGGGCTGCACAGTAAGACCTCATTTCAAAAACAAACAAACTAACAGACAAAAAAAAAAAAAGAAAACACAAAACCTTGGACTAGAGAGATGGTTCAATGGCTAAGAGTACTTGCCTTGAAAGCTTGGGGATGTGAGTTCAAATCCCCAGAACCCATGTAGGTTCTTGGCCAAGTACATACCTGCAACCCTAGGAGGATTACTTGGGTTTGCTGGCTACTAGTCTTCTGATTCAATAAGAGAACCTTTGTCAATAAACGCAAAGAGTGCTAGATCAACACACCCTTTACACACACACACAGTCAAAGCAAAACCAAGTAATTATCATATTCTCTATGATTCAGGAGTGATATTCTGATCAGTTACAAAATCCACTTTAAAATTCTTAACATATTATTAAGCATTCCTCTTTTACTGTGGATCAAAGCTCTGGAAGTCTTTAAAAGTTCCAAGGGTGAGCTCTCTGGGGGAATGAATTTGAGCTAGGGTCACTGGGAGCTAACTCTGGTCTAGGTGATAGATAGCATCAAAGCTTCTTAGCCTTGGTGTGTTGATAATTGGGATAGGGTCTACCTGTGTTGATGGATTGTTTGGGTTTGTTTTTTGTTAGTTTGTTTGTTTTGTTTTGTTTGAGAAGGCTGATGCTAGCCTCCCATCTCTCTCTCCTCTTGCCTCGGTCCCCCAAGAGCTGAGATCACAAGCATATACTACTATACCCAGCTATAGCTGTAGGGTGTTTAGCAGCAAAGCCAGCAGCCTCTCGTGCTAGGCACCTTCATTTCTACTCCCATGGGCACATGGCAATCCTTGGAACTTGTAACTAATGTTGTGTGTAGAATTATTGCTGCAAGCAAGCTGGTCTTGCGATGGGAGGGTACCATAGATCACCCATTCGGGCCCAGTTTGATCACCAAGGTCCTTGCATGTGGAAGAGAGATGACAGTGTTAACAGGGAGGTATTCTGACATGGGTGGTTTTAAATGTAGAGGAAAGGCCCTGGCCAAGGGCTGGGCACTGGGCAGCGTTCAGAAGCAGGGAAAGACAAGACGATCTCTAGGAGGAATGCGGTCTATGACCTTGACCTATGACCTTCAAAGTAGTCAGAGGTTAGAAGAGTGTTGTCCCTCTTCTAACACATGGAGACTGCTCCAGCAGCCATGGGAGCTAACCCAGCCAGCCCCACTGTGGCAGCTAATAAATGTGTCCAAACAGTGCCAAATGGCACTGGGGAGGTAGAGGTGTGGGGGAGGGGAGGAACTCCCCTGATTGAGAAATGCTAGCTTTACAGAGTGCTGTCTTGTTTCCCGAGGAATGGAAAGGAAGGAGTTTGCCATGTATGGTATGAGGGGAAATGGGTGTCCCCACCCAGTCCAGCTAACTCTGCAAGGTGGGAAAGAGGGTGGATGCCAAGCTGACCCCCACCCCCATGCCTCTGGAGCTGCAACTCTATCATCAGGGACGGCATTCCTGTCTGAGCTTGTACATCTTCAGATGGGGCTAGAAAAGAAGCCAAATCATCTTTAACTGTACTATAAAAGAGAATATATGTGTATATATAAAAAGTCCCAATAAAACACTGAAATGTCAGTCAAGACCTCAGCAAGGAAAGCCAGAGAGCAGGCAGCGTGCCCCTGGGACTGTTTGTGGGAGTCACGGTGGAAGGGAGAGGCCAGAGAGCCCAGCCTGCGCTGCAGGCCACCAAGCCTGGGCGCTGGGCCAGGCACATAGCCCCTGGTTTCTTGGGCCCAACCCTGTGCTGTAATTCTGTTTATTTCGTTGGATATGAAATCCATATGGTTCTGATTTCATCCTTGTAGCCATCATCTTGGCGTGGCTTTGGAGCCAACAACCACGCAAAAACGCCTTTGCATTTGTTCTGGAGAAGGTGGGAAGCTGTACTCTTCCAGGCTTCAGGGGGTAACCACGAGGCCCACATCTGATTTCTGGGACCTCTCCAGGAGTTCAGGGAGGGAGGAAAATGGATGAAGTTGGTTCTGATTCTGGCATAGGACCCCAGGGCTGGGTCTGACTGGAGGAGCTTGCTGAATGTGCTGTAGATAACCAAGGGTTGGTTCCCTTTGCATCTCAAGCATCCCTGTATCTCCCTGCTTCTTCATGGTGGTCACATGAGAACTATAGGCTTGACCTTTTTTTGCTGGGCAGCGGTTGGCCACATATGGAGCAAGCTAAAGGTGGGTAAAGGGTTAGGTTGAGAAAAGGAAGAGATGGAGTTCAAGGTAGGTGTGTAGAGCAGAGCAAGCTGACTCCTAGTTGGTTTCAGCTGCTGTACCAAGGTCAGTGGTTCCCAACCGTCCAGTGTGCATTGAACCACGTGCTCCAGAGGTTATGCAAACATAGGCCCCACCTAGAAGTTTCTGCTGTAGGAAGTCTGGGTGGCCCCAGAGCCTACACTTTCTAATAGATTGCCAGGTAAGCTATCATTGCAGCTGCGGCTGCTCGTCCAAGAATCACACTTTTAGAATGTTGATCCAGAATCAAAATAGTGTATGTCAAATAAAAAACAATACTGGTAATAAATATAAACAGGGCTCGTCTGCGTAGGGGTGAAGACCCCTTGTTTGAGCTGAATACTCTTGGCCATCAACTGTTGTTTTTTTATCCCAAGGTGAAATAATATATTTTTCCAGCTATCATATAGTAAAAGCAACCTTTTTGGCATGTAGTTCTATGAATTTTTAACACATATAGGTTCATATAGACACCCTGATAATCAGGATATAGAAATTCCATTGTTTACAAAATGTTCCTCCCATGAGTTCCAGACCAGCTTGGTCTACATAACAAGTTCCAGGCCTGTCAAGGCCACATAGTGAGATCCTGTCTCAAAAGTTTTTTTCTTTCTGCATGCCTTTTTCATTCATACCTTTCCCACCCAAACTCCTGGCGCCTTCTCCATCTTCTTGGCTTTGTCTGAGAATGTCACATGAATAGAATATCAAACTATGTAACCTTTGACACCAGCGTTTTAGCATGTGATGCCTGCGTTCTGTTAGCTTGAGGCCTGTGGTGAGGTATATATTGCACCACGGTGATGAGGGATGGTTGGAGCCAAGCTGCTCACCTCAAGGCTGAGATGTAAAATCACTGTCTCCTTCAAGGACAGTGACCAGAACAACTCCCATTCGGCTTCACTTCTTAAAGTGCCTATCACTTCCTGACAGGTAGGAGACCAAACCCCGAACACTCCGGACTTTGGTGGACATTTAAGATCCATCTGCCAGTCACTGCTCTGAAGGGTTGTGAGTCAGACTGTGTGCGCACACTTGTTTTCATTTCTCATGGGCAAATCCCTGAGAGTAGGCGTGCCGAGTCTGATGGCAAGTGTGTGCTTAGCATGATGGCAAACTGCCACTTCGTTGGGGGGGGGGGCACACTGTTTTCCTTTGAGAGTTCCCAGTACTCTGCAACCTGCAGCTTCACTGCACTTGGAACCGACAGTCTTCTTTATTCAAGCCTTTCCAGACCACACTTGAGTTCAGATTGAGCCTCAAAAAGGATCAGGGACTGGTCCAAGGCACCGGCCTTATCTAGGATCCTTCTGACTTGGAGACTGTGCTCATTCTTGAGGGGTGGTTGGCTTCAGTGACAGGGGAGTTCATTCCATGTTCCACATGCTGAATCTAGGAACCAGGAGCTTGTATGCTGGAGGTGGGGGGTGCTCAGCTCTATCCAGGAGGAATACTAAACAAGGGAACAAGGGGGAAAGATACACATCGCAGAAGGTTCTAGACAGCTCCCCTCTATCACACACACACACACACACACACACACACACACACACACACACACACATTATTTTAAGCTAGAGGATTAATTTAGTGTCATTCACCCGGCAGGTGACCTCTTGGCTCTCTGTTTTAAGCAGGCAGTGGCATCTTTGTTTCTAGAGACATTCTTCTAATAACACCCGGGCTGCTTCCCTGTGGAACTTAATGGGTTGAGCATTTGTAGTCTGGCATACCTGAGCTGGATATTCACACAAACCTAGCTGCTTGGCCTTGGATCCACCTCAGGCGGGAGCTGGCTTTCAGAAGGAACCTGTGCGGCCAGTGAGGCCTCAGCTGAAATCAGAGAGGGTGACTTAATGGAGGAGATTCCTAAGAACAGAGTCCTCCTCTGGAGACCGTCCCACCCCACTCAGGGGAAGGAGCCCAGCTGTCCTGGAAGGCTGTGGACATGCTTTTCCGATTGCAGAATACTTCGCTTTCATTTTGAATATCATTTGTTTGGTTGCCACGGCAACGTCAAGGCTCTATTTTAATGCTAACCTGCGTGGTTGCAACTTTCTATATATAAATGCTGCTTTGCACAGTGAATTAGCGGATGCCACGGGGAAGAAGTGGATTTGGGAACTGTGGCAAAAAAAAAAATGACCAGCCTGTCAGATTTATATGAGGATCAACTGCAGGGCTAAGGTGAGTGGGGACCCTGACACTTTGGCCATCTCTCATGCAGATGCCCCAGGCTAGGAGGAACAGGTTCGACTGTTGACCCGCCAACTCCTACAGGTAGGGAAGGATTTCTTAAATAGCCTTTTGGGTTAGGGCTGGACGCTGCTTTCGAGGGACTCTGGTGCCTTTGCTTTCTGTGGTCCTCATGACTTCAGAGAGTCTGGGCTGCATGGTGTCCAAGGTTCCAAAAAGGAAGGGAAGCCACTTGGATGGGGTAGGTGTCCGAGACGGAGGTGTTCCTGGTTTCTGTGGACTTGCCTCAGTGCTCCTATTTGGATCTTTCTTTTTTTTTTTTCCATCATGTGGCCAGTCTCTGTAGAGGCTCCAACTGATGTGCTGGAGTTCTTAGGAAAAGCCCGGGAAGGTCTGTGGGAATCAACTGGCATCTTTCTCCTATTGTAGATAACAGACAGGTGACATGTTCTGGCGGAGGTCACACAGCAAGCGGGGCAGGAAAATAGGAGTTCCGTATGGACCTTCTGACCCCCGGGTGCCACACTGTGCATTTTCTGCTGCGAGGGCAGGGCAGCATACGAAGGGCACGTATCAGTCAGAGGAGCCGCAGAAGGGAAGCCCGGTCAGGGGTACACCTTTCTGTGTTCGAGCTGGAGAAGAGTAATGGGCATGCGATTATATAATGAGACCCAGAAGACCGCTTTGGGAACAAGCATAAAGTTCAAGTGCAGAAAACTTGTGTTTATATGGATTCGAGCTCTTTTCTACCCATGGGACAATTTTGTTACTTTTCCTGAGACTTTGTTTCCCTTGGGACACTCAGAGGATGCTGACCATCTTCCCACAGCCTTGCAGTGAGTTAGGGTCACATTTGGAGTGATCCCACGGAGGACAGCTTTGGGATGCAGTGGGGGTGTGACTTGCTTGAGGACAGCATGCTTTGCCATCTGCGAGCATCCACAAGTGCCAGACTGCTCTTCTGTTCTCCAGTAGTTGGGAGAGGGCAAGCTGGTGCTAGAGGATCTTGGCCCACACAGGACAAGCATATTGTTAGAATATGACATTTTGGTGTCCTGTCCTATAGTATCAGGCACATAGCGACTGTTTCAAGGGTGTTTGTCTGAAGACATCAACCCTGTTCTTTCTACTAAATAGTGATATTTAGTCCCACTATTTTGCCCATGCTGCTCTTGAACTCCCGGAATCTGATCTTCTTGCCTCAGCCTACTGAATAGCTAGAAGAACTACAGGTGCATGCTACTGTACCCTACAATCATTCTGTCTGTCTGTCTGTCTGTCTAACTCTCTCCTCCTTTCCCATCCCATTCTTTCTGACAGTGTCTCAAAATATAGTCTTGACTGGAATCAACATTCCTCCTGCCTCTGCCCTCCAAGTGCTAGAGTCACAGGCCTGATGTCGTCACTACCCCACCTAGCTCTAAAGGAAAAGATTGTATCTGGGGATCAGTGTCACCTGAATCTTGGGTCCCAAGTCTCACATTCCATGCAGTCAGTGTCTAGGATGAAAATCAAAATGTATGTGCCTACACATAGCAAGGGTCAGTGTAGATTTGAGTTTATTAAGGAAAATATGCTTATTTTGGCACTTATCAAACTTTCAAAAGAAATAGAAGTTTGGAAGTTGTCGGCCTCAAGTAGAGTAGTGACCCAATGATCCCAGGCTTCCTCCAGAATGGCTGTGGATTCCCTTTCCAGTAGAACTCTGGCTCCCCAGTAGCTCCAGGGCAGGCTTGGGTTGGGTCAGTGTGCAGCGCCATTTGGAGAAGCCCCTGTAGAAGAAGCACAGAAGTATAAAGCTGCCCAGTTGGGAAGTGGCCGGCCTGGCAACAGGGATGGAGCTGTTGTCTTCTCTCTGACAGGCAAACAGGAGTAAGAAAACACCTGTGGTGCTGTGCTCAGGCCCCAGGACAGCTCCATCTAACAGCCTCGGGCAAGACATCTGTGACCCAAGTTAACGGAGACCTCTGTCACTGTCACTCTATGCCCCAGGACACTCATTCTTGTGCCCCTGAGGCCTGCAGGAATGAATTCTTCACACCTCCTGGGAGGCTCCAATCCCACCCTCCTCCCACCAGACTCCATGTCCCCCCAGGTGCTGACTCTCTGGACACTGTGATGACTGCGTCAGCTCTCCAGGCATCCGTCCTCACCCAGGCTCAAATCCTTAACCTCTTTGGTCATCTTCACATACCTTCCTCTCCAACACTCTCTTCAGCTGATGGGTAGGAAGCCACGTAGGACAGGGTCTTCTTTTCCAGGGTCTCTTCTGTTCAAGAAAATGTATCCTGTGCTACCTACAGAGGAAAGTTTAGTACAGGCAGGGGAGCAGGGCTCTCGGGGTAGGCAGGGAGGTGGTCACACGTGCGGTTCTTGGAAAGTGCCGACTGATAGCCCAGAAACCAACACTGAGATGCACACACTAGGGTCAGTGGTAAGAGGTCCATTAAACTGGACAGCTTGGACAGATCTGCTGCCTGGCAGCCTGGGGAAGTGTCATTCAGCTCTTTAAAACCAAAAGCCCCTCTTCAAATGACAGGGTATGCAGATAACCAACAGATAAAGCCAGCAGTCACAGCTGGTGACCGGTGGGCAAAATCAAAGCAGAACAGTGAGATTTGTGACTTCGTTGTGATTTTATTTCTGTTTACCGCCCCACACCATGAGGTTTCATTTAAATACTGTTCAGTTGATTATCAGCATCTTTAAATCAGCACATTTCAAGAACAAAAATTCAGAGTTCCAGCTCCTCCCAGCCTGCTGTCCCTTGGGGCTCTGATGTGCTGCTGCTGGCTCTCCAGTGTGTTCTCCGGTGTGCTCTCCAGTGTGCCCCAGTCCCCACCCGCCTCTGCTCATCACCATCCCTGAGGCCAGCATGTGGTCATTGTTATTTCTCGTAGGTGTGTGTGTGTGTGTGTGTGTGTGTGTGTGTGTGTGTGTGTGAAAAATTCCGTACACCCATTCCGCCGTAAGTGTTAAAGAGTCTATTCCTGCCAGGTGTGTGATGCCTGCCCATAATCCCAGCATTTGGGATTGTGCCCTGGAGTGCCATTGCCCCTTGGAGGCCAGAAGAGGGTGTCAGAGCCAGTGGAGCTGGAGTTACAGATCTTTGTAAACTCCTTGACACGGGTACATGGAGAGCAAATCCTCCGCAAGAGCAGTATATGCTCTTAGCCACTGAGCCACCCTTTCAGCCATCTTCCTCCCCTTTGGTTGACCACTGACTCTTCTGCCTGTAGATTCATTGATACAATGTTGATGGATGTCCTAGTCTCTTTTGTGTCATCCTAATACTGACAACTAAGTAAGTTACAAAGTCTAGAAATTTACTTGATACATAGTTGTAGAGTTAGGGAAATCTGAAACTCTGGTGGCAACATCTGATGGAGGGACTTCTTGGGGTGGCATCCTATAGTGGAAGGCAGAAAGACAACAGAGTCCCAGGGAGTCACATGCAGAAAGGGGCCAGACTTGTTTTGTTAGCAAGCCCATCCTCAAAGTGACTAAGCCACTCCGGAGATATCAACACTCATCTACCTATGAAGGCAGGGCCCTCCTGACCTAATTAGCACTTAAAGGGCCCAGTGCCTAACGTTGTTGCATTGGATATTAAGTCTCCATCCTGAGAACTCGGGGTTGTATTCTAACCTAAAAAACAAACAAGATTGGCACCTTCAGCTGACCTTTAGGGAAAGTATATGGCCATAGCTCTACATTCAGGGAATTGAATCTCATTCCAAGGGACCAGGTGGGCTGCTCAGACTTAGCAAGGATAACCAGGCATTGAAGGTGCTGGAGGTCTTTGGATGAAAATACACTACCAATTCTTACTTACTTACTTACTTACTTACTTATTTATTTATTTATTTATTCATTCATTCATTCATTCATTCATTTATTTATTTATTTTTGAGACAGGGTTTCTCTGTGTGTAGCCCTAACTGTCCTCCTGCCTCTGCCTCCCAAGTGCCAGGATTAAAGGCATGTGCCACCACCTTCAGGTTCTTTATAGCATCTAGGATTCATTCATTCATTCATTTATTTATTTATTTTTGAGACAGGGTTTCTCTGTGTGTAGCCCTAACTGTCCTCCTGCCTCTGCCTCCCAAGTGCCAGGATTAAAGGCATGTGCCACCACCTTCAGGTTCTTTATAGCATCTAGGCAAGGGTCAACCACATGCTGATTTCAAATCCCCTGCTGGTAACTCACATGCCATTTCACAATCACTTGGTCACTTCCAGCTGCCTTTCCAGCTAAGGGCTTTGATTGCTGCAACAGACAGTCTATGTGAGCCCTTTCCAAATGGATTGCTTGGAGAATTGACCCAACGCCCTTGTTTCACAGGCTCCAGCCAAACCACTGATGACTTTGTCTCCCTGGCCCATTTCATTTCTATGTGCTTTGGGGAACTGGGGTTGGGGTTAAATATAAGAGCCCTCCCATGGCAAAGCAGACTGGCACATGGGCACTGCTGTTTCTTCCCACTGGACTTCCAGTTTTTCTTCCTCGCTCTACTCTTGCTCTTGGTGTACAGGTCATTGCAGAAAAAGAGATGTCCACATGCAGATAAGCTGACAGGCACAGCTCAGAGTCTGGGAAGAAGCCAACTCGACCCCTGACGCCACACATACACACAGGGTTCCATGCAGTCCAGGCTGGCCTCAAACTCATTATGATAACCCAGGATCAACTTGAACTCCTTGGTCCTTCTGCCTTTACCTCCTGAGTGCTGAGACTACAGGCGTGTATCAGCATGGCCAGTTGATGACTTCTGGGAATTGAACTCATGTATGCTGGGCAGGCATTCAGTCAATTGAGCCCCATCTCATGCATTTCTTATGCACATCTGTGTCTGGAGACAGATTTGAATAAAAGACTCTCTTTGTGCTTGTAAGTAGCTGATGAGTGCTCATCCCAGGCCACTTCAACCAGAGCAGCCCTGGGTGGAGAAGTTAAGCAGGGTGGGGGTACACCTCCCAGGAGACGGTTTCTTTCCAGGTTTTCGGAATTCAGTGTAGAGGGGAGGAGGCTCGCGTGATTAGCGGGTTAGTGTGGGAGCCTCATCTCTAGCTGCTTCTGCCTCTTGCTTTGTTGGATGAGTAGAAGCTCCCTGCGAGAGCTCCTAGTTCTGTCAGAGTCCACACAAAACTGCTCGCAGCTGCTCAGCACTCAGTGGCCACCTCCCGGGAGACGTTTCACCGCATGAGATGCTGGTAAGAGCTCTCGCTTGTAGAAATGCATGTGCTGTGATTTTGCTACTTACCTTCTTAACAGTCCACTTCCCCCTGCTGCTGCCTCTCTCTCCAGTTAACCAGCCTCCCTACTAGCATTGCTTTCCCAGAGTCAAAGGGATAATGAGGCAGCTGGCTGCCTGGCTTCCTCTGCAGACTAGAGTCTTTGCCTTGGGAGGCAGCAGAGGTTCAGTACAGGGAACCAGGGGCAGCCTGGGGTGAAGAGGAATCAGTAGTAGGCTTAGAGACAGAACATCAGCTTCAAACCACACTACAAAGTGAAAATAAGAATTCCCCCAAGACTCAAATAAGCTAATACGTATCGGCCTCATGGCGCCCAACAGACATTGTGCAGCACCCAAGGGCAGCAAACACATCGGATCTCATGACAAAACACAGGCACTGGAACTGGCTGCAGTTTTCCAATAGGCGGGAAATGGGGTAACTTGGGTCCCCATGTCCCCCTATTTAATCTGTCTCCTTCTGAGGTAAGGGCCTATAGGAAAAAAGCGAAGGCATGCGTGGCTCGTCTCAGGAAGGGTGGCAGGGCCTTTGCATGATGGTCTGCACCTCTTGTTGGAGGTCCGGAAGTGGGCACTACACACCTTGCCCTGAAAATCTCTGTGTCTTCTGTCCCTCTTGTCTGGCTAGAGCTTTGAGTCTTGGTGGTCGAGAAATAGTCAGGTGAGGATTCACAAAGGGGAAACTCAAGTGTGCTCAGCCAGCAGCTCTCCACGACAGTCCTACATCCACTAGAATGGGAGGTGGTGCTCCTTGGAATCCCTCTCTTGTCCTTCTTCCTGCTCCTGCGGTCAGCCTGGTCAGTGTCAGAGAGGTTAGACAGTGTTGTTCTGGGGAATCCCGCACAATCTGCTGGGAAGGCTCAGGCAGCATCAGCCAGTGAGCCCTGATGCCCTCAGACGATGGCAGCTCAAAAAGGTCACCCAGAGACTTAGCAGGTGATGGAAAGCTTTGCATAGCTAACCCATTTCTACCAGCTTCCCTATCCTCTGGCTGAATGGTCACCCAACCTCTGTTAGATAGAGATTTACTGTGTAGTCCAAGCTAGGCCCCAGACTCAGTGCGAGTTCTACCGTGTGCCATCATGCTGGCTTGTATTTTCATTTGTATGTGTTGGGGAGAAAAGACCAGTTTCACTTAGGGAAGTGGTTTTCTACGCTTATTCAAGCAGAATGTGATTGGAATCTAGTGTGTGCTTCTTCTGGGATCGTCTGAAGACCAGAAGCTGGGTTTGGGTTTGGGGCAGGCCACTGGGTAAGTGGTTTGTGGGGCTTCTGCTTGCCTATACTCCTGCTCCCAGCCCTGGGCAGTCACAAACATCTCATGCTGGAAATCTCTGTAGGATGTTCTCTCCAGAAGCCATGGAATCTTCCAAGCCCTCCTGTTTGGCTGGAGTGCTGAATTGTAGGGTAGGGAAGATAGATAAAGAGGATTTGACAAAGGGAAAAGCAAGGGGCTCCTGACATCACTCTGTGTTCACAGATGTTTCCTCCCCGAGCCTCTTCCTCCACAGGGCTCGCTGGCCACAAATAAATGGGAAGTGGCTGTCAGTGTCACCTCTCCCAGAAGAGCGCTAAGGTCCTAAGCCAGGCTTTGGCTGCTGCTGTACTGTCTGACCGCAGACCATTCTGTAGCCTCAGTGGTTATATTGTAATGCTCACATCAAGTTCAGGGCAACCGGCGGGCACTCTGTATTGAGACCTGGGAGGCTTGGTGTTCATTCCTAGTCTCTGGCCCTCAACTTCCCCATCTGTAAAATGGCAAGATGGAATCAAGGGAACATTAATGCGCTGCCTCCCCCTAGCACAGTGGATCCGAGATGGATCCCTTCAGAGGGTGTGGAGAGTCGAAAGGACGGGCTTTATTCCTGATGTGGAAAATCTGCCGCACAGCTCGCTGTCTACACAGAGCAAGAAATGACTCACACCTGAGTGGAGACGTCCCCATTGTCACCTCCCTGAGGTGGATTTCACTCTCAGTGCCTAGAGTCTAAGTGGGTGGTGTCTTCCCTTGCATGCCCAAGACAAGCCTTCCTGTTTCTGTCACACACGAGATGTTAGCACAGCATGCTTGGGTATGCCTGTGATTGCAAAGCTTTGGGAAGAAGGGTCCCATTTGCAGCTTGCTAAACAGTAACAGAGCATACATATATTTATATTGCAATCTAATATAACTTTAAGGTATTTAAGGAAGACCTTGGATTCGCGGTTCTTTCACCTCTGCCTCCTGAGCGCTGGCTGGGGTTGCAGGGTTAAGTGATGCCGGAGGTCCAATCCACGCCAGCTGGGCAGATGTTCTACCAGTTGAGAAACACTCCCGGTCCCATTCATTTCTTTTGTTCGTTCCTTATCGTTTTGGGGACAACAGAGCTTCTGAACTCACAGTGTAGCTGAAGATGACTCTTGGCGTCTAGTCCTCAGGCTGCTACCTCCTGAGTCCTCCCAGACATGTGCCACCCTGCTCAGTTCCAAATTCCGTATTTTGGGAGCAGCGCTTCTCCACCGCTCTACTGTTGGGGATCTGAGTGAGCAGGTTCCTGTCGTGAGCCCCCACTCACGCGTTTCCATCCTTAGGTCATCCCTTTGATCTCAGCTGTGTTTTTCCACTCCAACTTTCTCTTCCTCTCTCCGAGGTCATGACTTCTGACAGTTTTCCTAGTTTCTTCTAAATTGTTTTCTGAGATGCATTCTTCCTTTGAGCTTTCAGCTTGTCATTTCCTCATCTGGGGTCACCTCTCCTACCATCTAAGCCTCCTTTCTTCTCATTCTCGTGGGTCCTGTGCTAGCACACAGAACGCACGTGGCATATACCTCCAAATGCAGCGTGTGGACACCTCTTGACCTCTGTGCCTTTTTTTGCTTGCAGGAAGGTTGTCTGCCTTTCTAGCGACTATCCCGTGGTTTTCATAACACACACACACACACACACACACACACGTGCACATGCTTCTGTCCAGTTCCCCGTTTCAGTTTCACAGTGGCTTTCAGAGCAGGTGAGCAACTTGCCAAGCCCCTCGCATCATCCTGCGCTCCCTGCTGCCTGGTTTGCTGGCAACTTCTAGGCTTCAATGGCAGGTGTAGAGGGAAGGGTAGGTCCTTGATACATGAGTGCCCAGAGTGGGGATGAGATCCCTGCCAATCCTGTCCCTCCAGTTAGAAACAGGGACTGGCAAAGGCATAGCTTGCATGCATCTCTACTCAGGGGGCAGGTGGTGAAGGCGGAAATGTGGTTTTCCCCTCCCACAGCCCACCCTTGCTCTGGAAGACATCTTTCTCCACTCTTCTGCTGACCTTGTAACTCCTGAGTGGTTTCTCCAGTTGTCTTTGTCTCTCCCAAGATTGAGTAAGTGCTTCCTTCTTTCTTTTCTTCTTTTTGCTAACTCAATAGTGAGTCAGTGGCAAGTTGACCGGCATCCCCGGAGCAGCTTCCAGCACCCCTACCATGGGCCTCACTTCTATTTCCCTTCTCTGCCCCTTTTCTTCCCCATAGTGAGTCAGAGCTGTGTGTCTTCAGGGAATTCAGGTTTGGTTTTCTAGGATTGCAAAAGCAAATCCAATACCATTTTCTAGATGCGCCAGGCTGCTTTTCTACGCAACCTGAATGTTTGCTAATGGGCACTGAGTTTATAATGAAAGATCCACCAGGTAATTTTAGATCATGTGGAGATGACAGCTTTTATGTAAGTGTATTTTTGTAGATGACAGAAAAATAAAAATAAAACCACCAACTCATACCTGTTATTTCTTAGATGTTATTACTTAGACCTAGGCTTAATTTAAGTTGGCTCTTAGTTCAAAACTTTTGAGTAGGCCAGTATTATGGCTCAGTAACATGTATGTGGCCCCATTTTCCATGCCCAGCACTGCTTTAAAAATAAATTAAAAATAACAGTGGTTCTAAGTCACAGGGCTGTGATCATTTGTAGCAGCAGACTAAGAATGACTGAACCTGGGAGACACTGAGCTGGGGAACCCCTTAGAATCATGGGGACCTAGCTCAGGCATTAGTTAGGCTTCGTAGCAGTCTCCTTTACCCACTGAGCCATCTCTCCAGCTCTCAGAGGGTTTTAAAAACTGAACACCATTTCTGATTTGTTCAGTCAGTCTTGGGGATCTTTCTGTGGTGTGGACATATAGAACCTTCTACATACTGCGTACTGGAGCTTGGCTGCCTGTCCCTCAACCTCTGCCCTGCACACCCTCAGACCTGGCTGGAGCTGCCACTCCTTGGGGCTGTGTTTTTTCTTTGTCCAATAGCAGCTCATATTAGCATCTTCTCTTCAAGCTCAGGACCCACCAGCTCCTCCTGGGCCTCAGATCAGCTCCTAATCCATCCTCCCCTTCCCAAGATAAGCAGGGGTCAGGCCCTCTAGGTATCGAGGAGTGTTTTCTTTGACAAGCAGGATAAATTATGGCATGCTGGAATCCCTTCCTGGTTTGATGTGTGAGACATTGTATTAAGTCCCCTGTGGAACCCTGAACATTGGGCTTCTGGGTGAGAACAGAGGAAGATGGGATAAGGACCTGATTCTTTCCTCGAAGAGTCTTGGAGAAGGTCTTGGGGGGACAGTGCACACCAAGAAAGGGGATGGGGGAGGAGAATTTGAGTTCAGAGAGTATGGGTCAGGAGAGGATTTGTTCTCCTGTGTCTCGAGTTCAGCTCCCCCATCTTTCCTTATGAACCCTGAGTTAACCTACAGGATTGGCCACCAGCTCCACATATCCAGGGCCATACTGACCTCCACCGCCCACGTGAAACATGGACACAGCCCTCAAGTCTTGGTAACACACTTGGATTGAACTTGGATCTAGAGCCAATAAACTCTACGCCTCACCCCTAAACTGGTTCCCATCCCAGCTTGGATGCCAGGATCTGGTTCTGGCTTTTCCCGTTCTCTTTGGAACCAGCTTCACTTTCTCCCACTGCCCTCGTCCCATCGGATACCCAGCTGCTTTGTGCTTCTTGCATCATGTCCCTGGCACTTGGGTTAAGCCCTTCCTCTTTATCCCCACTGTGGGGCAAATTCTTTATCTTCTCAGAAGCCTCCCTTCATCCTCCCAGCCCACAGGGATCCCGCCCTCCCTGGATTCTGAAAGCACGTATTGTCTCCAGACTTAGCCTTTTGGCATGGCTACAGTCTGTCTTGAAAGCTGTTTCTCCCCTCCCCCACCTCCACCCCCGTTTGTGACTTATCTCTAGCTTCCAAATTTTAAGAGCTGGACATTACTGTAATAGTGCTCGCGTCCTCCATAGCACCAGGAAAGGATGGTTAGTAACTATTAGCTGGTTAATTGGTCACGGAACCCAGGGACCACACGTGAGGGAGGGCACGCCTGAGACCCTATCCCCTGGAGACTGCGGGGGTGAATAACTTCTCCCTTCATAACTATGAAGCATTTAGGAAAAGTGAGTCATCAGCATAACCAGATGTTCCTTCTTATTAATTATCATTATAACACAACCCGATTCATCCTGCAGAGGACCAGGGCCTGCAGCAAAGCAGCCTGCTTGGGTTGATAGTTTTCAACCCAGCTGAAACAAAGAATAATGCCTGTGGGTCAGTCGTGTCTGGCTCTATGAAGATGAATACCAGTCTCTTGCCCTTCCATCGTGAGCTCCTCTCCTTTGTACCTATGGCTCTGGATGTAGACATCGGCCTGATTACAGAGATGGAGAGCTCCTTAGTTTATTTCTCAGAGCCAACTCTGAAGAAAGGAGGACCGTTAATAAAACTCAAGTGACTTCCCAAATGAAACTCGGAATCTATTACCCAGTTATGGATAACCAGGTTATCCCTGAGTCTTTCAGATCCTGAGAGATTAGCTTAGGGAAATCCTAAAGAAGAAAGTCTTTAGGACTCGCTTCTGCTTAGCCCAGGTTTAGCCTGTTTCCTGGTCTATGATAGCTATGAGATGGTGGCCACAGTGGATTGACAGGGACAGTCATTACTCCATGTGGTCAATGATACACTGTTCCTTGTGGATGTATCTGCTTCTCTGTGAAACACAGGGCCAAGATGGTACTGATAACAACTATTAGTTGCTCAGCCTTAAAACCACTCTCTTTGCTAAGATTAAGAAGCCGTTGGCTACAGCAACTTCCGTGGCCATGTGATTCCATGAAACCTGAAGAAGTAGAAAAGGCGTTATCCATCCAAAAAAAAAAATGCAGTTTTGCTTTGAATAACAGTGGCTGGGAGGGCTGACTTCCAAGAGCAGGGAAGCACCTTGGTCCTATGTGTGCATGAGTGCCAGAAAGGTGAGCACTTGAGATCCCACCAACCTTTCTCCTGTACTTCCCAGAGATGATGCAATGAACTGTGGCCAATGGGGGCTCTGCCTCCCAATAAGGCTCTCCTCTTAGTGACTGATTTGAATCCTTAGACAGCTGCAGGGGATTTTTTGCTGTTATCACTGGGTCTGTTTAGTTTTGTTTAATTTTTAAAATTACATTTATTAATTCTGTTTGCTTTATAAAGGCACCTGCTATGGCACTTCTAGAAGTCAAAAGACAACCTTCGGAGCCTGCTCTCTCTTTCTGCTTGTAATTGTGTCTCAGAGACTAAACTCGGGTCTTCAGGCTGCCATCATCATTCTTATTATTATCATCTTATTAATTGTTGTCTTTGAGAGGTTGCTTTTTAGATAACTCAGGCTGGCTTGGAAACAATCTTCCTGCCTTAGCTCTCTGATTGGCTAGACTAGCTGGCTAGAAGGCTTCAGGGATCCACTTGCCTCTGCCTCATGCCTTCCTGTCCCCAGTGCTAAGGTTACCAACATGTGTGACCAGTGCTGGGGATACAAACTCAGGTCCTCGTGCTTACACACATCTTGGTGGTTTGCTAACTAAACCATCTCCCCAGACCCAAGACAACTTTTTGTTTATTCATTTATCCGTCAATGGGCACTTGGACTTTTTTTTTTTTTTTTTTTTTTTTTTTTGTCATGAACAAGAATGTGTAAAATCTCTTCAAAACCTTCCTTTCAGCTCTTTTGGGTGTATAGCCAGATGTAGGGTGACTGGATCTTAGGGTGATTCTGTTTAAGTTTTTTAAGGAAGTAGCCATGCTGTTTTCCCTAAGAACGCTATTACTTTATATTCTCATCGGAAATACACACAAGGGTTTTCAATTCTTCTACACCCTCGTCAACCCTTGTTCTTAAAAAGAAAAAAGTAACCAGTCCTAAGGGATACCAGGCGATAATTCACTGTGGTTTTGATGAGCATTTCCCTAATAATTCCCTGATGTTAAGCATCTTTCTGTCTCCTTACTGTCCATGTTTATATCTTTGGAAAATGACCCATGCATTTTTTTCACTCAGCTCATTTGCTTTCCATTGTCAAATGTAGACTTTTTCTTGTGCCCAGGACAGCTGCGTGTCTCCCTCCCCCTCACCCACTGGTGATAGTAACGTCACAACAGCATCCTCACCACCCTGCATGCTTGGCTTATTTTCCCCTTCGATCCCCTCAACCATTACAAAGATATGAGCGTGTCTCTACTTAGCATCTGAAAAAGAAATGAAACTTAGCTGCCTTGCCTGAGATCTCAGCATAGTGGGATAACAGCAGGGAGACCCTAGTCTAACCCCATCCCTGGGTGACGGTCTGATTTGTTTAGTTCTATATAAAGAACCAGTCAGGAGATGCAGCTTCATGGTACATGCTTGTCTATCATGCAGAAGGCCCTGAATTTGATCGATCCCCAGCCCAGAAAACACAATCAGTTGCTAAAGTCCCACAGTTTGTGACAGAAAGTGAACACAGAATTGGATAATTTAAATGCTAAATCTTCAACAGCTCCAGAAGGCTTCTATTTATTTATTTGTTTTTCTCTGTATTTGCGCACATGTGCATACTTGTGTATGTGTGTGTGCGCGTGTGTGTGGATGTGTAAACACAGGCATCTGTGTGACATGGCATGCCTGCGGAAGTCAGAGGACAAGCTCAAGTATGAGCCTCCCCCCTTGATGGAAATGTATCTCTTGGTTGTCATTCCATGCCTGAGGCTACGTGGCCCAGGAGCTCCCAGGGATTCTGCTGTCTTCTATCTTGCCTACAACTTCTGTGGTTATAGACATATCTACCGTGTGTATCTGGCTTTCTTGAGTTCTGGGGATCTAATATCAGGTTCTCAATAAGCTTTCACCCCATGTAGCGTGACTCCCCAGCTTCCAGAAAGCTTCCAAATGGAATATCAGATTCACCGGGGATTCAGGTTCCTACTTAACCTATTTAGGTGGCGGATACAGTATTGTTCCTGGGTCCAGCCCTGCCTTCACTTCAGCCTCAGCAGTGGTGAGTGCCTATTGAAGGCCAAGGCCAGAGAAGAGTTTCACACAATGGTCCTTTCTAGAAATTCTCTGTTCCTGTTGTGCTGGCTTTTATCAGTCCTTGGGTTCACACAGCTGGAGCCAGGGCCTGGGCCAGAGCTCTGACTTAGGTTTGGGAAGAAGTTGGCAGAAACTTCTCTCAGCAGGGATAAGGCAGGCCCAGGGAGTCCTGCCTAAAATTCAGTAGACAAAGGTGCCCTTGTTATCAGGTCTGGGGGTGGGAGTCATCTGGTCAGTGACATAGGCTTGGCCATTGTATGCTGTGACCTCAGCCATTTTTTAAAGCTGAGACAGGAGGGGAAAGGGAAAGAAAAAATAAGTCCTCTAGAAACTGTATCGGGAAAGGCCTGCTTGAATTGTTGATTTCCCAACAGGCACTGGAGCAGATTTGGGAGGAACTGTGCAATGTAGTGGGTTCTTTGTGAAAGAACCGCGATGACAGCGATGAGAAAAGCCACAGGCACATCCCCCAGGGTGCTCAGAGCTCTGGCCCCAGGGCAGCTGCTTGCTTCAGCCTCACTTTCCCCAGAGTGTGCCATGCAGAGCCAGCTGCCCGGAGCCTGGTCTTGAGCCTGGGACCTCAGAGCAGCCCCTGGGTGTCTTCTATAGTGGCTGCCCTTAAGGACCAGCTGTCCACAAATGGTAAGAACCCCTTCTGCAAGAGATGTGCTTGACCTGCCCTTCCTGTGTATTGTGGAAATGCTCTCAATAGTGCCGAGAGGTTGTTCTGAAACCCCTGTGGGATGCGGGTTCTGCCTGGTGAGTCTGGGATGCCTGTAAACCGCATGCCTGCCAGGAGGCATTGTTCCTGTGCCCCAGACAGGAGCAGAGAGAGGAGCAATGGGCCAAGTAAGTGATAGGTTTGGGGGTGTGTCTGGGGTGGAGGTGGGGGTGGGGAGTTGTGTGGAGGGATGGGAAGGAGTATTTGTAGAGGGGAGGCTCACCTGGGACAGGTAGCTGAAGGCATGTAATAAAGAGAGCCCTTGTGGATTTATTTATCCTCTTGATAACGTTCCTCTTGTAACTTTTTCTAAATATAAAGCATGAATTCTTCCTGCCCATCTGGCATCCCCCCCCCCATGTCCCAGATTCACCAGCAAAGTTCTAAGGTGCAAGATCTAGGGAAGTACTATAAATCTCTGCATTACAGGAAGGTAAGGTGGGGAGGGCTTTGGGTGTCTCAGCTTCCCAGATGGTTAGGCACCAGCAATGCCTAACTCAGCTTCCAGCTCAGCTGCTGCTGGAAGCTTTTTGGAGATAGAGGGATAGAAAGCCTTGTTCTGCTGACCCTGGAACCTGAATGTTAAGAGGTCACCTTTCCTATGATCTACCCCTTAGCCTAGATGTTGTGTGACCCCCATTGCTGTGCTCTCTGTAGCTCTGAGGTCCAGTTGGAATGGCAAGCCTATGCATTCTCTGCATGGAATCTTCCTGAGCTACTTCCTCACTGGGCCACTAAGCACCCCTGCTTTTAGTGTTCTTTCCCAGAAACCTTAACTGGTTCTGGGAGAGGGCGATAAAATTTGCTATCCAAGGGTGTCCTCTAACTGTGACTCTTGACCTCCTAAGACTATGAATAAGGGGACTTTGTACTAATAAGCAGGTGTCTGAGTGGCCCAGCGGGCTTTGACCCACAGATCCAGTGCTGAGGTAAACTGGTACTCTGATTTCTAGCTAACTCCCAAAGGATATTTGTGCTGCCGGTACAGAGGGCCATTCTTGGAGAGTTACTGCTGGAAGGACCACAGGCTAGCCCATCATGTTATAACTAAGTGAAGGATGCCCAGAATCAGACTGTGGAATGCTAGGGAGATCCTCCTGGGTCTGGTTGAGGGCTGAGGAGGAGGGAGGGTTAGCAGAGAAGATGGGCACCCATGTGTATGCCGAGAGCTAGGAAGAGCTCAAGACAAGCCTGTGGCAATGTGGGACATGTAAGGCACAGAACCATTGTTGGTTGTACCCCAACAAATGGACTGTGTGTCTCTGGTGTGTCATGTGATGGACCGGATGTGCCCGTTTCTTAGCTGACAGGCCAAGCTAGTTGCACTGGAGCCCACCTAGGATGTGTGTGTACTGATGACCTCTGGCTTCTGGGTGCCATGTTGATGGGGGATACAAAGACAGAAGTCCAAGATACCAGGGGACAAACGAGACTGCAGAGCAGACACAGCTGGGTCCCTGAGTGTGGCTTTCACAGGGGACTCAGTGTGGTGACAGATGCAATCCTAGGAGGCTGGGCGTGGACAGCCTTTAAGAAGAGGTCCGTGCTTCTGAGTCACATGTCTGTACATGAGTGTGACTTTTTTCCCTTCTACACAAATGGCACATCCTTAAAACAGATATGCTAGCATTTAGAATCATTGAGCATTAGATGATGTCTACTCAAAATAAGCCCTCACAGACCATCTGGTCCGACTTCCACATTTGAGAGATGAAGAAATCCAAGCCTCCAAGCAGAGATGAGGCGGGTTGCTTCAGCTCTCAAAACCAGGCTGCTACAGTTTCAGACATGGCTCCTGGACACCCAGATCGTATTCTGTGTGCCCCTTTACGTGTTACTGTGGTGTGGTGGTGTGGCCAGAACCTCCACGATAGGTCTTGGCAGTTACCACCTGTCTGCTTTTTATGCGTCTCTAGCAGTGGATCTAAAAGCACAGCCAGTGGGGTTGGTAAGATCACACCCTAACGGACTCTGGAAACTGCCCGTTGGCTTTCATCTCCCTGCAAGCGAGTGTCTCTGAACCAATTAGGGGAGTCAGGCCTCTTTGAACAGAACGGCTGTGAGCACAAGCAGTTGGCACTGCAGAGTAACTAGAACGCGTCTCCATGGTGAGGCTGGCTACTTCCGTTTTCTTTAGCTGCCTGTGGGCTGCTGCTGCCCACAAGAAGTGACCACAAAGTCAGGCCAGCTGGATGGCAGCCACAGCTGGCAGGCAGTGGCACCCACCTTTATTCCCTAATGAGGCACAGTTGGCCTGCCGTTAAAATGGCACCAGCTCCCTGAAGAGGCCTCCTTCTGTCCCCAGAACATCTGCAGGAACTGGAGAAGCCCCTTGCCCTGGAAGTTCCTTTCCAGTGGGCAACTGTTAGCATACGACACAGGGCTTGTGACCAAATGAGAAAGCAACTTCCAACTGTCTTCCTTACTTTCCACAACTTCTTTGGTTATGGTTATTATTAATGCATTAAAAAGATTTTATTGTTACTATTATTTTATTATTTGAATATGTGTGCAGGGATGTGACAGGGTGTTATGTACACATGAGTACAAAGTGCCTTCAAAGGCCAGAAGAGAATACTGGGTTCCCATGTGCTAGAGTTGCAAGTGGTTGTGAGCTGCCCCACGTGAGTTCTGGGAACTGAATCTGAGGCCTCTGCAAAAGCAGTATGTGCTGTTAACCACTGAGCCATCTCTCTAGCCTCCTATCTAACACGTTAACTTTTTACAAATTAGATTTTATTTATTTATGTGTGTGTGTGACGGCGTGTATATGTGTGCACACAAACGTACCGTGGCATGCGTGCAGGACAGAAGACAACTTTTAAGAGTCTCTCGTGCTTTTTCCACTGTGAGAATCCCAGAGGTGGAACTCAAGTTGTCAGGCTTGATTGGTGTCCTCCTCTGCCTGCTGAGCCCTCTCTATAATTGACACATAATTGTCCATATTTATGGGGCATAATGTTAACTATCATATCAGAGTGATTGGCCTATCCATCAACCCCGCTGAAGATCATTTCTTTGTGTTGGCAATGTTAAAAAGCCTCTCTGTCAGCTGTTTTGAGATATTCAATTAGTTGCTGTCAACCATAGCTGCTCTACTTGCTTTGGTCCGTTAAAAGGCACCCCTTCTATCCAGCTGCACCCCCAAGTCCTCTTGCAATTGCTTGCCGTGACCCCACACTTCCCTACTCTCTTTCTAGGCTCTAGAACCTCCTTTTCTATTTTGAAATCAATTTTTAGCTTTTGCATATACTTCTGACCTTCTTCCATCCATTTTAAATGGAGGTGAGAGCTTAATAAATTTGATTGTGGGCTTTTTTGTGTGTGTGGCATAACTACTCAAGAAAAGTCCAGAAACAGCAGCAAAAAGCATTTCAGAGTATTATAATTTTAGTAATAAAAAAGGGCTGACAAGGGCGGGGTGAGTCTTATGTAAAGCCTATCTACTCCTTCCCAACACTAAGTGTTTCCCAGGCTCCCTGGCTCCTCTCAGGTTGTTACCCCCTTTTACAAAGGAAAATTAACTAAGAATCACAAAAATGGATTTTTTTTCCCTACCAGGCAAGCAGTTCCTAAAGTGTCCTCCAAAGTTACCCTATAGGGCTGGAGACAGAAAATCTAGGATGCAATTTAAGGTCATTGACCTTCAAGAAGAGAAGTGTTAAAGTCTAACCCCATTCTTTATTTTAACAAACCAGGGCATCTTTAGCACCGGTTGGCCATTGACAGTGACAGTGGATGACAACCCCCAGGCGATCTCAGACCCAGGGTGGTGAATTCAGCCCCTGTCATGTGCTTCTTTTATAGTTATTTGTGACGTCACTTCACTTTATTGGCAACTCCAGTACTGTTTTGTTGAGCATTTTTAGATTTGTTTTGGGCAGCAAGGGGAACTGAATCCAGGGCCTTCCAGGTGCTGGGCAGACGTGCTGCCCCAAGGCCATACTCTCAGCCACGTGGGGCATCTTTCTCCCGGCAATTCCAAGACAGATTTGGCTGAGGAAGCAGACAGATGTCAGATATAGGTAGGAAAAGATCTGAAACTTTCTCCTCACAAGAGACTAAACAAATTTGAAGGTAACAATAATAAAAAATAATGTTTTGTGAACACACATGTTCCTGGGCTGGAGGTCTTGGTTGCTTCTTCTGTTTATGTGGTCTTTGCTTTTGCAAACTGAGGTGAACATTCGGATGCCTTTAGAAGTCACTGGTGTTTGTTTTAGACTCTATTGCAAAAGATTTTCTCCTGGATCCTAAAACCCTCATCTTAAGGGCTATGACCATTTCAGTTTATAGAGAAGGAAACCAAAGGCATCGAAAGCATTCACATTGAACTCATCTTGGAGCACTATCCCTTTAGACCTGAACCACTGAGATTTCCGCTGATGCTTTGGTCATCTGCAATTGGAGGTGGACAATGAGGATGCCCCAGCCTTTTTTGGTGCTGTTGATTATAAAGAGAACACACCCATCTGCACAGGCTAGGATCTAGAAGTCTGCTAACTGCTGGGGCAGTGATTTAGATGTGGTTTGAGTGGGACCTACAAAGGCTCATCTGATAGTGCATGTGGACATGGTGAAGGAAGGAAGCCTGGAGAGGCGGAAGATTGTTAGCCCACAGGGACAGACTTGACTAACTGCGCAAGTTAGTTCTCACCAGAGACTATTGCTATGATGCTGAGATGCTCCATGTTTGATCCCTCCACTGCCCTTTCTTTTTCTGTTTCTCCACTGTATTATGACTTCAGTGCTGTGTCCTCTGACCTCCAAAACTGGGGGCCAAATAAACCTTTCTTCTTTAAATACCTCACCTCAAGGTATTTTGTTATGCCAATACAAAATGGTACACAGCATCATGCAGGTTTCCTCCGCCGAAATGCAGAAGCTGGACCAGTCTGCTAGGAGCAGACTTCCTTGCTTATATAAATTGTTCTAAAGCTTCAGGACCACACAGACATAAGCAGTAGGACCGCACAGACATGCTTCCTCTGGGTCCCTGCAGCAAAGGCTTCAGGATGGGGAAACAGTCAATCCTACTGCTAAGGAAAGTTCCCTGTTTTCAGAAATACTTGTTGGCTGCCTCCTCTTCACAGATTCTGTGCCTTCACATAGTGCTCAGCCTTTGGAAGAGGCAGAAGCAAGTCTTACATCAATGGCAGAGTTGTCATTGGTCACTGCTGAGGTTCTAGAAGAAGGATAAATGGCAAAAGTATCTTTCATCTGCTGTTACCCTGTGTGGTGGCACTATGCAGGCACCAGCAGCAGAGAGGACTAACCATCTCAGGCAAGAGTAGCCTGACATTTAGGGCTTTCATTGCCTATTAATTAGCCCAGAACCCATATTAATCGACCCTTGCATAGTAGTACATCTGTTGGTTCAATAACCCTAAAGACTGATGGTCTCAGTGGTAAAAACTGGAAGCAAACAGGAGTGGCAGATGAGGTGTTTTGAGAGCCCCGGCTTCCTGCTGGGTTTTCCCTCAGGCCCAGTTTGTCCAACCTCAGTGGGCTCCTGGACTTGGAATCTCCTATAAATACTGCCTGTCCACACTGTAGTTGGGACACTTCGGGCTTCAGGAAGAGACATCCAGATGGATAAATGCCAAGGGATGAAAGAGGGAACCAACTGAGCAGTGTCTGGCTTTGCAGGAGGAAGCAGGAGAACACAGAGGGTTGTTCAAGGCAGGAGTGCACTGTGTAGCTTAGCCATTAGCTTGGCTAGCTTTGAACTTGTGATCCTCCTGCCTCAGACATCCAAGTGCTAGGATTACAGGTGTGTACCACTCACTATGTCTCAGAAGGAGTTTTGTTTTGTTTTGTTTTGTTTTTTAGAAACCTGCTTAGTTAATTTTATGTTGCTGTAACTGGTTTCTAAATAAAGGAAACAGGACAGGGTTTATCTAGCTCACAGTTTTGGAGGCCTGGAAGTGCAGCGCTGGCATTAGCTTCCAATAAGGCCTTATGCTAAATCATAATACAAAGGATGCCGTGTGGAAGATGAGTGTGTGTGAGAGATAGAAAAGCAGACAGACATACAGACAGAGACAGAGTCAAAGACACAGAGCGACTTGTCGCCCAATGAAAGAAACAAGATGAGCTAGCTGAGAAAGCTGAGCTGTTTATAGCCACCAATCCAATCTTGAGGTACCAAATCCAGTCCCAGGAGACGGGTATGGTGCCTCCCCCAAAGACCTAATGGTTTCCTGCTACACCCCACCTCTTAAAGGTCCCTCCACCTTTCAGTATCATTCCTTATTGGGGGGAGGGGTTATGCTTACAGAGAATGAAACTTTAGGGGACAAACCAGAGCAGATGGGAGAAAAGAAAAAGAGTCTACTTCTGTCCCCACAGGGTCGTCCTCATTTTGGTTTTCTCTTGCCTCTTGATATTTTGTGGTATTACTTAGACTGTTTGTCACTTGTTTTTCACCCTCTACATAAACAACAATTTTCAGACTTTAATTGTGTAAGAGAATTTATAATTATGCATATATTTAATTATTTAGTTAGTGTGTGTGTATGTATGTGTGCACATGTGTGTGGTGTATATATATATGGGTGTATGTAGGAAGGTCAGAAGGCATATTTTCTGAGTCAGTTCTTGCCTTCCCCCTTGTTGAGGCAGGGTTTTTCTTGTCTTGGCCACAGAACTGCATCCTCCAGGCTGATTGTTGCTAGGTTAGAGTTTCTGTTACTGTGGTTAAATATGCCATAACCCAAAGCAGCTCGGGGAGGAAAGGGTTTGTTTTTTGTTATGTTTGTGCTGCATGGTTCATCATCAGAGGAAGTCAGGGTTGAATTCAAGGCAGGAACCTGGAGGCAGGAGCTGATGCAGAGGCCGTGGAGGGGTGCTGCTTACTGACTTGTTCCCCATTATTTGCTTGGTCTGCTTTCTTATCTAATCCAGGACCACCAGCCCAGGGATGGCACCAGCCCCAGTGAGCTAGACCTTCCCACATCAATCACTAATCAAGACAATACCCTACAGGCTTGCCTATAGGCCAGTTTCACCGAGGCATTTTGAGAGTCTTTCCCAGCCAGATTACTCTAACTTGTGCCAAGTTGCTATAAAACTAACCAGCACACTGGTCCATGAGCTTTTGGACATTCTCTTGTCTCTGCCTCTCACCTTGTAGAAATGCTGGGATAACAGATGCATGCCACCACATCCAACTTTTTATGTGGGCTCCCGGGATTGAACTTGAGTGGTCGAACTTGTGTGGCTAACGCATTTAGCAACTGAGCCTTCTCCCATGGCCTTTTCAAAAGTGTGCCATGTGCAGGCGTGCTTACCTGTGCAAACACATGTGAAAGCCAGAGGCTGATAGCCCCGGTTGTGTCCTGATGCTGTTGTTCCTCCCCTTTGTCTTTAGGTCTCTCTGGTTGGCCAGTTCAGCCGGCAAGCTGGCTTCCGGGATCTGCCTGTCTCTTCCACGTGCTAAAACTGCAGATCTGCAGCAGCTGTGCTTGACATTTAGTGAGTCCTAGGGATCTGAACTCAGATCGTCATGTCTTCACAGCAAGTGCTTCAGCCCTGAGCCAGCTCCCCAGCCCTGTTAATACATTGTTTCATCACTTGCTTTCAGTGTTTGACCTAGGTCCCTTTAACTGTGACTTCCTCTTTCTTCCCAGTAACTTCACATAAATTTTCAACATTCAGCATCTTCTAAGCACTCTGGGCCCACATCACAGATCCCAACTCCTGACCATTGGGAATATTTGGGAAGAAAACTGTGCTTTTCCTGGAACTGTGTAGAGTTTATCGCCATCATTCCCTAAGCAGTGTGTGTGAAGATACCATATTTACATCGCTTTCAGTGGTGTGTTCTCAGTTAATACTTACGTCAATTTTTGATGATGTTTTTGCTCGAGACTCTGTACTTCTGGATGTCCTGGAACCTCTTTAATAGTCCAGGCCTCAGATTCACGCTGCTACTCCTGCTTCTGCCTCCCAAATGCTAGGATTACAGGCATGAACTACCTTGCCTGGTGTTGTGGTTTGTAGTGTCAGGGAATGCATGTAGGTTATTGTGTGACTGCTATGTAAAGCTAGACATGAACTTCAGGCATCCAGGGCTTTGCGTATCTGTGGGGGTTCTGGACTCAGTGAAGGACAATTTCCCCTTTGCTATAGAGGAAACGGGAGTAATGTTCTGCAAGTTCTTGTCTGTTAAAGACTATATTTCTGTCCCTTTTCCTCAAAAAGAAAGCTTGTCTGCATGTAAACTCTAGTCCATAATATGCTAGAAGGCTCTTTTGTTTTTCTTTGACAAAGAGGTTCCATGTATAGCCCAGGCTGGCCTTGAACTCAGGCACCTTCCTGCCTACCTGTCCCAGAGTACTGGGATTAACAGGTTTGTACCACAATCACCCACTAAAATCCACTCTGCTTGTGTTTTGTAGCTGCTGTTTTGTTTGTTTGAGACAGGGTCTTGCTATGTAGCTGAGGGCAGTCCTGAATGTGCAATTTATCTGCCTCAGCCTTGATGAAATGGCTGCTTGATATCTGTCTGAAGCTCAGATCCCAACATTCATTCATTCATTCATTCATTCATTCATCGTTCAACGTTCCAGGCACTGTGCAGAGTGAGACTAAACTGTGAACAAGGGGAGCATGTCACTGCCTTCCTGGATCTCATCTCTAGTTTGTTTCTCTCGTTGTAGGGGCTGTTTGCTCTCCGGCCCCCGTCTAGTCCAGCCTGTGCCTATGAAAATGACCCTCTCACTCAGAACGCACTGTGCTACTGTCAGACGTACCCTGCTACCGCCACAGCCCTCTCCTGTGATCTGCAATTTCTGAATAGATAGAACTGGAGGAACAGTAGCTTCACCAGCCAGACAAAGAGAGGGTGCTCAGCTTTCCTGTAGACCAAAACGTGAAGCTGGTGACATCGTTGAGGGAGGTGGGGCCACCATGGGGGCGCTAGTTCTGTGTGGGAGCCCTCCTGCCATGAACAGGTGTCCAGCAGAAAGAATAGCCCAGTTAGTCTAATTTTGTTTGAGAAAGGGTCTCAGTATGTAGCCCAGGCTGGTCTTGAACTCATGGCAGTCTGCCTGCCTCCGTCTTCTGGGATACTGAGATTACATCCAAGGGTAAACATCACCCCTGGCCAAGTTGGGGCTTGATCTTCCTAATGTTCCTTTGCCACCATGACCCCTGCTGATTACAGAAATAGCAGTCGAGGCCACGCCTGACATTGTGTCTAGGTTTGCTCAGAGTGTGTTAGCAATAAACTAATTGCTAGGGCCTGAATCCTTGAAGCTGCTCCCAGCCATGTCCTGACTACTTCTGGATGTCCAGCTGGCTACGTGGTTGGGGAAGGAGGAATGTGCTGGCAAGTCCTTTGTGGAGGAGCCTTCAAGCCGTGCCAATCACAGCACTGGGCTCATTAGCAGTCATTGTCATGGCAACGGGTCTGCCAGAAAGTGGCTCGTTAGGCTGACAACTTCGGAGGTGTTATATATAGATCTGGGTGTGGGGGGGGAGAGAGGGGGTGCCGAGCCCTGTGGATATGCCTTTCTTTAGAGCTCCCATTGCTGCTGGGTTTGGGGTGTGAGAGGACGAGAAACGGGGGGACCTTAAAACTCTCTGATCGGCTGCTAAATCAAGTGTCTGGCGGCCACCTGTGAACACCTGCAGGTAGCTTTCGCTCTCTGCTTCAGAAGGTAAGAGGGAGGTGCTCCCAGGAGCATCCCGCAGGTGGATGTTGTCCCGGGATGAACTTGAATGGGAAGAGTGGAGGAGACTCTGGGGAGCTTAGGAGAGGGGTCGGAACTTACGGGAGTCTGTAGTCGTTCTTAAAATAGTCTGTTGAAAGGGTTTCGGGTTAGGTGATAGGAGCCTTCCCTTTCATAAGTCACTGCACCACTTAGTACGGCTTAGTACTGCTTTCGTACAAATCGTATTTACTGAAATTTCAGGGTTCATCTTGGTTTCTCTTCCAGAGGCAATGGTTCCTCTCAGTTGCTCCCACTGATGGCTGTGTCGGAGTAGCTCTGGAGTGTTGTGGGCAGAGGACTCAGGGTGCAAACTGTCTTGATCTGGTGGTGAAAACCTGGCCCAGGAGAGGTCACACACACCCCAGACGGTTTAACATGTGCTGAGCTGATCACACTTGTGTTTTGGTTTTGGTATTGTGTGTTTTGTTTGGTTTCATTTTGTTTGTTTGTTTGATGACTGATTTTTTGATGTTTCAATTGGGTTTTTGTTTACTTGAGACAGTGTCTCACTCTGTAGCCTAGCCTGGACTCAGACTCACAAGGTAGCCCAGGCTGACACTGAGCTGACCATTTATCCCCCTGTTTCAGCCTCCTAAATGCTGGGGTTACAGGTTTGTACCACTCCATCTGAATGGGTCATTTCTTCTCAAGTTTTGGGTGATGTCCCTTTATCTGATTGCTTGGCTTGCTGTTTTCCAAGGGGAGTCAGTACCTCGATTAGAAGGAATGGTTTTTATTTTTATTTTTATTTTTTATTTTTTTGATTGTGTTTAAAATAAGGAGATGGGGAAGCCAGCCAACAGCCAGGGAATGAACGTGATGCCTGGGTGAGGGTGGTGATATTCTTGCGCATCTCCCAAGAAGGCATATGCTCCTTGGAGACCTTGAGACAATAAGAGTTTGGGGCCTGAGCTGTCTTTCCCCTTGTGGGAGTCTTATCTCATGGACAAGTGCTGACATGAAGCTTAGTGTGGGATTGTTGGCAGGAGATGGGTTGAAGGTAACTTGGCACTGGGTAGCTGGACAGAATTTTCTAGAAGCAAATTAATTTTAGTTGGTTGGTTTGATTGACTGATGGAGTGAGTGAGGTTTTTGTGTGTGCTTGGGCTGAACCCATGGCACACTAAGGCTGTGCTCTGCCCGTGAGCTATACTCTCAGCCCAAAAGCAGTCGCTTAAAGTAGTTTGGTTTAACCATTTAGTTATCTCTACAATATTAAGTGATTAAGTGTACTTAAATAGGAATGAAAGCATCCTTAATACAGACATCTTGTAAAGATGTATAAAGCTCAGAGCCTTGTACACTAAAGACATTTAGGGATAGGAGTCCTTATAGATACATAGAAATCAGGCCTGCACTCAGATCTTTCTGGGGAACCCTACTAAACTAAGGTTCATTAGGGTTCACTTTTTTTCTATTTGTTCTGTTGCTATGGTAGGGATCAGACCCAGGTTGTGCACACACTAAGCAAGTGCCCTATCACTGAGTTACATTCCCAGTCTTTGGTGCTTGAAGGCAGAGTCTCACTGTGTATCTCAAACTGGCCTTGCACAGGTGATCCTCCTGCCTCAGAGTCCTGAGGGCCAGGATGACAGATGTGTGGGCATCTGACAAGGATTTGGTCTACAAACTCCTTGACGTTACCGATGAAAAGGGTAGGGGACGAGTTTTTCTAGCACCATTGTTTGCAATGGCTCTGAAGTGAAATCATGCAAGTGTCCATCAGAGGACCCATGTGTAAGCAAACGTGCTATGTATAATCAGACGGTGTGATATTGCACAGAAGAATTCAAAGAAAAACAACTTGCCTCCTGGTGTGACACCGCAGAAGATCTTTACACCTATTTGGAGGAGGGACAAAAGGCTGATACCTTCTTTCACACACTCAGAGGATGAACTTTTGTGTAGAGTTAAGCATGTTTTTTCTTAAACAAACGAAGGAAGAGCAGAAAGAGCTCTCCACTCTGGCCTGGGGGTGGCTCCTTTCAGAGGCAGCGGCAGGATTATTAAGTCCACCAGAACGTCCTGTGTGTTGCCTTACTAGCAGGAACCACCAGCCTTCTCTGCTCCCTTTGATCTTGTCTGTTCTAGGTGTTGTTGCCCTACTGAGGTGCCTCTCTGCTCTTCCTTCCTCTTCCCATTGGAAAGAGCCAAGAGAGCTGAGCAGAGGAGCCTCAAGGGCCAGGGAAGGAAGGGGTCTTAGTTAGGTTTCTATTGCTATGATGAAGCATCAAGACCAGAATTAACTTGGGGGGAGTAGCAAGTGGTTGCTTTCAGTGTACAACTCTCAGGTCAGACTCCATCATGAAGGGAAGTCAGGACAGGAGCCTGGAAGCAGGTATTGAAGCCAAGACCATGGAGGAGTACTACTTACTGGCTTGCTTCTCTTGGCATGCTCAACCTGCTTGTTTATAGAAACCAGGATAACCAGCCCAGGGGTAGTACAAGCCACGGGGAGCTGGGTCCTCCCACGTCAATCATAAATCAAAAAAAAATGCACCACAAATTTTCCCACAGGCCAATCTAGTGGGGACATTTTCTCAATTGAGGGCCCCTTTTCCAAATAGCCCTAACTTATATCGGGTGACATAAAACTAGCCAGTGCAGATGGGAGGATTTAGCTAGGGAGAGAACTAATTAGAGAAGAAATTCAAGGGAGTCCTTAATTACTAAGTAGGCATCCACACCTACCCTGTTGGTGGCTGTGGGCAGCTCTCCCAGAAGACCGCCTGTTCCTGCCCCGCTGAGGTCATAAGAGCGAGGAGCACTGGATGCTTTGGGACTCTTAAATGAGGACTGGCGGGCAATGAGTTAAACTTTTGCCTTTGCATATTTTCTTAAAGTTTTATTTTTATTTTATGCAAATGAGTATTTGCCTGCATGTATTTCTGTGCACCATACGTATGCGATACCTATGGGGTCCAGAAGAGGATGTCAGATCCCCTGAAACTGAAGTTATAGGTGTACCTTGTGAGTTCTGGGAACCAAACCTGGGTCCTCTGCAAGAGCAGCTAAGTGCTTGCTATTAACTTCTGAGCTATCTTTCTAGCCTTGCTGTATGTTCTTCAAAGACAAATTTTGTTGTGACTAAAAATATATATATATTTGAAATTGACCATGCATAGCACGTATGCACTCACTGTATATTGTGTAACCGTGACATCTTCCTAGTTTAGACTGTTTTCACACATGCACGCACATGCACGCACGCGCGCGCGTGCACACACACACACACACACACACAGAAACCCTGTATCCATCTTATCTTCCTGCCCACGGCCCTCCCGTAGCCACTAGTGTAACCTGTGGCATTTCCTGCTCTGGACTTGTCCCATAATAGAATGAGACCACGTGTGACCTTTGTGACCTGACTTCTTTCATGAGGTCTTTAAGGCCCAGCCATGATATAATGAGAACCGGGACCTTATTCTTTTTCATTTCTGAGTAATATTCCATCATATGGCTATTCCGTGTTTTATCCATATCCTCACTGATGGTCCTTTGTATTATCTACATGATTGGCCCTTGTGAATACTTCTGCCCTGAATTCTCACATCCAGCTTGTTGGGATGCTTGTTTTCAGTCTTGCGGAGGGCCGTCTCCCCACCTGTCTCCAGCATCTATTAACTCCTGACTTGTGGGTGGTGAGCTAGCAAGGGCTTCTTCCTAGGAAAGAAAAAGGCAAGAGAACTGCAGCTGGCTCCAGAGATAAAGGCAAGGCACTCAGATGGCCAGCAGGGAGGGTGGCTGGTGGCTGTGTTCCACGGGTGTGAAAACCATCCTCAGCACAGCACATTGGCCAAATTAAGAATTAGTCCCCCTCCCCCCAGTGGGTGCTCTCCTACCCCTTCTCTGCCCTCCCTGGCTCAGAATTGTGGTGTCTCTCCAAAGGTCCCTGCACTCCCTAGATAGGAGAGCCTCAGGACACTCAGCCTTCGTGGTCAGTCATATCCTCGCGTATAAACTGAGGCTTCCTGTGAGCTCGCTGGGTTTCACAGATGGATAAACCAGATTCATTCTGAAGAGAAAGGTACTAGGAAACGGAAGAGAGCCATGCTTCCTGCGGTTGCTTCAAAGCTGAGGCCCTGGGGCATGGGGTGACTCAATTCATTCACTCTGTGGCCCACAGAACTTCTCCCCGACCAGCTTTCCAACATCATTCATCAACTCCAGGGGATGTTGACCCCCCTTTCTTGGCAGCAGAAACCTCTGAACAACCATTGAGGGTGACATTCCAGATGTGGTGGAGGGGTGGTCTGTGTGTCTGTCTGGACTTTATCTCTCAGGGAGCGGAGCCTGGGAGAGCCTTCCCCCTTAGGGTGATATCCCCCCATCTCTTGAAGCAACCCTGGTCGTGATTTCTCTTTGGTGTTCTGGGTATATTACTCTGGCTCTCCACGGCCCTCAGCATGTTTCACACCTGGGCCAACATTAGCAAATTTTGTTTCATTGATGTGGAAATAGCCTGGCTGAGTCACTTGCCTGAGGTCCAGTGATGACTGAGGTAGGATTGGCACCCAGAGTGCTTGGAGCCGGAGGCTGTTTACACTTCTGCCTTTGATCCTCTTTGTGCAGGGCCTTCCTGTGAGCTTCAGAAACTTGCTTAACCTGCATCAACAGCTTCTCTTGGACCCCCTCCTGGTACTCCTGAAGTTAAAGGAAAGATGAGGGACCAGCCATCTCATCCTCTGGTTCTGGAAGATTCTCCAGCAAAACAGCTCTCTTCAACACCTCCCCCAGCCATCCACTCCCAACCCCAATTACCACTTTATTCCCTAGACCCTGTGTATGCAGGATTCTCTCTCTCCCCCTCTGCCCTCCTCCACGCCTCCCTTGCTTTCTTCTTTTCTCCCTCTTCTCATTCGTTAACCCTTGGTGTTATAAGACAGGGTCTTGCTAGGGCCTAGACTGGCATCAGATTCATGATTCTCCCACCTTATTCTCCTGAGTACTGGAATCATGGATGAACACTATCATGTCTGCTTCTTTCTCATGCTTTCTCCTTCATTATCCTATTTTATTGCCTGTGTTCCGGCCATCTTCCAGGCCAGGAGACGCTAGAGTGATTGGTGTTCGGGGCCAGTCTCTTCTGCTCCCGGGTTCATTTGTGCTTGGTGTATGATCTGTGCTCCCGGGAGGCAGATACTCCACTATAGTCGGCCTGGCTGCTGTGTGTCTCTCCATCACCTGTCTAGAGTACAGTCTTTCATGCAAAATCAAAGAGGCGCTGTGGCTCAGCAGGTGCCCCTGCAGGAGGCACAAACATGGGAGCCCAGTTGTGGGAAATTCATGGCATCCACCAGGGCTCCACAGAGGGCTGAAGGAAGCCATGTTTACTCCCAGCAGCACCTGGGATTTCCTGGGCAGCACTCAGGAAACTGAGACAAAGCCCCCTTGGTTCTGTCTGGAGAGGGACATCAAGAGCACACCCTTCATTGCTCTGGTTTCAATCATTACCCCGTTTTCCTAAATATTGGCCATTGGTGGCCAGAGGAGCCACTCCTGTGGGGCATTGCAGGGGTCACCGAGGGCACCAAGGAGCTGGTGGCCTTTTGTATTTGTAAACAGGTATGGCTGAGAATTTTTCAGCCTTCCGTAGTTGCGATTCTGATTTTTGTCAATTTACCTTCTCCAAAAGGCACAGCTAGTGTGTGGGCTAATTTGGATACTCTGTTTTTAGTTTTAAATGTTCTTTAGCCGAGAATCTTTATTTCTGGGTTTATTGGAGATTTACGTGGAAAAGACAAGTAAGAGAATAAAGGATAAAAAAATTGCCTGTAAGCCCCCACCAGAGGGATCACAGATGCAGCTACAGTGTGTGCCCGCCTTCCACCTAATGCTCCGGCTTACATATTCTTCTGTTTCTTAAGACAAATGTTACTGTGCTTGGTCACAGGAATCAAGCCTGTGGTGTCTGGTTCATCTTCAAAAAAATCCTGGTTCCCTGTACCACAGTGATATGACACTTGGAGAGAGAGAGAAACCCTACCCAGCTCTCACAGACTCTCAACATTATTAGAGAATGTTTTACACCTCTCTCTGCCGCGGCCTGCATTAATTATTTCTGCTAGTTTTGCTCAGCAGGCCTGGGGCTGTGTCTGCTGCTGTACTCAGTGGTCCTGTGGAGTGTAGATGTTACATCCCACAGCGGGTATAGACTGCACAGTCCACAGCGGGTGTGGAACGCACAGTCTACAGCGGGTGTAGTTTGCATAGTCCATGCTGAGTGATGGGACCCTTGGCAAGCGCAGCACCCTGAATTTGATTTTTTTTCAGGGTCTGCTAGGGAAGAAGGTCAGTTCTGTCTGCTCTGGGTGGGGCTGTGCCTTCTGTGAGGGGCACCCTATCTTGCATGTCACCCATCCCAAGAGATGCCTGCAGGCCAGGCTATCCCAGTTGTGCGATTCCAAAGTCATTTTGTGGTTCCAAACAGTTGTGAAAATGGCAAGTATGTCTGACCCTTTCCTTCCTCTCCAACAGAAGCCTGGGATGGTCCCCCCTCCGCCGGGAGAGGAGAGCCAGACTGTCATCCTTCCACCTGGCTGGCACAGCTACTTGTCTCCTCAGGGCCGCCGTTACTATGTCAACACGACTACCAATGGTGAGTCCGGCTCAGGAAGAGCCTTTTCTAAACCCCACCACCACATGTCTGCCTCTTCCTGGGCTGCTTTTCTCCCTCCCGCTCCACCTTCTGGTTTGGGGGCTTTTCCTTGCTAAATCTAACTCAAAGAAAGGTAAACCTAGCATCTTAACCCTCCAGTTCTAGAATTGTTTATCATATGCCAGGGGCTACAGTAGGGTCCTGCTCATCCCTGGTGCTAGGTGTTGGTTCCTCGCTCTGCATTCTGGAAGCAGCTTTAAGAGGACAGGTATACTTCCAGATTCCCAGAATCCTTTACACCTCACACCAACCTTCTTTGAACTCAAACCTTAGAATCTAGGACTGTATATATTAATATTAATTATTTTTATAATTTATTTTTATTTTATGTGCATTGGTGTTTTGCCTACAGGTTTATCCATGCAAGTGAGCCAGATCCCCTAGAATATAATTACAGGCAGTTGTGAGCTGCCATGTGGATGCTGGAGATTAAACCCAGGTCCTCTGGAAGACTAAGCCATATCTTAGACTTAACCACTAAGCCATTTCTCCAGCCGAGACATGGATGTTATTAATACAACTTACGATTTTGAGCCTGCACTAAGGGGAGGGCTCCCAGTGAGAGGACAGCCAGCAGTCATCTAGAGGGAGACAGGGAAGCTGACAGCTGCTTCTTTGGCTGGCTGAATTGTGCATAACACAAGCGCCCTAACCTGCGGGCTCAGCAGGGTGTTCCCCTTGAAGAGCTGTGACCTGGGTTTCTAGGAAAAGGGAAGTGGGGCTGTTTTTTTAACTGTTCTAATCTCACACTTCCTCAAAACAAACACTTGAGCATCTTTGCCCTGCTCAGGAGCCTTGATGTTTCAGGGGTGCAAGTGGCTGTTTGAATGCACTTCCCCTGGGGAGTGGCTGCTTCAGTGCGGTTCCCCAGGGGAGTGGGTGTCTGAACACAGATCTCCATCTGTGCTGTGCAGTTTGGACTAGATGAGCTCAAGAGCAAGAATTGGGGTGGATTTGTTCTTGTCTCAAATTAGCCAGTCTGTTGCAAAGGGAAATAGAGAAAATGCCTTTTTAGGCTATCTACCTACGTATCTGTCTGTCCGTCCATCCGTCCATCCATCCATCCATCCATCCATCCATCCATCCATCCATCTATCTATCTATCTATCTATCTATCTATCTATCTATCTATCTATCTACATCTTTCTCCCTCTTACTCCTCAGTTAAAGAATAGTATATTCTCAGGGTTAAAAAGCCACTGAATAAAAACGGTATTCAAATCAACATTAAAAATCCTCAGTCACGTTTCCCAGAGCTATTTATCACATAAATCCTTTGAGGCATTTGTATCCTCTATTTTTCTAAGCATGCTGCTGTTTTAAAAATAAATTACATATGTCATCCATCCTATCCTTTAAATTATGGCAACAATTTATTATAGGCCTTGTTCTAGACTTTGAATATTTTTATCTAACTCGTTCTTTTTCATCGCGGTGTATTAGGAATGTGCTGCCATTAGTGTAAGTACTACTCTACTTAGGAGTGGAAATGCAGCCGCATTCTATATCATCAGACACTGTCTGGCAGCTTCCTTCCGGGACTCTGACTGTTCATTTACCATAGGACCGAGCTTCCTTGGGGTTGTGGGGTGCAGTGTGCTCCTCAGGTTGGTAAGCTGATTCTCCAGCAGTTTAGATTTTGAGGGTCATGGTCTCTGACACAGCGACGTAACTTTATCACTTAGCGTGAGCAGTAATGTAGATAGTATGTAAGCTAGTGCATGCAGCTACGTTCTAATAAAACTTTATGTGTGGCAGAAAGGGGGAGGGCCTTTGTGTTTGGACAGTTGAGTATGAATTGCAGATAGCTGACATGTGTTACTAAATCACATTTTTTTTTTAACATTAAACACTGCAGAGGATAACTTTGGTTCACAAGTTCACCAGTCTTTTGGGTAACAGGGTGGGCTGATTTGCTGGGTTATCTGGTGGGTCCAGTAGAACTGGCCCCTCCCACTTTCTGTCTTACTGAGTAATCCTAACTGCTCTGTCCTGCCTTGGTCTTGCATTCAGGATGCAGGTCAACTTCATTCACTCATTAGGTAATTATTGTATTCATTGTTTTTCTGGTCAATTCAACACATATTTTTATTGAGCCTCAAATATATACCATAAAGAATGGCCTTGCCCTGCTCATAGTGGGCATGTGTGGGAGCAGTGGAGGGGTATCTGTGTGTGCTGATGGGGATTGAACCCCATGTTCCGGGCAAATACTGTCTCGGTGTGCTACACTGTTAGCCCTGGAAGCATATTTTTAAATGGATTCCTGCTTGGTTATCCATGAGAAGGACTGAGAAGAGGTCTGGAATATTTGAAGAGTGCCACAGAGAGCCTGTAGGGCTAGGGATGTTTCTGGAGGTAGATAGGACCAGGAAGGGACGGAATGGGAAATGCCTCTCCCAGTTTAGTTGGTCTGCTGGGGTTTTCCCCCACCCCTCCCTGTTTGGAAGCCTCCTGCCTGTCTGTAGCACCTAGCAGAAGCCATCCTGGGGCCTCTGAATTGGTAGCTTACTGCTGGACCCCCCATTCTGTCCCAACTTGCATGCTTCATGCCAACCCCTTCTCCATCTGTCCAGGTGGCACCCCTCCTCCATCTGTCCAGGCAGCAGATGAAGGGCAAATCAGGTCCACTACCTGCTGCTGAGAGGCACTGGTATGTTCTTCTCATTCTCACAGAGGATAGTTTTCAAATGCAGATGCCCCTTAAGGTGACATTCAAGACCTCTGATTAAAAACTCCCACAGATGCCCCTGTCTTTTATAGAAGGAGGTGTGGTGTTTGCATAGAACCCACACCCGCCTTCCTGGGGACTTTAAGTCATTTCTAGTATAATACCAATCTGATGCCAATGCTATGTAAATACTTGCGACTCTGTGTTGCTCAAGGAACAGTGACAAGAAAAAAGGCCTGTGCATGTGCAGAGAATATGCATTTGCCTCCCCCTGCATTTCTCAGCCCTCTGTGACTGGTAGAATCCACCAGGGCAGAACCCTAGGATCCTGAGAACAGCCTGGCTTTCTCCCCGCCCCCTAATCCCTAATCTGTCTTCCCCCAGAGGGCGCTTGGGCATAATAAGTATTCTGTGCAAAGCCTCATTTACACTGGTGTCCCCTTCGCCGCCTGATAATCTGCTTGCTTATGCATCCATTTAGGATTTCATGGATGAGGGTCTGCGCCTCCACTTACCGCTGGTCAGGCCATGGGTATACAACACCAAATGAAGAAAAGGTTCTGCTTTAAGAGACTGTAGATCCAAAGGGGTCAGAGACAGGCAAACACCTACAAGCAGTCAGGCCATGACAAAGGGGAGTGGGAGCTCCAGTGAGGGACCTGTCACCTGCATGCGGTGGGTGCAGGAGCTCTAAGGAGGGACCCATGACAGAGGGTGAGGCGGCATGAGGAAAGCAGGTCCATGGGCTAGGCAGGGTAGGGACGTTGAAGTGAAGGAACGCTGGGGTGTGACATGACTCTTCACCCAGTGGGCAGTGGGAAGCCGTGGGAAGTCTCCAAACAGTGGCAGGACCTCATGGCTACCTTACAGCAAGACTCCTCGTGCAGCGGTGAAAGGTTTAGGAGCTTGGAGCATGGAGTAGACAGCCTAAATGAAATATGAAATAATGAGGTCAGTACAGTCTGTGGCAGTAGCCTGAAAGAGGCAGGAGCTGAACTCTGTCAGACAGGATGTGGCAGGCTGGTGGCAGGGAGCATCCCTGCCTCCTGGCTTTCTGCCTTGGGTGGCAGCCATGAAGTAAACGGGAGTGGGAGACGCTCAGATGTGAGTTGGGAGAAAGGAGGTGAATCCGGGCTGCATGGTGGGTTCCTTGCTGCATGTTCAGAAAGAGATGGCCAGCCCGTAGATGGATGCATCTGCTGTTCAAAGGACACCCATGTCACCGATGGAAGTCCAGAGACTCCCATGGGTGCATGGCCCAGCATGCAGAGAGCAGAATGGATTCCACCCCGACTGGCCCCCACTGTGCAGTGACCAACATACAGAACTGAGTGGGGCTATCTAGAATTTGCATTTCTTTAGAATAGAGGTTGCTGTGGGACAATGATCTTGTACCCTGTAAAGATTCATCAGCTGTATTTTAATAAAATGCTGATTGGCCAGTAGCCCGGCAGGAAGTATAGGTGTTGCGACCAGCAGGAAGTATAGGTGGGACAATAAGAACAGGAGAATTCTGGGAAGAGGAAAAGTCAGTTTGCAGTGGTGATCCCGCCACAGAAGAAGCCAGATGAGAATGCCTCACTGATAAAGGTAGCAAGCCACGTGGCTAATACAGACAAGAATTATGGGCTAATTTAAGATGAAAGGATTAGTTAAGAAGAAGCCTGAGCTAATTAGGCCAACTAGTTTATGATTAATGTAGAACCTCTGCGTGTTTCGTTGGGACAGAAGGGCTGTGGGATTGGGTGGGACAGAAACCTCATTCAATCAGAGGTACAGATACATTGCCCAGTGCAAGCCTGTAGAAGACAGCTCTAAATACAAAGTTAAGGAGGGCACCACAGAGATAGAGAGGAACTGGTGGAGATTGCAAGATAGTGTTGTAGCAAGCAAGGGAAGAAAAGGCCATGAAATGATGGGAACCCAGGAACAAATACAGATCCTGTTTACAATAGGAGGACCATGCCAATGCCTGGGGAGATACAGATTATTTAGTGATGGTTGTTAGTGAATGACCCAGATGCCTAACAGGAAGTATCAATAGATAGGTTACTGTAGTCCTAATGCTGGTTTTAAGTAGACTCCTCAGTGACTCCAGCGGGTATGCGTGAGTCACCAACTTCAGAAGTCCCCTCTACTTCCCCACAGCTCTGCCTGCCTCTCCAGGGTAATTCATCATGCAGAGTGTCCCCGAGTACAGTCCAGGGAGGCCAGGGACACCAGTGGCAAAAAAAATGCTTCTCTTGCATCATCTAGGAACATGCTCTGTGCTCCTCCAGAGTGGGCTGGGTCTGAATCCGAGTGTACTGTGATTCATGGGTGGTGAACTGTTATCAGCAGCCTACTCCATTCATTCAGGGACCTGCGTTAGTGTTAAGAGTCTGTGTTGGACCAATTTAACAAAAGGGCAAAGGCTAGGTGGCTGGAAAACAGTCAGTTCTGCAGGCTGGGGAGTACAAGTGCCTGCAGATTGTGTGTCCAATTGCAGCCTGCCCTCTGCTTGCTAGAGATCAGTTCTCTTGGTGCACTCACATGGAAGAAAGGATGAGCAAGCTCCCAGGGGCCTCATTTGTAAGAACATGGATCCCAAGTGAGTGATGGCTCTCATGATCTCGTTACCCCTCAGCACTGTGACATTGGGGACAGAGGTTCAATGTGAAGGCTATGAATAACAGAGCCTCTTGGACATCAGCTAGCTGTTTGAATAGACCTAGCCCGTCAGCATTGCTTCCCTTTATTGTTAGAAGCTACATCACTTAGCTGGCCTTTTTGATATTGTTTGATATATACGTTACCATTCGAAGAATGGAGAGAGACTTGAACCTAGCTTGGAAAGTCAGGATTGGTTCTGTCTTATGTGAGCCGCTATTTCACAGCATATTGGACTAAGCTTCGGATGCATTCAACCAAGTCATTCTGTTTATTTTATCTGTGTCTTTTCCCTAAAGAGAATAATTTGAGGTTGTGTCTTAGGCCTGATTTTCTAGAAAGCAGAGCCGGGGGAAAGGATTACGTGGTAAGACTCTTTTAGGAGATAGTGAGCCCAGAGCACCAGGGAAGATGTCACGCCATCTAGATCGGTGTCTGGCAGTGAACTGCAGACTGGGCAGCAGCCATGGGGGAGGTCTGTTGACTTCCTTAGAAGGGTTATAGAGGAGCCAGCTGCACTTCGGAAATCTCCCATTTCCCATTGACCAGACTCTACTTCCCTGTCCCCCACCCCTGCTTGGAGAGCTATTTTTTCATCCTTTTGGATTAGACCTCCTGAATCCAAACAGCCTATCAGAAAGCCCGACTCCGCCCCTTCCACACTGATGAAGTCCTCACTGAACAGGAGTCCCTATGATAGGAATGTGAGCAGGACCTAACATCAATGTGTCTGTGTTAGGCTACCTTAGAATGGAGTCCCGTAGCGCATCCTGCATCCTTGTCAATTACACAGAGGGTTCAGTAGCTGATGACTTTGCTAGCACCCCTGGCAGGCAGGAAGAATCTTCCAGGTCATCTCACACAGGGGGCACTAAATTTGGCAATTTACTTTACATTTTATTGGAACACAGTCATGTCCCCATGCTCCCTGTAGTACTAGCAAAGCCCAAAAGATGATCCCTGGCCTAACAGATTCCATCAGTTTTGCATATCCAGGAATGGGTCCTCCACATGCTAAAAGTCTCTGCTCAAAGTCACCAGGTCCTTGGAGTCAGGCTATAATTAATGCTCAGCCTCCAGCATTCAGAATGGGGCATGGGTGGTGGTGCCTACACTTGGTATGAGGATAAGTGAGTTCACAGATATCCGATAAAGATACTCATCAGAAATGACCATCTTAAGGGACATCTGCTTGTCCTGTTAAGCGTGATATAAAACCCAGGCTAGATGGAATTTGCTTCTATCCTCTTTTTGACAAAGAATTGGTGTCTCTAAATGTTTTATTATGAGTGTGAGTGAGACTTGGCATGGATGTGAGCCAGGGTTTGAGGTTTTGTGTTCATTTGCCAGATAGTCAGTAGTTTTCTTGATTTCTTATTTTAATTTTCCTTTAACTGAGTAGATTCTCATTTAACTTTATTACCCTGATAACTAATGAGTTTCTAGGTAGGATTTCCACCAAGCTAGTCATTGTGAAAACCATTCTTTGAGCTTTACTTTGTTCAAAGTAATTGGATACTTTTCCCACTCCCTAGATAGGGTGGCCCTGACAGTTTCCTCTCAATAGAAGTTGCCCAGAGAAGCAGCTGCACCCCAAACCACCAGTCTGTTTTTTCTGTCCATCTGTATTACACAAAGTAAGACTAGAGCCATGTTTTTGTTTGGCACATTTAGTTGATTAAATTGTGCATTGTGCTCTTATGTGTATGAGCATGTGCAAACACATACATACACACACGCGTGCACAAACTCATGGGTAGCCCTTGTTTTGGCTCCATGATTTTTATTTAAAAATATATTCTTTCATACAATACATCCCAACCATAGTTTCCCCTCCTTCCATTCCTCCCAGCTGCCCCCTCATCTCCCCTCTCCCCGGGATCCATTCCCCCCCCTTTTTTTTAATGGCTTCATGGTAGAAAGCTGTTAGACTAGAAAACTACTATTAATCTGGCTCAGTGTAGCCTTTGTTTTCTCTTCCCGAGAGTCCATTTTAATTTGTATCGCTTAGGTCACACTTAAGTGCATATCACACCCCTCATTTTCCACCAGATTCCTAAGACCAAATAAGCTCTTGTTTATGGTAGAGGCTAAGTGAATTCAAAGCCATTCACAGTGCCAATATGCTGACATGAATTCAAAGCTATTCACAGCACCAATATGCTGACGTCCAAAGACAAAGGAGGCAGACTTCTCTTCATTCTATTCTAAGAAGTCAAGTTATTTTGAATTATTTAGTAAAGAATGTGGTGTACCCCACTGGTTGTTAGCTGGAACTAGCAATCAACAGCAAATGGTCCAGATACCAAGCATCGAAAAGAGATGTGGGGATGCCATGTTCCCCTTCTTGTTTTGTGCCCAAGAAAACAGAAAGCCATGTCCACATGAAACCTGGGTGTTCACACACACAGCAGCCCCAAACCCACGGCCAGAGCCCCAATGCTCATCAACCAGTGGATGGGCAAACAAAGTAAGGCGTGTGCACAAAATGCAGAAAAGAAAGAAGCAGGGTTGATACCCACTTCAACAAGGACGATCCCGAAAACATCACGCCACCGACACAGAGAGCTACATGCTGTGGGATTCAATTTGTATGAAATGCCCTAAATAGGCAAATCCATAGAAACCAAAAGTAGATGAGTGGTTGCCAGGGGCTGCGTGATGGCTGGCTAACGGATGCTAATGAGCAGGGGGTTAAGGTGATGGTATGCACTATAACGGTGAGGGCTGCATACTCCGTGAGCAGACCGAAGTCACCGAGGTATATGCTCTTTCAGGGTAAGTTCTGTAATATAGGGAATTGCATTACAATGAAGAAGTGTTGTTTAAACGCAGGCATGTGCGATGATGCTGGATGCTCTGTGGCTTTCTTGGTTGCCTTTAGAAGTAGTTCCTTAAAGGCTCTCTTTGGGGATTCTGAGTGCGCAGCTTCCAAATTCTGATGCATGTCAAGAGCGTCACGACGGGCTGTTGCTCAAAAAGAAATCATAATCTGCTATTAAGAAAAAAAGTTTTTTCTTAATATTTTACTTTAAAATAAAAAATATTTTACTTCATATTCTTAAGAGTTTTCTAATAGTCACAACCTAGTTGTTTTTTTGCTTTTTTGTTTTTTTTTAACTGCAAGGAGACTTAGTAACAACAAAATTGATAAGGACGTTGTGTTAGCTTCCTGTCACTCGGATGAGGTACCTGAGATAAATAACTGATTAAAAAAAGAATGGTTTATTTAGACTCAGGGTTTCAGAGCACAGTTGTGGTGGAGACATGTGGTGGTATAGGAGATACCTTCACCTCATGGTGGCCAGGGAACAAAAAGAGACAGAAAAGGGCTAAGTGACTTAGCAGTCTAATATTCTTCTACTAGACATTTGTTTAAGACGGGTTCCACCATATAGCTGTGGCTGGCCTAGAACTCCTGTCTGCTTGCTTGCCTCTGCCCATCCAGGTTAGGCCCCACCTGCTGGAGACTCCACCACCGACCCCCAGCACCTCAAAGTGTGGCCCAGGCCTTCTCACATGAATCTCGGTAGTGCGTGGGGGGCAGTGTAGAACAGGGGTATGTCAGATTCAAACTAGAGCAGTAGCGAGGAATAGAATATAAAGTTGAGGAGTAAACTTAAATCTGACTTTCATTTTCAGAAACACAGTAGGGAAAAAAAAGCAGTGTTTGTGCTCATTCCGAGACTAAAGGTCAGATATCCATAAACCACTGAAGTTAAATCAGAAACTGCCAAAGAGCTGCTTGAAGACAAATAACTCAGTTTCATGGTGACAAGATTTAGAGTGAGTAGGAACTGCCAGGAAAGGCCCTTCACCTGCCTGCTGCTTATGGTCATGAGGTCACTGGGGTAGCTGACTATTGTGTGTTTCTAGCCTTAATAAATAATTGTCTGTGTAGGAGAAATAGTAATAGCTTCTATCATCTCAAAGCCCTTGAGTCCATAGCTCAAAAATCATTTGGAGCTCAGCATTTCTGGGGAGGAGCATGGGGCTTGCACTGTTCTCATGTGTACTCATGAGACAAGACAGACGCGTGCGTGGACAAGGTGAATTTCAAGGTACTTAGAGTCTGACAAGGCTCTTTTTGCATTTTTCTCTTTTGGGGAGTTTTTTTTTATTTTGTTTTTGTCTTGTTTTGTTTTTTAGCAGGACCTCTACTTTGCCTAGAAAGTATGTGCCATTGAATGGTCACTCTACTGTTCCTCCCATCGATCATATTGTGGAGCCCAGTGCTCTGTCAAGGTCTGAAGTGAGCAGTCGGAGAGCCTAGCAGAGCTCCTCACTATGATGTGACAGCATCCTTTCTAACCATTACTATGGCCAGCATGCTGTCATTAAAGGCAAAGAATGTTTGGGATGAGGGTGTGCCCATAACAAATGATGTTTGCTTGGGTTAAACATCTTTCAAAGTGTTAGTCTAGCATTCCCGATACAGGGTATACAGCCAAGGAGAATGGAGTTGGTATATCAGAGACACTGTACTTACTGAGACATTGTTCACAACAGCCATGGCATGGAATCCACCACACTGCCCATGGGTAAATGGATGGATAAAGATAATATGGTGCATAGCTACAGCAGAACACTATTTGGCCTTAAAGAAGATGGAGATCTGCTACCATAGCAACCTGGATGAAACCACAGCACCCCGTGTTATGCAGGAATAAGCCAGTCACAAACAATGGATATACACGTTCTCACATGCATGTGGGACTGGCAGATTTGGTTTCATAGATGTAGAGACTATAATAGTAGTCTCCAAGTCTAGAAAGATAGAGGGAGATGGGACAGAAGGAGCAAGGTGTGCCAAGACACAGGTACATAGGAGAAATAAGTTCTAGAGTGAAAATGGTTTGTAATGCCCATATTGTACATTTTGCAACAAACCAGAAGAAGTTAGAGCATTGCTAAACCGAGACATGATCAACACCAATGAGAAAGAAAGGAGACACTCAGTACTCCCACTCGGTCATCCTGCACCATATGCCTGATTCCAGTCATCAGATTGTTCCTGGAAAATGTGCACCATGTTTCTGGGTCAGAATTTGAGAAAGTGGTGGTCTGTGATTAAGTTCCTAAGGAAATGGCATTGCCCTGTCACAAGGGTGTAAGGGACAGAGTAGGTGACAGGCAGGCAGGGTCAAGACTTCTGAAATCCACATGTTGTTTCCCCAAGACAAGACAGTCAGTCGATATCCATCCTGGATGATCTTTAGACCAGGTGCTGTCTGAAGAAGCATCTTGTATACAGTGTGCAAGGATGTCCAGTTCTGGCAACTCAAGAGCTTTCATAAACACGTGGACCCCTTTCTCTCTCAAAATTCCATAGCGGAGATGGATGGGGCTCAGCATGTTCCCTAGGGCATTTCTCTGCCCAGCTGGTCTCCGTGTGTGTTTCCTAGGTCCAGTTCTGTGACTGCTCACGTTTGGGCCAGGTTTTCAGACAGAGCCTCATGGTTTTGTATCAAGTTTTAAAGATCACAGGCCAGCAAGATGACTTAGCAGGAGAAGGGCTTGCTGCCAAACCTGGTGACCCTGGTTTAATTCTTAGGACCTACATGGTGGAAGGAGAGATTCAGCTCCCATAAACTTCCCTCTGACCTCCATGTGTGTACATGTGCAAACATTAATACACACGCATGGGGACACACACACACGGACACACATACATATAGATTTAAAAAGTATAAAACAGAGTCAGAAGGAGCAACTTACATAAAGTCAGGACAATGTTTTACCATGCACTTGAAAATAGGAGGCAATGAAGGAGAACCAAGAAAGAGAAGAAGAAAAAGGTGTGATAGAAACGGAACCTTAGTTGCAAAGGGACTTTCCAGTTCATCCATACTCTGCCTTTTGCCCACTGCTCTCTCAGACATTGGCTAGTTAGTGTGGAGAGGGCATTGCTGCTCTGGGACTTGTGGGACCGAAGGGCTAGTGGAAGCTTGTGTCCCTAAGAAGACAGACGCCAAGGACAGCAGAGAGAGGTGGTTCGAAGCAAGGCAGATGTTTTGAAGGTGAGGTGTCATGGGATCAGTGAAGGACCAGCGCACTCCAGCATTATCTGTAGGTTCTGTGCTGATGTGGGAGTGGGCAAGGACCACATGACTTGGTTATCAAGCAACAAGTGTTTGCTCAATGCCTTCTCTGTGGCCAGCTCTAATTAGCCACTTGATGGCTTCTTGCCGGGGTGGAGTGGGCGAATGCCATGCAAATGGCTATGCGGAAGGCTTCCTGAAGTCCATGTTAGCTGTTCGTGGGAATTTTCCTGGTGGCTTGGCTGTGATTTTCCTTCCTGTCTGAGTATTCTTCTGAAGGTCCCTTCAAGCTTAAAAAAACAATCCAGTGAAACCAGGGAATGTCAATCTTAAAGTGTTTAGCACCCACAACTGCTGCTGAGTATGTCTCTGTATGTAAAGCTGGCACGATTTCCCCTCCACGGGATCCTTATTGTTGGAGGCCGATCTTGGAGTCGGGTAACAGCTTTTTTGTTCTTTCAATCTGAGTTGGATTCCAAAGTAGAATGCTCTTCCAAGAGGTGTGGGAGGAAGAAAACCGGGTGAGAAGTTAGTCATGCAAGGAGCTCATGTTTGTTGTGTGCCCACTCCCCGTGAGCAGTGGGCTGAGCCATGCAGTGGGCCACGGAGACCCTCCGGGGTCTCATCATCCTTGGCTAGATAACAACCTACGTCTTGAACAGTGGCTGTTGCCTGAACCTCCTGCCCTTTGGCCATCTGCCTATCTGCCTGCTCAGAGCTAACTGACCTCCGAAGAAAGAGCTCCTGTAACGATGAGAGCTGGATGGACCGTAAGCTAAATGTGTTGGGAGTTGATCTTGCCCCTTCTGAAACCGGCTCAACTTTAGCTATTTCGTAACTGGGCTGGGGGAACTTGGGGAGGTCCTGGTGATAGCCATGCAAGCCTCAGGCAGCTTTGACCTGTGTGTTTGTAGACCTGGCTAGTTTCTCTTTCACACATGGATGATCTGCCCTGCTGGGTTCATTGTTCTTTCTCTGGGTCTCTCAGGCCAACTTGACAGTTTCTGCAGTCCTTTGTTTGCTGTGGATTGGTTGGTGGGTTGATTGGCTGTATCTTTTCAGCCTTTCAGTTTCTATTACAAAAAGTTTCATTTTCTTATTTAGCCCTGTGACTCTGACACTTTCACACCGGTGTCTGCTCCTCGATAGGGAAAACATGTGTGTGCTAACACACACACACACACACAGCTTCCATGGAACAGCCCAGGACCACTCTGGTGTGTGTGTGTGTGTGTGTGTGTGTGTGTGTGTGTGTGTGTGTGTTAGACAGCTCCATGAGACCTGTACCTCTCACAACAGGAGCCCTGGAAGTCAGCTGGGCACATGCCATATGCATGTTATAGGACTTTGCCGACCCTCTCAATGTTTTAAAACATGTTTACTCTCTCTCTCTCTCTCTCTCTCTCTCTCTCTCTCTCTCTCTTTCTCTCTCTGTGTGTGCATAAGCATGCGGCACCGTGCACATCTGGAGGTCAGAGGACCACTTGCAGTAGTCAGTTCTCTCCTTCCATCCTGTGGGTCCTAGGGATCAAACTCAGATCAACGTGGCGACCAACTAAGGCTAAGACAATGCTTCAGGACAGCCTGGTTTTGGTTGCGGTCATGCAATAGGAAAGCCTATGGCAGTGTGGCAAGGGTCTGCAGTGGCTCTAGACAAGAGCCCGAAAGGGAAAGGGAGTTTGTGTGTTTATCACCAGCGTCACCTGTGAGAAGAGGTGGATGTGGAATAAGCAGTGGGTCCGTCAGGTTAGGAGGACTTGCTGGAGTGTTACGATTCTGTGCCTTGCTACTTTTGAGTGGCGCGTGGGCAACTCCTGGATGAAGACAGAGCCCGCTGCAGCTGGAGCTTGGCAGGACAGAGCTCTTCCCTACCAGTGGCACAGAACTGCCTGGAAATTGCTTAAGTTCTCAGAATGCAGATTCTCAGGCCCCGCAGGACACGCCTGAGACTCATGAGCCAAGGAAGGAGGGAAGACCTGATGCTCGGTCTCATGACTGGAGTTCCAGGTGATCCTGGGATGCTCTGGTTTTTGAGAAACTCTGCTTGGAGTCCTGTTCCAGGCTCACCGGGTACAGCATGGGGACCGGTGGACAGGCTTCTCTGGTCTCTTTGCAAGGAAGGTTTGGAATCTGAGTGCTCTTCCATCATTCAGCCCTAAAGTCTCCCATCCCGTCATCATGCTGTGTCTCTTCTGTCCCCAGTGCCTTTTATTGATATTAGTAAACAGTGTAAGAAGAGGTTTTTAGCTGGGAATGTCTGTACCTTTTGAAGGAGTGGTTAGGATTAGGAAGGGTCCTCTGCCCTCAAGGGAGCATGGGGACCTCTGTGTCTCGGTTGGAACAGCCATTCTTGGAACCAGTGTGCTTGCAAGTACCTGTTCAGCGGCGCCTAGGATAGCTGCTGGTTATTTCTGTTTTCTAAACTAATTTTAGTTCTCGCCAACAATCTCCTCTTTCCGGTGAAGAGAAACCCGCTCAACACTTTTGAGCGTTATTTATAAACATCGCGTCACACCTTTTACTGGAAGTCCTCTGCACAAGGATTAGCAAGTCAGAGTGGCTGAAGTTAATAAGTGCCGTGTTTCTCAGAAAACAAGCAGCTCGATAAGGTGCTGTGTAAGTAGAGGATTCTGCGATACTGCTTTATGAGATGGGGGGTTTCAGAGCAGCTGAGCCGTGTGATTTTCAATGGAGAAGTCATAGACATCCTCCCTGAGACAGAGTCATGGAAGAGTATTCCAGAACCAGTCTGATGCCCCCGAGTGGGTTGTTCAGAGGGTAGTGCAGCTTGGGTTTGATCCGGTTATGGGGACTGGTTTGGTCTTGTTAGAAAACTAAAAGGCTACTTATGGCGATTTTTGGGGCCCGTAATCACAGAAGCTTTGAGCATCTCTGAAGGAAGGACTGGAGAATCAGCCCCGTGCCTAGGACCTCGGGGGCTGCATACCCTCCATTTCTCTCTGAACTTGCCTTTCATTCTTCAAGAACCATTTAGAAAGGACCAACAGTAGAAGGGCGTCGTTTCAGCTTCCACTCTGTAGGACTCTTGGCTGATCCCAGAAGCCACACCCCAAGATCTATGAGAATTTGCTCAGATTCTACCTACCTACCTACCTACCTACCTACCTACCTACCTACCTACCTACCTTCCCACCTTACTACCTATCTATCTATCTATCTATCTATCTATCTATCTATCTATCTATCTTTGAGACAGGGTCTGGCTGTGTAGTGCACTCTGGGTTTATACTCAAGAGCCGCTTGTAACAGCCTCTGAATTCTGATACTTCAGGAATGAGGCAGCATGGGAGTTCTTAGAGAAAGATCTCCATTATATATAGCAAGTGGTTTTAATATTTATGACATTCCATAATTCTGGTGAGGATTTTTCTTCTTTTATTTCATATGTATGTTGTACAGTGGGTATGTGTGCATGCCTGTTGGCACGTGTTTGAACACATGTTTGTAAAGGTGAGCATGAATATGAGTGCGTATGGAGGCCCGAGGCTGTCATCAGGGGTATTTCTTGATTGTTCTTTCACCTCGTTCTTTGAGGCAGGGTCTTCCAGTTAAACCCAGTGCTAGTGCCAGGGGTCCCCTGGTTCCACCTTCTGAACTGGGACTACAGCCAAGCTGCTATGCCCACCTGGAATTTCCGTGAGTTCTGGGGACCCAGACTCTTCTTGCTTGTGTGGTAAGCACCTCAATCACTGAGCCCTCTCCACTGCCCTGACTGAGATATTTTAACTTAATTTGTATATGTAGATTAGTTGACTTTTTATGATTTCTTCTCTTTGATGCTGTAGTCTAAAAGACACACACACAATGCAGTGATATTTCTTCTAGGTCTTTCCATCACTTCTGGATTGTTCCCTCCACCCTTAAAAGTTTTAAGGAAATTATGGAAATTAATTTCAAAAGATGTATGAGAAATAGCTTTCTATTTCCTATTGATCAAACAACATTGGCCAATTAGCTCTTGCCACAACCCTGGGAAGCATCTGTTGACTCTGTGATGGATCGGTTCTGTCTGCACGACTCTGGTGTCCTTTCCGTTGCCTGTCTTCTTTATTCCTAGGCTGGCACAATGCAGATTTTCCACCGCCCTTAAGTATTTCACTTCTTCACTTTAAGAAAGTGCTCAGGAGTAGCACACTGGAAATTCTAGAGTCACTACCCATGAACACCGGGGAAGTTGTCAAACAAAATGAGGGTTACTTGGCAGAAACGCCATGATATTATGACCCTTTCTGGGATTGCTAATGTATGGGTTGTATATACAGTGTGAATCCACTGGGCATAGGACTGATTTGGCCCTGGATGAGACAGAAGGTTTAGTATGTGATTGCATCATGCTACTTAACACAGCTCGCAGTTTTAAACCTATGGTTTGTTAATTTTTGGAGTTTTCTATTTAGCATTTTTAGGCATGGTTGGCCTGAGGTATATGAAGTCATCGTGAGTAAAACCATACACAAAAGGAGGAGGGGTGTACTGAGAAAATAATCTTTTCATCTGGATTCCAGTTTCAGGATGAGTTCTTGGGGTGTTCTGTCAACAATTCCTGTACATAAAGAAGCACACACCTTTGCTCATGCCTTCTCGTGATGGTGGCGCCTTTTGTATTCACAGCCATGCACTTTCCATATCAGTGCAGCGGACTGACCTCACTCACAACATGGAATGCCATTCTATCAGTACCTAATTATTCCTTGTCGGTGGACACTGGGGGTGCATTGCAGAGCTGTTCTGCTCTAGGGGAAGAACATCTAGAACCTAGAACTGTTGTTTGGTCAAAAGGAATTCTGACGGGCACCTCCAAACCATCTTTCCAGAAGAGTCAGCCCTCTCCCCAGCACCTCTTCTTCAGATCTGCATTAAGAGTGCTCACTCTAGAATGATCTCACTTATCCCGTGAATGGAACTGTGATGTTTGTTAGTCTAGTTTATGTCTCTCCAATTCTGAGGGAGATTAATAAGTTTTCGTATTTACTGGTCTTTATACCTTATACTTTTCTGTAACTACCCATATATGTCTTTTGCTCTTTCATTCATGTATTCATTTTACATACAGTGAGTATTTGGGGGTTCCCTAAATTTCCCTATACTTCTACCATGTATCTCACCTGATCTTGTCTTACCCACCCCGTAGGGCTTGTCTGGTCCTGCCAGTGATGGGATTCCATGATGTTTACCATGTCCTCCCTGGGTTTTCCCCACGGCTGACTCATCACTGAGATTGCCTGGGGTCCAGTTCCACTGACTAAACCCAATATCCAGCCTCGGAGCCTAAGAGTCAGAACTTCACACTAAGAGTGATTTCTAATGTAGAACTGGCTCCAGGAAATGAGCCTGGAGTGCTGGGTACCACACTTAGGCTCTGAATTGGGATAATCAGGCTTGGGATTAGATAAGGTTTTCTCCTTGGCATCTGCCTCCAATTTTCTCAGCCGTAGTATGGGGCCTAATAGCCATGAGCTGCCAGTTGGCTGAATGCACCTCTTGGCTCAATGGCAAGGCATGCTTTTCCCACACTGCACTCAGCCCTCACGACCCTTCCTTAAAGAAGGGCAGGCAAGCCCCTGTTAAATGCTCTCGGGATCCCTCAGGGTTTATGTAGGTCTGCACATCCTGCACATCTCCAAACCGCCATGCTGCCTGTGGCAGTTCAAAGCTGGATGTGTCAAAGTGGTAGAGGAGCCGCTGAGTTGCCCAGCTGTTGTCCTTAACCTCTTTCTTCAGCAAAATGAACACAAATCTCCATCCCTGTGAACCCCAGAGTTGTTACAAAGATCTTGTGAGCTGCAGGGTGGTGGAAAAGACGCTAAAGACATTTCTAGCTCACTAAGAGATACCGCAACAGCTCAGCCATGCTAAAGGAAGTGTCCTAACTCATCTTCATTCCTGGTGTGGTAAGAGGGACCCTTCCTCACCTCTTCCTCTGGGAGATGCTTTCCATGACGAGATGAAAACAAAGATGGGGGCAGTGAGGCAGAGGCTCGGCATCTGGAAGGGATGGGGGGCAGAAGAGGGACCACAGTTCTAGACATGGTTCTTGTCCCCTGAAGCTCACAGTTGGTCAGGAGCAGCAGAATTCTGTGCACCCTCCTGGATCCATTTGGAGATGCCAGGACCCTGCCAGATGGAAGCACATGTGCTTCTCTCAACATCTGCCTGGGACAAAGCTCAGGATCTGGAAGGACTGGTCCTGCAGTTCTTGCTGTGCAGAGGCCAGCGGGATGATACTAGAGAGAACTGTTTGTGTTTTTCTATTTGCTAAAGGTCTGTTCCTGCAAGCAGGACCCGACACCTGCATGGGAACAGGACGGGATTACTGTGATCTGGCACGTGAACAACCAGAGTGAAGCTTCCCAAGTAGAGATCTCTCTATTGCGTTGCCATTAGATAGTTCAGGAACGATCTGTAAGCCCCCTAATACACATCTTTCATGTCTTTCCTTAAACATCCCTTTCTTACAAGGCTTTCCTTGATCACTGTATTAACATAAAGGGAGGGAAGGCCTGGTTTAGTTCTTGACCTCTGAGGTATGCATCCGTCCGTCCCTCATGGCAGGGCAGCCTATAGCATGGCCAACAGGAAGCAGAGAAAGTAAAGACAGGGAAGGTGTGGTGTGCATATGTGTGTTTGCATACATATGGGCACATGCATGTGGAAGGGTACATGTACACATATATGCATGCCTGCAGAGGCCAAGGTTGAAGTTGGGAATCATTTTTCTTCTCCCTTATTCATTGAGACTGGGTCCTTCAATCAAACCCAGAGCTGGCTGATGGGACTAGTTTAGCCAGCCAGCTTGCAGTGTGGATCCTGTCTCCACCTGCTGAGGCTGAATAGACAGACAGGATTGCATGTCCCTCCTAGATCTGAACTCCATTCTCTTGCTTGCAGGCAAGTGCTTAACCACTGGGCCATTTCCCTAATCCCCTTGTTTTACTGTCTTTATGATGAACCAACCGAAGCCTAATACAATGTGTCTCCTGGCACAACTTCCTCCCCCAACCCTACAAAAAAAGAGTTTTCATTAGTGCAAATTTCCACACACAATACACACACACACACACACACACACACACACACTGTGAGAGATGAAGAGAAGAGAGAGAGATTTTCCAACTTCACAGCAGGTTTATGAGGGTATTAAATCCATTGGTGATGACAGTGCATTTAGTAGGACATAACCCCATCATAAGGTTGAGGTGCACATTTAGACATACTTATTTAAAGTTGCAAAATAGGGTATTTATTTATTTTTGGTTTCTTTTGAGGCAGGATTTCATTTTGTAGCCTTAGCTAGCCCAGAACTTGCTATGTAGTCCAGGCTGGCCTTGAACTCATGGAGATCCACCTGTCTGCCTCTGCCAAGTGCTGGGATTAAAGGCCTGCATCACCATACCTGGCAAAATAGAAGATTTTAACAATCCTAAAAGTAGAAAGAGACATCATGATCAGTAGAATTTAGGCCAAAGGTGGGGGGGGGAAGGTTATTCTGTTGTTTTCTCTGCAGTGACAGAGCAATCTCAGACACAATGAGCCCTCACCTCTATGTTTTGTGAGTGATACCAATTATTATATTAATTTGGGGGATGGTTCTCCACCGGAGTGGTTAAGCAGTTAAATAGCAACACTTTGCTGCAGCTTGAGGTCCCAAGCACAGAGCTCAGACTTGACAAGCACAGCTGGGAGATGATGGCCCTGGGTGCCACAGTCTCAGAGAGGCCTTGTCTTATGGTGGCCTCGGTCTCCTTCATTCCAAATGAAACGAGAGCATTTGTCTCAGGTGTTGTATGACCATTGGGGGAGACCCCAGATGTCACCAGGCACAGCTGTTCGGAGAGAAGATCTCTCTTGTTCAGAGGCTGGGATTGGCACTTAAGGCTCACTTCATTTAAGAGGCCATTAGGTGTTAGGAAACCAGAGACTCCTAACGAGAAGATTATGAATGGCCAGGGTTGTAGTGCACACAGGTGCAGGGGAGGAGACCCGGAATGGCTGCTGGTTTCTGCATTCTGGGGCTGCAAACCCACATCCTGGGGGAAGTGGTGGTTGCAGATCCAACATCTGACACTCAGTGGACAGAAGATGTCCTGGGGCAGGGCATCAGGGCTCTTGCAACTCCCGGGGCTCTTACATTCCTGGTTAGTGCCAGGGACAACCAAGGAGCTGGGCGACTTGAGTGTTGCTGCTCCTGCCTAAGGAGGGACCAGGGCTAGAAAGGGAGATCTTGGTGCTCCCATCTGCCTAAGCCTGGTCACGTACCAGGCAGACCCTCTTTGAAGGGAAAAGCCACTGTTGACCACTGAACAAAGGGCAAAGAGAATGCGAGAAGCACCAAGCAGGGGCTGGGGATGTGGCTCATTTGGTACAGTGCTTGCCCAGCCAGCGTGCACCCAGTCCTGGGACGGGTTCCCAGCACTACATAGATTGATCATGGTGGCATGTACAAATAATCCCAGCATTCAGGAGGAAGAGGCAGAACGATCAGAAATTCAAGGTCATTTGAGACTACATAGTGAGTATGAGGTCAACCTGGGCTACGTGGGACCTTGTTTCAAGGCGGAAAAATCCTAAAGAAAGAGAAAGGAATAAAGAGGCAGACAGGGGAGGATGTCAGAGCTTCAGAGCTTGCTCCTGCTGGCTGGCATCTGTTATTTCACCTAAGGTCTCTGAGGGCAGAAGAAAGCCACCACAGGGGCCTGAAAATGAGCTAAGCCACTGGGCAGGGCAGGGGAGTGCGATGAGAACCACTTGATGCAAGGGCTTGTAGATGGACCCATGGCTAACACTCAGGACCAGTTGGGAGGTCCAGGGGTACCTGTTGTTTCCCTGGTGGAGGTGTGTGCCCCAATGCAGGCAGTCTTAGTCTTAGCAAGGGGAGCAAAAGCCTAGAGGTGACAATTTCAAAGTAGTAGCTCCTGCCTCACTCCCTGTCTTACCCTTTTAATCATCATTATTGTATTAAAGAACAGGCACACTTGTGCTTGGAGAGCTGCAATCACATGGATTTCAACTTTTCTACTGTGCTCTCTTCTAAGTTTTGTTCTCCTAAGGCCAGACCCTGTAGGCTACTGAGGAATCAATTCATGGCTCATGGCATAACCAGAAAACAACAAGCGCCCCGAGCCGGCTTCATCCATGGCCAGTTGTTTTTGTATGTCTGACTTCCCTGGGTTCAGTGGTTGACGTCTAAAGGGGTGGTTGTCATTAGCAGAGTTTGTTCTGTGGGAATTGGGTTGGGTGGGAAAAGTGTCCTTGGGGAATGGTTCGCTCCTTCCATTCTGACCTCACTGCAACTTACACACAGTGTCCAGGGCCCTTGTAACAGCAGCTCAGATCCAGTCTGGGCAGTTACCTGGAGTGACAAGGGTGTCCTAGCAATGGAAGCCAGGAGAATGCAGGAAAGCCTTGATCTGGGCTCCTTCGGCTCTCAATCACCTCTTCTGTATTGCTTGGAGTAGGCCAGAGAAACTAGTCACTACAAGTAGAATAGTGTCTTCATTGCAGACGACCTCTGGGTGGTGTCACCTGTAGGACTGGGCCTGCTGTTGGTGTGATCATGCTGCCAGAGCCTTGGTGTGCTGCCCAGATGCCCTGGCCTCTCCAGATGATCTGGCTCCATTCCATTACTGCTCCAGGCTTGAAATTGTCATCAGGTTTTGCATAGGTCAGATCTGGCTAAACCCAGGAGACAGACTGGGTTGTAGCTTCAGACAGAGGCCCTGCTCTGCTCTTGCCGAAGTCCAGCTAAAGACTAGAATGGAAGGATATAGCACTTCCAGGGGACTGGGAGTGACCCAAAGCAGAGAGTGCAGGGACAGAAACCTTGACCGGGAGCCTCTAGGAGAGCAAATTTCTATCTGCATGCCAGCTTCTCTCTGTGACTTTCAAGACACTTCCAACAGCCTCCTGAGCTACCGGATACCCTAGCCCAGTGGCTCTCAACCTTCCTAATGCTACAATACTTTAATATAGTTCCTCACGTTGTAGGGGCCCCCAAACATAAAATTATTTTGTTGCTACTTAATAACTATAATTTTGCTACTACTATGAATTATAATATAATATCTAATAGGCAGGATATCTGATATGAGGCCCGCAAAGAGGTTGCAACCTCCCCTCTAGTCTTTCCCCACAGCCTTCCTTGGAGGGAGCCAGCAGTGACTACAGTTACTTAGGCTCTGCTTTTGTCTCCCCTGCTTGTTCGTGGCTTGTGTTCGCCGGTACCAGAAGGACCGTTATTTGAGGGCCAGAGCTAGGACCCTGTGGTAGGCAGAAGATGAAATAACGGAATTTGTACATCAGCTGGAGATAGGAGCGGGTAAGGTGTTCTTCCTTCTAAAATAAGGTCAGTGGCCTCAGCCACCAAAGGAACCGAGTCAGTAGCACAAACAAATGGGACACAGTTCTCCGGGGACTTTCCCTGGGTTTAGGTGGAATGGGTTTATCCCTAGACAGCTGAGGAGCACACCAGGTGGGGGCTGCTAGCATACTGTCACTCTGTTGAGGCCTGCTGACTGATGAGGGACCATGCGTGAGGAGTGACCAACCAAGGGCTGGATTTGTGTGCCGCGTTCTGCCCTGGCTCAAGTTCCTGGACAAATCTGAGGCAGATGTTTGTGCAGAAGAGACAGCAGGGAGGGTTCTGGGGAGGCAGGCGCCCTGGGGCAGGCGGCAGACAATCAGTACTGTGATGCTGAAAGCCCTCTGCAGTCCTGGGGGAGGAGGCACCTCGGAATGTTTGCTGAACCTTTGACTCCCCCACACTGACTCATGTCTACATGTGCACCTCTGTTTCCCGCTCACCCCAGCATCACGTTGGGTGAGCCAGCATCCCGAGAGGAATTCACTGGTGAGCAGCTGCAGAGATGGGGAGCCAAGTTGCCATACCCACTCTGGTGGTGTTTGTTTGTTTTTGTTTTAAATCTGGCCTAGAGAATGGAAGCAATCTTGGAAGTCTGCATGGCAGAGGAGGCACTTGAGACTTCCTATATAAGCAAGGTGGTGATTTCGAGGCACAGGGACAGGACAGAGAGTAGTAGAGGCATGTTCAGGAGCCAGCAGGGTGGGCTAACAGGGCCTGCTAAGAAGACGGTCTGGACAGACAGACAAGGGATGGAATGCTGGTGCAGCTTGCTGGGAGAATTGGATTGTCCTCTGTCACCTTTGTACCTGGGTGGGAAGGGATTTTCACAAGTGAGTAACTCAAGGCAAGCGCCAGGTTCTGGGCCTGCAGTCTGCTAGCCCTGGGGCTGGGACAGAGGTGGGAGAGCCAAGAGGTAGGGAGGTCATATCCTGTCGGGAGAGGCAAGGACACAGTGACCCACTGATGGGAGGAGAGTTTCAGGCCCAGAGCAGCTGTTGAGGGGAAGCGGAGTAGGGTGGGGCAGGTGGGGCAGGTGGTTTCTGTTTGTGGATCTTGGGTTGGGGAAGCCAGGAGGCCAGGACTGCAGGGCTGACCCCAGCTGTTGCTGTAGACTCCGGTAGCAGTTTGCTTCCAAGCAGGCTGACCACAGGCAGATGGAAGGAGAGCCCTCCTTTTAGAGGAGCTAGGTTAGAGGCATGTCTGCTTCCTAAGGAAGCTCCTGCAGCACCTTTTTTTTGTGGAACCCAGAACCTCATATGCTAAGCCTGAGTCCTACCACTACCTAGCCTCTCCTTGTTCAAGGATGCCCCTCCTCCCTCTTTAGCTGGTCTTCTCCACTGGTGTGCTTCTCTCTGTTGAAGAAGGAAGGACCACGTAACCATGCTAAGTCAACTCTCCAAAGCCCTTAATTCATGCTCCCTAAAACACAGACACAGTTTTAAGACTGCCCATCAAGACTGGAGGCAAGAGTACTTGTCGCTGGTGTGGCTAACCTGGGGTTCCACAGAAGTTGAGGTGGAAACCGAGGGAGAACCCAAGTTGGATTCGCAGTCAGGGATAGCCAGAAAAGGGGAGTTGCTTTTGTTTTCATCGTCTGAAACAATGAACTTTTCAGCGATAGAAGTTATTATTGGATTATGTTATATCTGTCCGTATTTGGTTTAATTTTAGCAATGAACTTGTGACCGAAGCGTGGCAGTGTAACAGTGCCTCCCTTGAGTGCTGATGCTGTTGTGAAATTCACTTTGCACAAGGATACAGAAGGGGAAACCGAAGCCCTGAGTGCTGAGGAATCCGCTCAGATTGTACTGGTCACCAGTGGCAGAGCAGGCGTGCAGACCCCGTCACTTGCTACTGTCATGACCCCAGGGATGCCCAGCCCCTAGAGTGATCTGAAAAGGGAATCTCACGAAGAGAGCTCAGGGAGCTTAGAGAGTGCAGGGAGCTTATGTTCTCTTTCAAAGAGGGACATGCAGCTGGCAGCTGCTGGTGGTGGCATACATCTATAATCTGTCACTCTGAAGACTGAGACAGGAGGATCACTGCAAGTCTGAGGCTAGACTAGACAAGGCCCTCAAAAAAACTACCAAAAGATCCCCCAAACGACAAAAAAAAACCCTATGCACAGTAAACAAGTGGACACATGTGTACCAAACTGTAGGGAATGCCATCCTCTGGGAGTGGGATTATGGGTAATGCTTGTTTCTTCCAAACATTCTCCTGCATTCTCAAAATATGTAAGTGAGAAAGGGTTTTATTTGTTTGTGTCCAGATAGAGCCTCACTAAATTGTCCAGGATTGCCTTGAGCTCACACTATGGCCCAAGTTTTAAAATACACTTTATTACAATTATTTAGTGTGTGTGTGTGTGTGTGTGTGTGTGTGTGTTGTTTCCATCTATCGCTCAGGTTCCAGGGATCAAATTCAGGTCACCAGGCTTGGCAGCAAGTGCCTTACCTGCTAAACCATCTTGCCAAGCCCTTGCTTTAAACTTTTGATTCTCTTGCCTCAGCTTCCCCAGTGCTGGGATGGCAGACTGTGAGCCACCACACCTGGCTAAAGGAAGTCAGTTTGCACCAGGTAGTAACATAGGAGGTCTGTTCACAGCCCTAAGTTCTGGGGGACAGTGATAGAGCTACAGACTTGGTTAATTTCTGATCAGCTGGTATAGCTGAGTCTCAGGACATGTGGCCAGGAAGACCACACAAAACTGTGCTTCAACCAAGACGTAGAACGGGGCTGGGCTTGGGAGCACGTGACTGTCTCTACACTCTGGAGACCAAGGTAGAAGGATCACAAGTCACCCTGCCTACATGATGTCACCATGGAACTAAATACAAAACAAAACCACCTAGCAGGACAGAACAGTTGAGTCTGAAGGTACCTGGGGCTCATCCGTTGGCCAAAGACCATCCTTCTGCAGACCAAGGCTCTTTGCTCTGTGCTTTGGGGTTTGAGGTCACCATGGGCTTTGAGAAGAAACGCCCTGTTTGCAGCTGGGGATTCTGGGACAGAAGCAGAGAGGAGTGACTTGGGGAGTGGGGCACTGTCCTGTTAGGGTTTTTACTGCTGTGAAGAGACACCGTGAGCACAGCGACTCTATAAAGGAAAGCATTTAACTGGGGCTGGCTCACAGTTTCTGAGGTTTAGTCCATTATAGTCTAGTGCTGGTGAAGGAGCTGAGAGTTCTGCGTTTTGATTGACAGGCAGCAGGAAGTGAATGTCACACTAGACCTGGCTGGAGCATTTGAGACCTCAAATCCTATCTTTTAGTAAGGCACTTCCTCCAACAAAGCCACACCCACTCCTACAAGGCCACACCTACTGCAACAAGGCCACACCTCCTAATAGTGCCAGTTCCTATGAGCCTATGAAACCATGTTAATTTCAAACGTACCTCAGGGGGTAGGGAAGAAGATTCTAGCTGGAAGCCACCTTCTCAGGTAGAGAAGGTCCACCAGGTAGAGAAGGCCTTGGCTAAGATGCTCTGCCAAGAGGGTGGAGAGTAGGGGTCATGGCAGGAAACAGGCTCCCATGGGGCTGAGGTAAGAAAGGAAGGTGACCTGCTGCCTCTGGCACTCTCTGCTCTGTGTCACTTGGGTACCACTATGGGGTTCTTAAAGTGATCTCATTTTTTCCTTTGTCTAGAGACCACCTGGGAACGGCCCAGCAGTTCTCCTGGGATTTCAGCCAGCCCTGGCCCTCACAGGAGCTCTCTGCCTACAACAGGTAAGGCCCGCTCAGCAGTTTGGGTGTGGGTGGGTTACATACCCACTTTCGTGGGGGTGCTGAGACTGTGGGTCCTGGGTCCTGAAACCTGATGTGGAATCTTGTGGACTGGACCTGGAAATGGTCCAGACCAGATCCCAGAAGCCTGCTTCCAAACATGGTGCTAACGTCCAGGCAGGACTACCTGCAGCTCTGGGCTCATTATGACTGCCGTGCTTAGGAGGATTGGCCGGGAGAGGTCAGAGATCTTTCCAGGTCCAGAACAGAACAGCACCACATAGCTCTCATCAGCACTGAGGAGTGGAAGCTAAAAGAAGGTGGAAATTTGCAGGGGAATTCCTGGACGGAATGTTCTGGAAAGCAAATGGGATTGTGAGGATGTGAGTTGTCTGCTGGGTAGCTGAGTGGTGGTTTGAGGTATACATTCCTCTACTAGGTATGAGAATTGTCTAGAAACATCTTAGGTGACCTCTGGTTTTTAGATGCGAGGAAAGTGACAGGGCTTGCCAGCAGGGAGAGCAGCTTTTGATTCTTCCGGGTTTCCCTCCTTCAGGCAGCCTCCCCTGATTGCTCTGTTTGGAACCCTCTGCTTCTCAGTCTGCATCCCAGTGTGTGGCCTTACTGCATTCAAAGTTCCTCTCCTGTGGAGGTTGTCCTCCCATGGCGTACTGAGGGGAGGGATGGCGCCTCTATGTCTCCACACAGAGCCTGGCTTTGTTGCTGCATCCATTCACAAGCCATCGGTTGCCTAAACACAGAGACTACACACACAGGCTGATCAGTGCCTTGTGCTGTCACCCATTGGGTCTCTCCTCCAGGATGGGGCGCTTGGTGAATGAAGCTGGCTTGAACCTCCACCTAGAAAAATGTCAAGAGCACGCCTCAGCCCAGCATCAAGTGTGCTAGGCCTGTAAAAGATTAAGAATGGTGGAGCCATAGTTAAGAGGGTCAGAAGGGACCTGCTTACACCTCGGGGACCTAGCATGGCATTTCCCGAGTGTAAGGCCATAGAGTACTGCGTAACCAGCACTCTGGCAAAGAGGCTCCGCGGTCAGGCTCTCTGTGGAGGTTTGGTGGACACAGCCTGTTCTGAAAGGGACCGGATGCAGCAGCACACTTTAGAGGGACTCGCACTGTGTTCAGTCACAGCACATCCTGTTCTTGCCAGCCTGTCGGATCTCAACTCTGAGAGACTTTGCTGTCGAGGTGGGACTACCACTGGGGGAAGGTCCCACAGGCATCTTCTAGGAAAAGTCCAGAGGTCTCACTGAATGTCCCACAGGGCAGAGAAGAGGGCCACAGCAAAGACTCCTGAGCTTACAGCAGCACAGCGGGAATTAAGAAACCAGTCTCAGTCTTACTGGAGTCTCTGAGCCATGTCCTGTGGTAACAGGGAGGAATATCAGGCAGGGAGACTCTGTCTTGGCTTCTAAGGCCCACTCTTTGGTTTCACACCCGTTGTAGTGTGGGAGCATATCAGTGTATCAAATACCGAAGAGTATATTCCAATGGGGGCGGGGAGTAAAGCTTTCCCCCTCCCTTAGTGGGATTTAAAGTCTAAGTGTGCCTACTTTCAGTGTCAGCTTTACTTTGTGAGATTATAACTTGTTCCCTGGGGTCTCAGCCATGCTGCTTCCCCCACCGGGCCTCTTTTTCACCATTCATATATTGGGAGCCCTGAAGATGACCATGGCAGAGGGCCTGACCTAGCTTCATGACTCTGATAATGTCACTATGGAGCACAAAGATACGTCAGCCGTCCATCTACTGTCTACCTCCCTCCTACCCTTCCCTTACATCCCCTGTCCACCTCCCACCCGTCTCTCCACCCTTGCTCTGATCTCATTCTGCTGCTGTGGTAAACACTTATCAAAAATGATTTAAGGGGGGGACAAGGTTTATTTCAGCTTTAGGTCATAGTCCATTCCCAAGGGAAGTCAGCGCAGGAGCTCAAACAAGAAGTTGAAATAGAAACCTTGGAAGAACTCTGTTGGCTGACTTGCTCCCTGGCTTATGATTAGCTGGCTTTCTTATACAGCCCTGAACCACCTGCCTAGGAATGGTGCCTCCCACAGTGGGCTGGGCTCTTCTGCACCAATCAATAACCAAGACAAGCCCCCACAAGCCATGCCTGCATGCCAATCTGATCAATAACCAAGACAAGCCCCCACAAGCCGTGCCTACATGCCAATCTGATCAATAACCAAGACAAGCCCCCACAAGCCGTGCCTACATGCCAATCTGACCAGGGCAATTCCTCGATTGAGGTTTTCCTCTCAGATGACACTAGGCTGTGTCAAGGTAACATTTAGAGCTGACTAGAGCAATCCTCTCTCTCCCAGCCATCACCCTCCTTCTCTCCATCTCCCATCCTTTATACCATCATCTTCTCTTTGCTCCTTCTCGGTATCCTCCCCCTTTTTCACCCTCTTCCATTTTCTACCCTCCATCATCCCACCACCGTCCCTTCACCCACTTCCATTTATTCTCTGCCTATCCTCCTCCTAACCCTCATTCCCCTTCCTAACCCCCACTCTCTACCTTCAATCCTTCCTCCACTCTCCATCTTCCTGCCATCTTCCTGCTCCATCTACTCTCCTCCCTTCCTTCATCCACCCTCTATCCTTCTTCCATCCTCCTCCATCCGTTCTCCATCCTCCTTGTGTCCTCCATCATCTCTCCACTAACCCTCCATCCTCATGCACCATTCGAGCGATAGCAGGGTCTGGTTATGCTGTTGTCTTCTTTCCTTATATTTGAATCCAAGTCTCCTAAGTGAGGAGTGAAGTAGTGGCCACTCTATTTCTCTCTAGGGGATCACAAGGCACAAGGTTTTTGGTTGGTTGGTTGGTTGGTTGGTTGGTTGGTTGGTTGCTGTTTTTCTAGCTCTTCTTCTCATTTTAGTTTAGCAGAGATTAGACTTTATTATGGGAAGAGAAACAAACACAGGAAGGAACCTGAGGTTGCTTTAGAGCTGGACCGAATCCTTAGGCTCCTGGGGTTGTAGTCTCTTGTTATGGAGACTCTACAGAACCTGGATCTCAGTGCTTTCTGTTTTTTTTTGTTTCTGTGAAAGTCACAGTGGTTGTGTATCAACTTCTTTAATTTTTTATTATTTTATTTAGTGTGTGTGTGTGTGTCTATAAAGTATGAGTGCCAGTGTATGTGCCATGTCAGAGGTCATGGGACAGCTTTGAGGGGGTTGGTTCTCTCCTTCCACTGTGGCACCCAGAAATCATAATTATATTGCCAGGCTTGGTAAACAAGTGTGTTTACCCACTGTGCCATCTTGTGGACCTTGTCAGCCCCCTTCATCACTAAATCTGCCACTGTTTCCCATTCCCAGGGAATAGACAGACATCCTGGGGGACTCGAACAAGCAAGCACAGAGGAAGTAGGCCAGGCGATCCCTGCACGCTCTAACACGGAGTGAAAGTGGAGCAAGGTGACAGTGACTGAGACCTCAGTGAAGAAGTGACATTCGGGACAAGATTTAGGGACAGGATTTAGGATAAGGTAGGGTTGAAGAGGAGTGGCAGAGGCAGTGAGCTTGACCAGGAACTACCAGGTCAGAGGTCCCTAAGGCAGGAACAGCTCCAGTCATATCAGTGGGCTTTAAAACAGAATCTGGGGGAGGGGGCTGGGCAGGAGGGAGGTGGGGACCGGGTCTGCCAAGCAAAGTGAACCGAAAGAGGAATGCACTAATTTTCATGTTGCACGTGGAGGTGGAAAGGAGGGAAAAGCACATGGGTGAGCAATACTGACTTCATGAGCAGCTGCCAGGCTGTGCTAGCTCTGTGCTTATGTTAGTAGTGGTGAGGTTTTACACTGTGTGTGCGCATGTGCATGCGTGTGTGTGTGTGTGTGTGTGTGTGTGTGTGTGTGTGTGTGTGTATGTCCAGGCAATGAAGAAAACCAAGTCAACTTTCCTGACCACAGACCACAGACATCCCCCGGCCCCTCCTGAAGGAAAACATGAGACTCTAAACAATGACGGCAAACTACAGATTAAACCCCACTAAGCTGCACAGGGGTGGGTGGGGTTGAAAAGCTCAGCTTTAATTCCAGGGGCCCTCCTGCCTTCCACAGGTCTTCAGGCTCAGGGTAGGGATGGTTCATTCCTCTCACAATTAACCAAGTCAGCCAGGGTTCCGGCTGGGGAGGAGAGATCTAGATATATACCTGAGCCCTCAGAACACATTCTTCTTTTGAAATGTTGGGTGATATTTATGGTGACTACTGGGCCGGGGACCTGGCCTACATTGCCTCTTTTAACAACACCAGAGCTGAGGAACCCTGTCGTTTCAGCGGCTTTACTAGGGCCGCCTGCTGCCAGGCTTTCTAAATGAAAAGCCATTCAGACCACAACAGAACTCCTGAGAGCATTTCAGTAACGGCTGGAAACATCAAAGCCCCTCTCTGGGCTGGTTTAGCGTGTATTGTGGAAGGGTTGATTTGTGGAGAGAGAGAGAGAGAGAGAGATCGTACCAGGTACGGGGCAGGGAACCGGAGTAAGGAGTGGCGTTCTTTGAGTGCTGTTCCTGAGTCTCTTGAAGAATAAGGGACCACAGAGAGCAGCGCTGTCCCTCCCTGTAGGGCTTAGGGGGCCATGAACACAATCTGTAGCTTGTCCTCAATACTGAGACCACAGGCCATTTGCGCTCCTCCTATGTCTTGTACGCCCAAGAAACTGGAATTTTTAACTTGCTTTAATTTAATAACTCTAAAAATATTTGGGGACAGGTTTATGCTTATAAGCAAGTAGAAAAAAAAATAGCACAGAAAGTCCCCGTACAGCCTTTCTTTTCTAATTAAATTTTGGGGAAAATGATGTTAGCACTGGGGATGGGACCCAGGGCCTCTGTAGGCTAAGCAAGCCCTCTGCCCTGAGCTGCAGTTGAAGGCTGCCCTGCAGGTGGTCCACTCACTCTCCCTACGCATGTCCACTGCGGCCAGAGTCCATTGTCCGAACAGGAAGTGAGTCTCACCTGTTACTCCTAACTGAATGCCAGGCTTTATCAGGACTTGATAAGTTTTCCACGGATGCACTTTTTCTGGTCTAGGGTGCTGCCCTGGAGCTCTGCTGCATTACGATTTTATTTAAATTAGGTTTGCTAAAAAGTTACCTGCAGCCAGTGGATGGTGCATTTAACAGTGCATTTGACCGAGGGAGCTCCTACCTGAGCCTCTGGGCCCCGGGGTGTGCATTGAACTGCTGTTTTGGTTTTGTTTGTTTGTTTGTTAGCTTGCTTGCTTGCTTGCTTTGTTTTGTTTTAAAGATGGAAACACCTATTATTTACTGAGGCTACCCTGATAGAGTGTAGCGGAGGGTGTTTGGGAAAACAAGGTTTAGAACCAGACTTTGCCAGACTTAGGCATTAGGCTAAGTTAGGGGGTCATTCTTAGGTTTCCAGAAGCCCAAAGGGACCTGGGTACAGGGGAGAGGTCCAGGATTTGGGAGGAGCCCAAGGAGTGAGCCTGGAGAATATGCAGCAGGCAGCTCTGTCTTTCTGAGCAAGAGATTTGCAGTGGCTACAAGCCACGGCCTCGTACTCCGCCCTAAGCCTGGAAGCTCTGGATGCTGCCTTCGCATGCAGGAGCAAGACTCTCCAGCATTGCAGATTAGCACGTGGTCAAGCTGAAAGCCTGCTGCACCACCTCAATCATAACTCTGTGTTGCCATCGGGCGAGGAGGCCCTGGTGCTTCCTGTTGGAAAGGGGCTGCACTCCTTTAGGACCTGTGATCCTGGTTGGATAAGCCTCCAGGAAGTTTGAAGAGGTTGATCCCACAGCCTTTTACCCAATCACAGCCGTGGGAAGAAAATACACTGGGAACTTTATCTTTGGGAGCGCAGTCCACATCCTAGACAGCCAAGACAGACCAACTGGCCAGACAGAAGTTTCTGGAATGAAAGGTTATTCTTGTAAAAACTATCCTTCCGAATGGTCCAAGGAAGACTGAATTCTCAGAAGAAGTTGAGTTGAAGAGGCTCCTGCAAGACATGCTGGGACATGCTGGGGGTGGAAGGTACAGAACTATGGCTGCTTACAACTAGGTGCAGACTGCAGAACCGGCTCTAGTGTGCTTCTGCAGCTGCAACTGTGGTTCTCAACAGTGAATTCCATGGGAGCCTGTGTCATTGCCCTAGATGAATCTGTGTGTGTGTGTGTGCACGCGCGCGCTGGACACTTCTGCCCATGATATACATAACACACATAAGTGCGTATAAAAAGTCTCAAAAGTGGTGTTGTGTTACTGCCAGGGAAACACCATATGCCTCAGTATGATTAATGTAGAGGGTGGAGGGATGGATGCATGCATGCATGGATGGATGGTTGGGTGGATGGATGGATGGAGGGAGGGAGGGAGGGAGAGATGGATGGGTGGCTAAATGGATGAATGAATAGATGGATGGATAGATAGATGAATAGATGGTTAGGTAGATAAGTGAATGTATGTATATATGTACATCTGTACATATGGACAAATGTGGAAGGCAGGAATAAGAGCAAATAGATGGATTTCTAGAACAAACAAGCCCCAGAGCTCCCGGGTTTCTTAACCAGGAGGATGAATGACTGCACTCTTTCCATAGAGATGGAAAGTCAGGCGAGAGCCTAAGGAGTAGCATGATGGTGTCCCGGGCTATTCCTTTGCCCCTTTGTTTCCTTAGGCAACAGAACCCTGGGTGCTAGGGCTTGGGAAGAAACTTTTTAGAACAGGAATTGGGGCTGAAAAGAGAAGGCAGAGCTCCCGGGAGGGGGCGTTCCGAGAAGCAGAGGCTGCTGGCTTTGTTCCTCAGTCTCTCTGTGCCCTCTCTCCCTGTGCCACCGCGATCCCCTCACCAACCTCCTTCTCCTTTCTCTCCAAGTGCCTTTCGCCCCTTCTCACTGTTCATCTCTCAAGCCCTCTGTCTGATGGGCCGTGAAGCAGAAGTCAATGTGTGGGTGCCTGCGTTTGCGTTTATTTTTGAAGTTACTGCGGTTACCAGCCAGTTGGAGATTTTCATTCCCTTTTTTAAGTCATAGAAACCCCTGAGTTTGGCATTTTATGCTTTTTTCTTATATCCCCAGCCTGTTCTATGCTCTTTATGGTTGTGTAGTCCTTGATCAGTTTTACTTCCCTCTCAGAGGCTGGAGGACGCCTTGGAAGTCCCTCACTTGGGCTTCATTTATCCTGTGGCCAGTGGCTGGTGAATTAGGAGCCCAGAGGGTGGGGATGCTCGTGGAAAAGGGTCCTGGATCTCATGGGTTTGAACCGTTCTCGTTTTCACTGGTAGGCTTTCTGAACAGTCCTGCCTGGAGTAGAGAGACACGTAACACGATGGGGTCAGGAGAAAACTGCTGTGTGGGGAGAAACGGTTGAATGGAAAATTAGTTTTTCTTCCCAGTAATTGTTTTGACATGAGCAGTAATTAGCCAGCAGTTGACAGGCTAGAACTGAAGGAAGAACAAGGGGCCGGATTAAAGGCAGAGTGCCTGGCATCCGCGGGCTCCTGGCAGGGCAGGGAGCCAAGGGAACCAGATGAGCCCGGGGATCCAGAGCTAGGTGACAGGATGCAGCTTATAGAATGTGATTGGTTGATGGCTGGAGAGGGAGTGAGTGGGGATCGGAAGGGCAGCCTCTGCCCTCAAAAAGCTAGGGAACGACCTGGGCTTATAGGAACCCGCTGATGTCAAAGATAGTGGCGTTGCTACCTACTCAGAGAAAATGCTTGGTTTATCACCAAACTGAGCTATGGTATGTCTCCGTGCTATAAAGGGTCAGAGTGTGCAGGCTGAGAGACCTGCCATATGTTTCTTGGTCTGGGATAATAGCTTATGGCTGGTCATTTCCTTAGAGCTTCAGCACGTTTAGCTCGTAAAACCATCTAGGCCTGGTGCCTTCTAGTAGACATGCACTTTTCAAATGTCTTCTCCTCTCCCCTCCCCTATCCCTGTCCCTCCTCTTCCTCCCCAGTATCTTCTTCTTCTTCCCCTCCCATTGCAAGTGTTCTTGAAGTAATTTTGATAATTTGAATCTTATGGAAGGGTTGGATTTGATTTGTCTACGATTAGAAATCATGGTTTTTTTTTTGTTTTTTGTTTTTTGTTTTTGACAGGGTTTTTCTGTAGTTTTGGAGCCTGTCCTGGAACTAGCTCTTGTAGACCAGGCTGGTTTCGAACTCACAGAGATCCGCCTGCCTCTGTCACCACCGCCCTGCCTAAACCATGTGCTTTTACATTTAAAAATAATAGTTTAAAAAGAAAGAAAGAAAGAAAGAAAGAAAGAAAGAAAGAAAGAAAGAAAAAACTCTTGCCTGTATTTGTTGTGCTTAAGTATTTGAATTCCTAATTTTAAGCATTTGTGGTTACCCTCAAATTAAGATACTTCATCTCCTTTTCTTATTGTTACGATTCCTACCAGACCCTAGACGCACACACGCCCATGTCTATACATGCAATGACACACACATGGGAGGAGGGGAGAAGGAGAGAGAGCACCAGCTCTAGGTTGCCAGTGTCATTCTTCCTTATTAACATTAACTTCCCTCGCTGGGCCTGCCTCCTGTTTTCCTTGCTTTGTTTTGGAGGTCATTTAATTTTTTTTTTTGATTCCACTTAATTTTGTTGCTTTGGGCTCAGTAATAGAATAATTAAGGCTATGAATTCTCCTAAAACTATAATGCTTTATCCATTCATTTAAACCCCTTCTTCCTCACTCTTTTCTAAACAATGTGTAATTATGTTCTTAAGTTCTCTTTTAGGCTGACAGTCCTTAAGAGGGCATTTTCTTAAGTTTCCAACTATTTGGAAGTTCAGTGGTTGGAAGCCCTGTGTGTTTATTTTTCATTATTAATATCTACTTTTATTGTGTCCTGGTCAAAGAATGTGGCCTGAATTATTCATGCCCTCTGCCGTGCACTGGCAGTTATTTGTGGCTTAAGCGTGGTTAACTTTTCAAAAGTCCCATGGCTTTCTTGGCAAATGCTGTCCTCTTTGTTTATAGGGTAGGATGTTTTATACATGTCCCTCACTCAGTCCTTTAAATTAAATTGCTCAGACCTCATTTGTCTTTATGCCTGCCTATTAATCAGTCCCAGAGCCCAAGCGTGTGCCAAGGCTTCCACCTCCATCTTACACTTCCAGGCCTTTCTTTTTGAGGCATGGTGTTCCCTATGCAGGTTGTTCACCTGCTTCAATCCTCCCAGCACACACACACACTCACACACGCACACGTGTGCACACATACACACACAAGCACGTGTATATGCACTCGTATGTGTGTGCCGGGATTGCAGGTGTGGCCCACCATGCCCTGTTCTAGCATCTGCATTCTCTCCATTTCGACACTGTTCTATTTGATAAGCAAACATTTTCCTGGTGTCCCACTTTGGCAACATGGTGCCCTACTATGGCTGATTTCCTGACAGAGCCTCTTGCCCATCTGAGCTGGTTCCCTCGGTCTCTGATGCTTGTAGAGTCCCAGACTCTCCTCTCTGGCTGCTTTTCTTACTAATATGATGAACATCTGACCAAACATCTGAGAGCTGAGTGAGGACCATGGCTATGGAGCTGGCCAAGCAGAATTATTGTACTTTCTTCTCCAAGCGCTGGATGGAACCCTGATATGTATCAGTTTCTCGTGTGTGTGTGTGTGTGTGTGTGTGTGTGTGTGTGTGTGTGTGTGAACATGCCTGCCCAGACTTCTTCAGGAGTCTAGAGCTGACCTTACAAGTTGGGGAGAGGCAAAGCTGCACAGGGGCTATTGAGCATTGCCCTGCTTGCAAATGACTCTGGATTGTTTGCTCCCAGCAATAGAAGATGGGCTACATCCCCAGTGCAAAATGTTTCTACCTAGAACTGTCTTTGCCAACTCACTGCCATGGTTTGGTTCAACCCTGGGCACCCTCCATTCCAGACTTGGCGTCCCTTAGCTAAAATGCTTTCAGATCAGACATGCTTCCTAGTTGGGAATATCCACATATACATAATGATCCACTTGGGGGATGGGATCCAAGTATAAATAGAAAACTCATAGATAATTTTACACAATATTTTAAACCTTGTTTCATGGCATAAAATTTTCCGCTCATGATGTCATCTTAAAACTCTGAAACTTTCTATATAGCCCTGGCTGGTCTAGAATTCACTATGTAGAATAGGCTAACCTTGAATTCACAGAGATTCCCCTACCTCTACTTCCCAGGCTCTGGGGTTAAAGGTGTATGCTATCACGCCTGGCCTTTTTTATTTTTTATCTTGAGACATCATCTCGCTAAGTTTCTCGGGTTGGTCCAGAACTCACTCCCGCCAAGACATCATCTCGCTAAGTTTCTCGGGTTGGTCCAGAACTCACTTCCGCCTTGAACTTTTGCACTCTGGAATGACAGGTGTGAGCCATCAGGCCCTGTTGCTTTTGTTTTAGGAAAACTGAGGCTCAATAATTCATGTTGTTGATTGTCATTTTTTAATTAGAAGAGCCAAATTTCATGACAACTAGTCCATCCCATCCTCTTTCCATTACCCAGGTTGAACATCCTATCCCCCAAATCCCAAATCTAAATTTTTTGAACATTAACATACTTTCGAGCTTTGGATGTGAGAGCATGTATTAATTATTTTCTCATGGCTGTGACAAAACCACGTGGCAAAGCTACTTAAGGGGCTGGAGGACAGCTTACTGGGAATATGTTTGCTGTACAAGTGTAAGGAACTGAGTTTCATTCCTAGAATCCACATTTAAAAAAGCCAATATGGCCATGTGTGTCTGTAACCCCATCACTGGGGAGGCAGAGGCAAGCAGATTTCCGGAGCTTGATGGTCATCAGTCTAACCCAACTGATGAGCCCCAGGTCCTGATGAGAGACCCTGTCCCTAAATAACAAGGATCTTGAAAAGCAACATCAGAGGTTAACCTGGGAAACACAACAAAACACACATACACACACACACAGCCCGCACCAAGAGTGCATACTTGAGTGTGTGCACACATACACACACAGCCCGCACCATGAGTGCATACTTGAGTGTGTGCGCACATACACACACAGCCCACACCGTGAGTGCATACTTGAGTGTGTGCGCACATACACACACATACAAATGAGAAAGGAAGGGTTTATTTTGTTTCATTATTTGGGAGAATGCAGTCCATCATAAACGGGAAGGCATGGCGAGGGAGTATGGGGCAGCTGGTCGCATTACATCTGGAGAGAGGGGGGAGGGGTTGGGGGAAGAAAGCCAGTCTGCTCCCCAGACTTTTCAGGACCCCTGGCCTGACTTTCAGTCAGTCTAAGCACACTTAGACTTCATTTTCTTCAGTTAAACCTCCTCGGAAGCAGCCTCCAGTGATGCACAGAGCTGTGCGTCCCTGTAACTCTAAATCCAGTCAAGCTGGGGGCGTTTCAGAGTTTGTTTCTTTGGATGGTTGCTACACACCTAGTGTAACATTTCCAAGTCCTGGAAGGTCCAAACTCTGAATTAACATTTTTGATAAAGAATATTCATCCACACGTACGTGACAGCATTCAGAGACCGAGGGTAGAAAAGTCCCCCAGGAAGAAAGAGAAGGAAGAGAACTCATAGGGCTCTGGTCGGGGAGCCACCTGATTCAGGAGGAAGAGACAGGCCCCCTCATCAGCACCTGTGGTGGCAGCTGGGCTCTGATGACCTTGGCTTCTACTGATTGGGCTCCTTAGAAGAAAGTCCGTCCCCTGAGAGTTCAGGACACTGGCTGCCAGGATTCCACTCTTTTTTAGCCCTTAGCTGCTTAGCTGCAGATCAGATTCCAATAGATGGGCCCTGGCACATGAGAACTCCCACAACCCTGGGAGGAGGTGGGAGAGCGAGGGCTGCTGTGGCCGGAAGTCCAGGGTGCCTGTCTGTGGCCCCCGCAGCATCTGAGCTGTGTCTCTGTCCCCACAGTGAATGGATACCACGCATCAGGGACCCCGGCGCACCCTCCAGAGACTGCCCACATGAGTCTCCGAAAATCCACCGGTGATTCCCAGGTAAGGTGCTGCCAAGGGAGGTAGGGGCAGCTGAGTGTCTAGCTCAGGAAGAATGTAGTTGGGAGTCAGGGACTGTGGCCCTCTTCTGCTCTCAGTGGAAAGTAGCCCAGGGTTGCCCTAACAGTTCTTGATGAAGGATGGGTTGCAGTTCATTGGTTTTCTAGAAATCGAGGGAGATTTGGAAGAGGAGCTAATGGATTATAATTGTCAGGGCAGGGAGATCCACTCTGCTACCCACAAATTCAGTGAGTCCAGATTTCCTGTCAAGTTAGCAGTGTGAGCCAGCCAGGCCATTGTCCTTGTAGTCCTCTGCTGTGCCTATCCCCAGTCACATCAGAAAAATGTGACCATCTCACTAACATGGCGTAAGCATAGCTGTAGGAGGCAAAGAATAATGTGTGCTTTTACGTTTGAGTCAGGGCCTTATGTAGCTCTAGCTTTTGATCCTCCTGCCTGCAGCTCCCAAGTGCTGCCACTGCAGGCATGCACACCATACCCAGCTGAAATATGTTTTAAGATTCCCAAACTGCTGTCTCCATCAGAACCGACACGTGTGACATCATGAGATGGGAATCATTGGCATTCCCATGAGCCTGGGACCACTGGGGAGCAAGTTCATGAGATTGAGTGGAGGTCATAGTGGACCCAATAGAATATCCTATGATTTCCTTATTTGCAGGAAGCTGCATCTAAGCAGGGGCTTGGGGGGTAGGGGTGGAGGTAGTCTCCTTACAAATTAAGAGTTTCCTGAGGGAACTTCCAATCCTTGTCATGCTTTCTTGGGAATCAGTGCGGCAGCCCTAAGGGGTGATGGTATTGATGGCTGGTGTCCAGGGTAGTAATCCTGCTGAGAAAAGTAGCTGTGTAGGCTGTGGCCTTTGTGTGGTCACTGAAGGAAAGACCCTGGACTCTGTGAGTGCCATCAGCTAAGCTGTGACAGCCAGCTTCAGTGCAGCCAAGGGTGTTGTGTTTGGAAACTTAGTAAGCTGTCCTCTCGGAGCTGAACATTGAGCCCTGGATCAGTAAACTGTGGTAGAGAACTCAAGGCCCAGTCTTAGGCAGGCCTTTCAAGTCTCTTGACTCTTGTGTACGATCTGAGGTGAGCAGGGTGTGCTTTCCCAGACGCCAAGAGTGGTGCCGCTACTGGAGACCATGTCTGGCTAGTGGGGATTGAGGTTTAGTTAACAGTGCACAGGGCTGAGCCTGACACCATCAAATCCCTGCTTATCTCACTTGTCGTGAATCAACCCTGACGCTGTGTGTCCTGTTGAGCCACCCTCTCCATGAGCCAATGAGTGTGTTGGAAGGGAAGATGACTTGTCATCTGACTTGAGAGTGTTTCTGAAGACAGGAGCCTGCTCTGCTGCAGCTAACCATGATTGAACCATGTTGCTACCCCAGCAGCATCAGGAAGGTTACTGGAAACAGCTCCCCATTCTTCCTTCCCCAAGGAGATGTGACTCCCCGACCTCCACACGTACTGGGAAACTCAACCATTTAATACTTGCTTGCTTCTAGGGCAGCTTAGGATCTGGAAGCTGATTTAACAGTGTGCTGTAGGTCTTGAACAGAGGAATTTCTCCTCCTGTATCTGTTCTTGGAATGTACTCAGAGACTTACATGTATTCTGATTTCTATGGAAGGCCATTCATACAAGCATTATTTATACCCCTGGAACACTGGACCCGATCTAACTGTCCAACGGCAGGGGACAGGCAGAATGGCCTCCAGTGCTGGACATTAGCCCGTCAGTGACATTACCCAGTCAATAAAGAGCATCCTCTGAAGAAAATGTGATGACTCGAGAAACTCTTCCAACTTGAATCAAGTGGAAGGGACTGGAGAGATGGCCTTGGTGACCAAGTGTCCTGTTCTTCCAGAGGGCCTGGGTTCAAGTCCAAGCACCCATGACAGGCAGCTCTCCACAGTCTGTAACTCTAGCAACTGGAGTTACTCGAGTCTAGCTCCAAGGGATGGCACCCTCTTCTTACCTCCAGGAGATCCTGTATTCATGTATGCATGTGTGTGCACATATGTGCGTGTTCATGTGTGCAAATGTGTGTGCACATGTATGTGGGCATGTGTGTATATGTATATGTATGTGCGCAAATGTGTGCATGCATTGTGTGTGTGCAAATGTGTTTGTGTGCAAATGTGTGTGCGCGCAAATGTGTGTGTGCATGTGTATAAATGTGTGTGCATAAGGGGATACAACCCTATTTAGGAGAAGGAAAACTGAGCTTCTGAGAGGAAGGAAGACCAGAGAGTCCATGATTGCCTAACTACATCTCAGTCCAAGTTTCTCCATTGGGGACATTTGGTGACATCTCTGATTTTGATCGTTACCACTGCAGAGTCAATGAATTCATTGAGTAGATGCAAGGGATGTCACTCACTTTACAGTGGACAGGGCAGCCTCCTCAGCAAGGCGTTATCTTCAGCAAGGCGTTACTAGCTTGAATATACGAGTTGCGTTGAGGTTGCAAAAGCTTGACCAGAGGACACGAGTAATTTTTATTTTGTTTCTCCTTTCTTCAAGTTTCCTAAGATCAACACATTTCACTTCTATAAAAGGCAGAAACACTCTTTTGGTTAAGAGAGTAAAATTTGGCTGCTGGAGAGAGAGCTCAGACGGTGAAGAGCTTCTTACACAGCCTGAAGACCTCAGTCCAGTCCCCAGAACGCAGAGAAAAGACAGGCCATGGTGGGGATCTTGTAATCCAAGGAAGCAGAGATGGGAGGATTGATGGGGTTCACCGGCCAGCCTGCCTAGTGTAGTTGGTGAACTCTAGGGTGATGACAGGCCCTGTCTCAGAAAACAAAGTCTAGAGTGATTGGGATTGGCCTCTGCCTCACCCATGTATGCTCACATGTGTGTGTGTGTGTGTGTGTGTGTGTGTGTGTGTGTGTACACAGAGTTGCTGAGGGTGTGTGTTGCTGGGTTCCCAGGGAAGGCCAGCTCCAAGGCCTAGGCCTGGTACACAGTGACTATTCTACATAGGCAGGTTAGCAGAATATTCTTTTTGGATAATAACCCTGAAGTTAAAGCTTCACCAAAGAAACAAAAATAAACAATGTAGTATACATAGAAAGGATAAATCTGCATCTACTTCCTGCATCCCAGAATTGTACAGTAGATCCTCTAGTATTCTTTCCAGCAATGAAAAGACAGCATTTGGATAGGGAAGCTGCTACTGTTTAATCCGTGTGTGCACCTCTGGAGCTAATTATCCAAAGAGCTCTAAAGGCTAACTATCAATAGGTTGAGAGCATCTCCCTTAAAGACAGCAGGGCCCAGCAGATATTTAAGCATACACAGCATTCTTCAATACTCAGGGGGTTTACTCTCCATCCCAGTCTGTCAATCACAACTCTCAATTGCTCTTGATAATAACCAAGTGCTGGGGGCATGGGTCAGTGGTAGAGTCTTCTCTAGTGTCTCCAAGGCCCAGGGTTCAGTCTCTGGAATGTGCATGCATGTGGACAGTAATTGAAAGATGATTGAACGAAGAGCTACTTGACAATTTGAGAGGCAGGATTTGGGGTCACAGTGACCAAGCCTGTGATTTGCAAAGTACCTGCTGGCTTCTCTCTCTTTAAGCAGGTGAATGGGAAAGAATGGTAGCAGGGAGGGGCAGGAGCATCTGATGTCCCTACCATTCTGTGTCATAAATAGTATCCATGGCAGGGTGCCCAAGAGCTCCTGAGGGTTCTGCCCAGTCTTGCGAGACCTGGGTGGATGGGCACAGGTGGTTGTGGTCTGGTGCCGCCCAGTGGACAGCTTCAGTACTGCAGTCATCAAGGGTGCTGCCTGTTGGGTCCTGGATAAAATAAACACCTTCCTGGTTGGGAGAGAGCCCAGGGGTCAAAGGCTCATAACCTTGCCAACCTCTCCTAGCTTGTATGTTCTTTTCCGGCACACTTTTACCTGAGCCTTTTTGTAATCCATCTTTCCACTATTCTGGCTTCATGACTACCCCAGAAGAGACAAAGAAAAAGAGGAGGGACTCAGGACTCAGGGCATGTGTTGAAGAAGGCAGTTTAATTGGAGAAAGTGCCGAGTTTTGGCATCTCTGCAGCCCTTCCCCAGGCCTTTACTTCAGTCATGCATGCCCCCTTGCACATTTAGGCCTTTGCTAGGCTCTGAGGTCCAGCAAGGCTCCACCCTAGCTGTGGGAGGACAATGGGTCAAGAGTTGTTTAATCTCATCAGCAGTAAGGGCAGGAGGAAGTGTGCACACTGAGAAGCCAAGCTAGGGATGCTGAAGGCAGTAATAACGGGCTTCTTAGGAAAAGATGCCAGACTAAAGAGGGGAAGGCAGCAAAAAGGGTTGCTTGACAAAAAGATGGGGATAGGGAATGTTCCAGACAGAGGGGGACAATGTGTAGATGGCTAGAGGCAGGAAGGAGGGTGAAGCTTTCAAAGAGCCCATAGAGGCCAAGTATGGGTCATGGTATGACTTATTAAGTTGGTGGGCATAGGAGGGCAGAAGATGGGGCTGGAGAGGTCTGCATGGCCTGTCCCAAGGAGCCCAGGTTTATGCTAACAATGCTGGAAATGAAGAGGGTTTTCCTATAGGAAATCCCTGCCAGAGGCACAGGATCCAGGAGATCCTTGGGGAGAGGATGGTACAAGACACTTGGGAGAGGGGCTGTTGGCCCTTCATGATGTCACTCGCGGCTTAGCAAGTAATGTGTGTTCTTGGTGACAACAGAGTTGCTCGGGGACAGTCAGGATACCAGCATGTGGAAGTGGCATTTAACTAAAGTGGAGGAGAATCAGGCAAGGAATGCACAAATCAGGAGGATCACCAAGTCTCTGGTTTAAATAAAAAATCCTGCAAAAAGGATGACTCTTTGGAATCATAGGCAAAGGGCGGAATGTGAAAGTATGTACTGTAGGGATCTGTAAATTTATGAAAGTTGAGGGCCTTCCATAACAAAGTCCCATGGACCTACCATGTCACTGGTCACGACCCACAGTTTGAGAACCACTACTCTAAATGCGAGTATTTCTAATTGTAAATCAAGGGGGAAAGATATCAAAGTACCATTACCACTCCAAGAAAACACCGGTCTGATAACATTACCATAGAGACTCCATAGTCGAATTCTCCAGTAATTTCTAAAATGCCATTTACACCTGCTTTTCTCCCCAGTCCAGGATCCAAGTAAGTGTTTGACGTGAAAATGTTGGTTACTTTGTCTCCTTAGCGTCTGTCTCTCTATCTTTGTTTGTCTGTCGGTCCATTTACCTCGCTCTCAAACACAGCTTTGTTGAGACACAACTAATTATTATTATTGTGTAGTTCCATCATTTAAAATACAATCTGGGGCTACAGCTCAGTAGGTTACAAAGGAGAGATCAATTCCTGGTCTTGTGAAAGAAAAATAGGGAGAGGGGAGGGAGGGACCGAGGGAGTGTGCCAACCAGGCAATTCATTGTTTTTAACAGACTCATAATCGCACATCCCTTATCGCAATGAGTCGTAGAGAATTAACATTACTCCCAAGCCTCCCCCAAGAACGGGCTGTTACTAGCCTACTTTCTGCCTCCAGGCTGTCTTTTTATGGTGTTTTATCTTCAGGAAGGTCAGCTGTATGTGGTCTTCAGAGGCTGATCGCTTTTTCCCAGAACGTGTTTGATGTCTGTGTTGAGTGTGCTCAACTTTTATTCCTACGGGCTGAATAGTCTGCCATGATACGGCCAGTTTTGTCATCTCGCTTGCTTCAATCTCTTTGTCTAGGCTGATATCCCAGGGCTTTTCTTTGGCCTGTCCTCACACTGACTTCTAGTCTATGTTGCGAAGAAGACTCCGAGTCATTGTCTTGTAGGCCGACCTACATTCTTAATCGGCTGGCTTTCTCCTCCTTAGGCCCAGCTTGGGGTTTGACAGGAGCTCTGTGTGGGGTGAGCTGCCTGCTGCCTGTGGCATCTCTGGGGACACACACTCCCAGGCCTGTGCCCTGCTGGGGAGGCTCCAGGTCGCTGAAATAACTTCTGGATTTATTTCATCCATTTCCCTTTCTGATTGGTCAGTAACCTGTGGGGCACTAGTACGACACCGTGTAACTGTCCTGCCGCCTGACACCGTGTAACTGTCCTGCCGCCTGACAGTCTTCTCTGATTTTAGGCCGTGACAATCACAGCCTCAACCCCTTCGACCCTGGGATTTCTGAGCAATGAACTCTACGTACGTTTTTTTGTGGGTCTTCTGGAATGTCATGTTCCTTCTGCCCACTGGGGAGTAAACCCACTGAGGTCATTATTCTTCCTACTGAGCTCAGGTGGTACCCCACTGTGGCCTTTGGGGGTCATCTTTAGACCGGCTCCTTTGCCCCTTTGTTATCTCCTCATCATTATTTGAATTCTCTTGTATTTGTTGTTCCTGTGTTTCTAGGAACCTGCATTCCCCTCAGTGGGGAATAACAAAAGCCACCACTAGAGGGTGACTCTTGTAGGCTTTCTTGCCTCTTAGTTTCTTGCACCTCCAAGTAACAACAGCAGTCATATTCTGGCTATGGCCAAGGCCACTGACCCCTGGCTGCCCATGACCAATCCTGGACTGCAGTAGGCACCCAAGGATGGTGGCAGAGTCATGTTGGTCCCTGACAGGGAGACTTGCTAAGAAGAGAATCGAGTCCTGGGGCAGGACTCCTTTTTTGGCAGGTATGGGCTTGACCAATGTGGCTGTGGAGATGACCCATGGAGAGATCTTGTCCCTGCCTTTTCTTTATGACTGGTACCCAGGGCTCCTGTTGGGCATCCTCTGCTTGTCTTCTGCCAGGGGCACTTTCGTGAATGTCCTGGAGGAGAAATAGTAGCTTGGAAGGATGCAGGCCAGACCAGGCGGATATGACGATTCTTTAAAAAATAGATACAGAAGCTATACAGACATCACCATAGCCTGTCAGGGTGGCAGAGGAGCTGCCGCAAGCACAGGTGCCTGGATAAAGAAATTAAAGTTGGTCAGATCAGTGTGCCTCCAGTGAGGGTTCCAGCTGCTCAGGGTGGAAGCTGGCTAGAGCGGTGTGAGACCGGTGGTGATGGCCCATTTTGCAGATGGAAACCCAGAGGTTCTAGAAAGTCAGTTCCATGGCCTTCATCTCAAAGTTAGTCATCCATGAAAGGATGCTCCTTAAGGTTGCTTTCCACCAAGACCTCTAAGGATGTCAGTTTTCTCCAAACAGGCTCTTTATTGGCCCAAGCAAGACAGTAAGGCTGTCCATCGGAAGGGTCTGTGGTGAGCTCCAGTTGGCCTGGCTTGCTGATGGCTTCCTGAGGCAGAAACAGCCCCACCCCCTCCCCACAGTGTCCACATAGCCAGGGTCCAGGGCTTGAGTATGAGTAGAATCATCTGGTTTCCCTGAGATGCACTGGTAAAGCCCTTCATACTTTTGGACTCATGCCAGCCCCAGATCATACACAGAGTGGTCACCCATGGTTGCCTTGAGGGAGCTGTTTCCAGGGGCATTGTGGGACCCAAGACAAGTGGCATCTCAGGATTCTGTCTGGGGAAGCCGTGGAGTGGAATCCTGAGCGTAACTGCTAAAGTCTCAGGACTGAGCGTTGTCCTGTGTTAAATGTGGTGCTTTTTTTTTTTTTTTAGCTGGCCATTCTTGGCCATCTCCACTAACACAATAGTGGGACTCTGGGCATCACCTGTGGGTGCAGAGGCAACCAAGACTCCAGTTTTCTTGCTGACAATGGGGACAGTATGAAAAGTCACTCCAGGAGGGTACTCTGCTTGCGAGAAACTGCCGTGACTCCCAGGCGCTGGCACAGTGGCACGTTGCCAAAGCGACTGAGCAGCGCCCTGTGCTCATTCCACGCTCATTCACCATTTGCTATTACGGACTCGGGAGGGTTCAGAATGAGATGTCATGTGCTGAGTCTCCTGTGCCCCTGTGGGGTGGGTGGTGGAGTGGCCTACAATCTGTCTTAACTCTCTGTTCCCCTGCCATTCCACTCCCCTGCTTTGGCACCGTGGTCTGGTTACCAGCAGAGGGCAGCGGAGGGGTTAACTCCCCCAAATCCCAGCTGGAAAGGAGAGGAGGGGAGACCTGGTTTGCTGAGGTTCCCTGGGAGCCTGAACTCAGCCTTCCTTCTACTTTGCCTGGAGCCTGAGCACTCTGGAGCAGCTTGGACTCTGAGATGCACTTGCCTGCCCTGGCCCAGAATATGGTGACTCAGGAGTTAACCGCAGGCTGACACCCCTGAACTTCCCCAGCTCAGGGTTCTTAACCAATCCCTCCACCCACCTGGGGAACGAACGGGAATGGGGAAAAAAATGTCCAACATGGAGAACAGCTTTGATGATGGGTCTCACCTCTCTCACCAGAACCTGGGGTCCTCGTCGCCGAGCAAGAAACAGAGCAAGGAAAACACCATCACAGTAAGTGGCTTGACTGTTGGTGGGGGGAGGGCTCCAGAGCTGGGGCTTTGGGCCACAATTGGGCTGTTGCCGTGGCAACGTGGACCGCCAAACCCAGAATCGATGCTCACTAGGAAATAGAGAAGTTGCAGCCAAAGCTTAGGTTTAGCTGAAGTTACCCCCATCCCCTCCCTCTGTCAATTTCCCCTTTTGCTTGCTCTCCCCCGGTGAAGGGGTGGAAGGCAGGAGGCTGTAAGGAGACAGAAGCTGTTTCTGTGTGGTGGGCAGGAGAAGGTGCTTGTGGGGGAGCGAGTTGAAGGAGGTGGAGTGTGCTGTGTGCAGAAATGTGACATGGAAATTACAGCCACCGCAGGGCTGCTTTTGTGCAGGGAAACTTCTGGAAGATGTCAAAGTTAAAAGCAAGAAAAAGCTCCCTAGAAATAGCATTTCTGGGAGTCCCTGATGAGAAGTTCCTGTCCAAACTCTCAGGGATCCTCCCCAGTGCTAGCCAGATACCTCTGTGGGGATGGAGCATGGGCCCAACTCCTCCCTCACAACCCCGTGATGCACTGGGGTCAGGACATCTCTATCCTAGCCTCTAAGGAGGGAGCTGCCTAGGTTCTTAGCCAACAACCCAGAGAGCTGAGAAGTGAGGTCTGTGCAGATTCGCTATCCTGGCACGAGTTCCTGGCACGACTTATGACCTTGGGCTCCTTGTCACCCTGCTCTGAACTGCCCTGACTACCTCTGCAAAGATAAAAACCTGAGTGGGTGCATCGGGCCATTCTGCTGTGCGAGGAAGAGAGAGTCAGACAAACAGTAATAGCAAGCAATCTAATAACCTGTCGTCAACTTGGTGCCCACTTGGTACACCAGGACTGCTCCTAGGGTTTGCTGCCTGATGTGTGAGCTGTGGTTAACAAAATAGACTCCAGGGGGATTATACACCTGGACTCTGAAGCCAGAGTGTCACTTACCTCACTCACAAAGCTGTGAGTTCGAGCTAGTTTCCCAGCCTCTGCTGGTGCCTGTTTCTACAAAGCAGGGAAGTGAGGGCTTCAGCAGTGGGGGAGTGGGGTGACTTGGTCCATAATTGTAAGCACCTAGAACAGAGTCGGGCACGCACCCCGTGCCTGATATGCATTAGCGTGGCCATCACACTGTACACAGATGAGGAAACTGAGGCACAGTGTGGCACCATGCCCAAGTCACCTAGCTAGGAAGATTCAAGATTCAAAAACTCAGCTCGTGCCCACTGGCAGTGCCCCTCCTGAGCTGGCGTAGGTCCCTCAGGCCATCACCCTGCCTTGACCCTTCGGAGTCTCCTGGAAACTGGGCAGGGCGGCTCAGCTTGCTGCAACCCTGTAGCAGCCACAGCTTCTCTTTCTAGAGAGTCTAGAGGAACCTGGTAGGGCATAGGTCGACCTAGGTTCAGACTTTGGAGGGCATGGTCCCTATCTTCACATTGCTACTAAATGTTCCAAAATGCTGAAGCAAGAGGAGAACTCCTCAGAGCCAATAGAAACGGGGAGAAAGGAATAAGAGAAAATAAGAGGGAGACATATTTTCACATTCTAGAAACAAACACTGAAGTGAAAAGAGACGGGCCCGTGTTGCACTGGCTCTTGTCTTAAAGGCACATGGTGATGGAGCCCAGTCAGTCAGGCCCCTGCTGGGTGCTTGCCAGTCAGAGCTTCTGAATATGGCCCGACTTTGCTGCTTGTCACTCCTGCCTGCTCCTTCCCTCTGGCCGAGATAGCCTGCAGCTTGCAGCTGGTACCAAGGTCCTGAGACACTGTTTAAGGTGTGGATTTCTGAAAAACATCTGTAGATGGTCTCTCTGGGGGCAAGGACCAAAAACTGCATTTCTGTCGACACTGGAGAGGGTTGATGTGAATGCTTACACCCTGGAGAACTGTTGCTGGGAAAACTGAGCAAAAGAGGGAGTGGCCACAGGTCACACAGCGAGGGAGAAAAAAAAAAAAACAACCCAGGACTCGATCACATCCAGGTCTCTCTACTGCCAACCTGGCTGCTTGCCCATGTACCCCTTGGAAACCCCAACCCTTTATCACTTCAGACTGAAGACCTGAGTCATTATTTCTCTCATGTGGTACACTGTCTCCGCACCCAGCCCGCTAGCTCCATGTGCAAGCCCCGTAGAGCTCAGCACTTCTTCACAGGATGGGACGGCCCTGTACCTAGAAGGCTGAGACACCAGCTTCCTGTTCTGGGGGAATACAGGAATGTGGTGAGCAGTTTCCATGCCGTCTGACCTGGGAGGCTGCCACTGACAGGCCCTGCCAGGGCAGGATGCATGTCCTCAGTCAAGGAGCAGGGACTGAGCTGGATTTGAAGTTCAGTGGCCCGGAGCTAGTTTAGAAGAGCAGGCGCATGGCCCCCCTGGCAGCAGTGACAGGTTTGGCAGCCATGCCTGAGTCTCGTTCCTGCTGTATTAGGTTGGCAGGTGGGGTCGGGGCACTGTTTGATTGGGAGTGACAGGTATTAATGGCCGCTCACTGCCCTCAGCATAAACTTGACACATCAAGATATAGAGGGTTTGAACAATAATGGCAGAGAAGGCCCGAGGCACAGTCTCCTGGAAGGAGGAACTAGAGGGCCCTGTGGTCCTCCACTTGGATGCCCAGCGTAATGAAGCATGGCATCTTGGGAGGGAGCTAGTGGCTGGAAGGAAGCCCATGGGATCCTTTCCAGTCTTCTCACTCTCCTGGGTCAGGGTCACACAGCGTCGTTAGCTGCAGCCTGGGTTACCAAACTCTGTAACCTTAGCCCTGAAGACTGGAAGGAGACTATCACCCCGCCCTGGACACAGACTGTACTGCCCTACAATGAGAGCAGGTGCCCTGGTCTCCCGTGTCAGCCCCTCAGGTGGGTCACACATGTGTTCTGCATCCCTGGTGGACCAGTCAGATGCCTGACCGACTGCTGCCGCCTCCTTGATGCCTTCAGTGAATGTCTTGGAGCAATTCTCTTGATCTGCAGTGTGCCCCAGTCAAACAGCCCCTGCAATAGGAAGTGTTTCATCCATGGGGGTGGGCAGCGGTGTTTCTCCATGTGGCTGTGCTGAAGACTGGGGATCCCCAGAGGAGACAGTAGAAGTGGCCACACCACATACACACACATTGACAGGCACACCCCTCCTCTGTTTCCTGCTCAACAACTATCTTTGGCATGAGCAGGGCCTTGCTACACTTTGCCCCAGTGAGTTAGACAAGTCATGTGTTGACGGGATTCAGACGCTAGTCTGCACCTACAATCCTAGTCTGGATTCAGGCCATGACTTTACTACTGCATTCAAACTCTGGGATCTGGCTTAAGTGACTTAACCTCTCTGTGCTTCGGTGGGTGCCTTGAATGGCTGTTATGAGGACTGTATGAGTCCACACATGGCGAGACTCCGGACATGATTAGCACTCACTGAGCATAAAGTAAATCCCTGGGCTGTCTCCTGTGCAGCAACAGGAGGAACCGAGGCTCCCACTGTCCTAGCAGGCTATTGGAGGAGGCACGCCTTTCCTGAGGGTGCAGCCGAACATTCCTAGCTCCTGCCTGGTGATCTCCAGGAGGGGAAAAGAACTGGCCCACGGAGATATTCATAGAGAAAGACATGTCTGGCTTTCTCTTCTTTCCTGGAGTATTGTGGCCGTGCTAATGGAGCCTGTGGTTCAGGGACACAAGAACCTGTGTCCCTGTGAGGCCTGAGCGTCACAGAGGGGCAGCAAGAGAATGATGGACTGGTACTTGAGAGGGTACTTGAGTGGCACTCTCCTGTGCCCCTCTATCTGCGTGACAGTGGCCTGTCAGACTCTGTGCCTCGGCTCCTCCCCTGTGCGTGTTTGCGCCACTGTTGCAGGTGGACATTTTGGCTCTGGTTGCTTCATTGCTCCACACTTACAACACCCTCTACCGCTGAAGCCTCCTGCTCTTCGGAATCCTCTCATCTTTCTCCTTATAACCCAACACCGTCAGCCAGGCCAGGTACCTCACCTTCTCGCCTGGGCACTGTTGGCATTTGTGGTCAAGGGCAGTCCTGAGCCTTTCCTGCCCTGGGACCACAGTTATATCCTTTCACCTCTCCAAACTGCAGCCTCCATCATATGGGGCTGGGAACTCACTCAGAGAGCACCGTCCTGTCCATTTCATGTTCACACTAGACCCTTGGTGGCTAACTGTCTTCAACACAGACATCTGGACACATCTGCTGGAGTCCTTCTTGCTTCTGAGCCAAACTCAGCATACATGTGTGTGAACACACACACACACTCAAGCACTCATATACTCATAACACACATGTGTGCACAAATACACATAGATACACACTCATAAAGGCTCCAGCCCCCCTCCTACCTGAAATACCCTTTCCTCTATCAGCGTGCTTGCCTAGATCCTCTTCAAGTACCACTTCATCTAAGAATCATTCCAGCAGCCCCAGCCATTCTTGTGGCCTCAGCATCCCATGCCTGCCCTAATGAGAGGCGGATACCAAGAATAATCACCCCTTAACTATCAGGCTCTTGAGAACATACGCTGTACCTCAGACCTGTTTCCTAGTCATTGCAATAATGTTTTGTTGAATACCCGCTGTTTGCCTGACGTGCAGGACCTAGGAAAACCTTAGGATAGGATGGTCTCCATCCCTTCACCTGCCCTCAAGGGCAAGCTGTCAGAAGAAAAAAGCCATCAGGAGTACATCAAAGACGTATGTGCGCAGAGTGCTGGGGAGACGTGGCATAGCAGATAAAACCCGACATGGTTCATGCCATGGAAGAGCTATCCGGTAAACATTCAGCTCTACTACCAGCCTGACCTGGATTTGAACACTTCTGTGATCTGATTTCCTCAGTGTTGTGAACTTCTCTACCTGACCACCAGGGGGAGAAGAGCACTGAGGATTCAGGGAAGTCCCATTGGGTAACAGGAACCAGAAGTGACAGGCAGCGACAGGCACCCCAGGGCTCCTGACCAGGGCATCCAAGAACTAATAGCCCCAGAGTGGCAGAAGTATCATGAGTCTCCAGCTTCTCCCACCTTCACTCCCGCACAGGCCCCATCCTTCCATGGCTGGTCCAGGTGTCTCTGAGACACATTACACCATGGTTCCAGGACAACAGAGGGGTCAAATGGAACATAATCAAATCCCAGCTATCCTATAGACCTTCTGTGCCTTGGAGCCAGCTGAGGATTGCCATTGGAGGGGATTCCTGTTACTCTCTCCGCTTTGGACTAACAGAGTCTGTCTTCTCTTCATGGGCATCCTGGGGTAGATAGTACCATCCTTTCTCTGAATGTGGGTCCTCTCAGGGAGGATGGTAGGCATGGCTAAACAAGACCCATTTTCTGCTTGCCCTGACCCACCATTGGCCAAGCCACTTGTGATAAACTTCTTCCTTTGTGGCCAAGGCCAAGAGCAGTTTGGATGAAGACTGATGAAGAGGGTCGGGGAAAATCATAAGGTTCCTTAGAAATCAGTGCTGCCTACTTTGAGTACCACAGCCCCTAGCCTCAGGTGCCCATCTGTGAATTCAGCCAGCTGAGAATCCCCTAGCCACAGGTTGAAAACTGTGTCTGTACTCAATTGTACAACCTTTATCCTTGATATTACTCCCCATTCAATATGGTAGAACAACTATTCAGCTCAAATTATTAAGTATTATAAGACTATGGAATGCAGGGGGGTCTGTGTTTGTTATATGCAAATACGGTGCCATTTTACATAAGGGAGCTTGGCATCTATAAATTTTGCCATCCATGTGAGGCCTGAAAACGGTGCCCACCCCTCTACCCCCCAGATACTGAGGGGTAATTGTGCCTTAAATCTGTGGATTCTGTGATTATGTATTTATTTGCATGGATGTGTTTGTGTGTGCATGGTTGCATGTGCATACTCATGTGTACCTGCTCACGTGCATGTGGAGACCAGAGGAAAGTGTGTCTTTCTCTATCACTCTCTGCCTAAATTTCCTTGAGATAGTCTCTTGCTAAACCTGGAGCCAGCCTGGCAGCCAGCAAGTTCCCAGCAATCCTCCTGTCTCTGAGCCTCATGCGGTCATGCCTAACTTGTCACTGGAGTTGCAGGAGTTTGAACGCAGATCCTCATGCACGCACAGCAAGCGCTCCTACCCACTTTTTCTCCAGCCCTGGTTCTGTGATTCTTAGCTCCTGATTACTTTACTGTTAGAAGTCTTTATTTATTTATTTATGACTTCTGTCTCCTCCCTGCCACCGCCTCCCATTTCCCTCCCCCTCCCCCAATCAACTCCCCCTGTCCCATCAGCCCAAAAAGCAGTCAGGGATCCCTGCCCTGTGGGGAGTCCAAGGACCTCCCACCTCCTTCCAGGTCTAGTAAGGTGAGCATCCAAACAGCCTAGGCTCCCACAAAGCCAGTACGTGCAGTAGGATCAAAACCCAGTGCCATTGTTCTTGAGTTTTCAGCAGTCCTTATTGTCCGCTATGTTCAGCGAGTCCGGTTTTATCCCATGCTTTTTCAGACCCAGTCCAGCTGGCCTTGTTGAGTTCCCGATAGAACATCCCCATTGTCTCAGTGTGTGGGTGCACCCCTCGCGGTCCTGAGTTCCTTGCTCGTGCTCTCTCTCCTTCTGCTCCTGATTTGGACCTTGGGGTTTCAGTCCGGTGCTCCAATGTGGGTCTCTGTCTCTGTCTCCTTTCATCGCCTGATGAAGGTTAATATTCAGGAGGATGCCTATATGTTTTTCTTTGGGTTCTCCTTCTTATTTAGCTTCTCTAGGATCACGAATTATAGGGCATTTTGTTAGAAGTCTTATATCATTATATTTATACATTGAGGCTTTCACGAAGCAAAATAAAGGTGACCGTCATCACCATTATGGCTTAACCTCCATACCCTGTTTTCATGCTGGCCCCAAGCAGCACCCACTCAGTTGGAGGCTGGCAAGGCCCCTAAAGAATACTCAGATCAGGACACCTCACAGCGGGGAGGGACTTCAGCCTAGATCAAGAACTTGAATAGACCGTTGCCTGAGGCTGGACATGAGATGATGCCTGCTCTACCCTCTGCCCTCCGCCCCCGCCAACAGCTGCAGGCCAGAACTTCTTCACACTGAACCAACTGGGGCAGAATTCAGTGCTGTTGAACTCCAAGGCACTGTGACATTCCTGGCCCCCTTCCTACCATGTCACCATGTCATCATGCTTCTTCCCAAAGGAGCCCCTGCCTTATCTTACCAATGTCAATGTCCTTTTCCTTCTGGACAGCACTTCCGGGTCTCCTCACCCAGGCTTGTGAGGGCAGCTGCTGCTCCTGACAGCTGGCAGGCTGGCAGGGCAATGCACTGACTACCACAGGCTCTCCCGCCCTTAATTCAGAGGTCCCAGGGTCTGATTCAACTGACATGGGAGTTTGCTGGTTGGCCATAGTGTTTTGTTTTTGTTTTTAGTTTTAAACTCAAACAATTGCCATCACTGAAAGCTTGAGACAATTGACGTACCAGCCCCGATCTTCGGCTAACCTGGAATCATCAGCTCATAGTCTGGTGGCGTGGAGTAGGAATCTGAATCTGCCCATGTGATATGTGTCCACAGCCTGTAGCCCCTGCCCAAGGCACAGGCTGTTTCCCTCCTGTCCTGGTTGTAGATTCTGTGTCACAGGGGCACCTGGCTGTCTGCATGACCCTCCTAGGTCAGAGCTTGAAGACAATCTGCCACCCCCTGCGGGTTCCTGGTTGGCTTATCCATTCAGCACCAGAACTCCCCACTGTGGCAGATGACTGGTCTGTGAGGTGAGGTTGGAGGAAGATGCCTTGGTGTGAGGCTGGGGAATTGCAACCCCATCAGAAAAGCAGCAAAGCCACTTCCACAAAGGGGTGTACAAGCTACTCCCACAAAGGGGGTAGACCACTCCCACAAAATGGGACAAGACACTCCCACAAAGGGGGACAAGACATTACCACAAAGAGGGAGCAAGCCACTCCAACAAAGCCGAGGCAGCTAAGGAGGATCACAAACACAGCTGGGAGAAACAATAGCTTTAAGCGCCCAGAAACTTCCACACCACACTCTCCATCCTAAGGGCCAGCCCCAAGCCTGCACCCTGGATTATATGTTTAAACTGTGAATGTTCATACCACAAGCATCTCAGTATAACCTCTTACCCCCGGCCCCCAGGCGCTTCTACATCAACCCTATCCTTGGCTCTTCTTAGAAGCAAATTCAGATTTAACTTCTGGCTTCCAGAATGATCCCACACAGGACATACCAAACACACAAATATTACCCCACTTCTTCGTACAAATGGAGCACACTGTGATACTAAAACCATTCTATACGTCATCTGTGTACTGCTGTGCACTCAGACGCACTCACCCCTTAGCAGCGCATCCGGGTACCGTTCCTCATCAGTGTGGGCGAACTCTATTGCTGTAGCACTGATTTGTTTTTCACGCATGCATTCATTGCACATGGCACTGTGTCTTATAAGGTCGCTAGCCTTCTGCCTCTCCTTCCTGGGTGCTAGGGTTGAAAATGGTACCACCACTCCTGACTCCTCTCAGACTTTCCTTACGAATTCCCCCCACCATTGGACAGTGTGGTTCTGGTCCAGCCTTTGACGGCATAGCCAGTGTATGGTAGATACCAGGCACATACATCCCTGCACACATAGGCAGTTACATCTGTAACACCGTCTCTCAGAAGCACGGTGGCTGGGTCGCAAGATCTGGGCATTTACAATTGTGATAGATCCGATTAAATTCTCACCAGAGAGCTTTCCCTCTTCGTAGCCTCTAGGATGGGTGTGGGGGCCGGTTGCCTCCTATAGAAAGTACCCACTGACTGCTGGCGCAGGGGAAAATTGCTGAGTACATTCCACCAAAGTGGCCCCGGGGAGATGTCCTTTTGTGCTCTGGCCACCTGATCCAGCAGTGACAGCATTCTCTTTCTCTGCAGATAAACTGTGTGACATTCCCTCACCCAGACACAATGCCTGAACAACAGCTGCTCAAGCCGACTGAGTGGAGCTATTGTGACTACTTCTGGGTGAGTCCTGCCTCAGTTTCCCTCCACTGTGACCCCAACAGCAGCATTCACCTGGGAAGGGCGGAAGGGGCCTTTGCTTGTTGAAGCTGCAAAGTGTGGTGTCCAGTTTGGCATTTCAGATGGGACTTTTGCTGGATTCTGGATCATTCTGGCTGTCCCAGGAAATCTGTGTGGTTTTCCTGCCCTGTAACATGGAAACCACAGCCAGAATGCCAGAAAGCTGAAAGACAGCTCCCTCCAGGGCTGGATGGAGGCAGGAGACTAGAATTACTTTTAATAAAGAAATCTGAGCTTCAGGCCTGCTCAACACCACTGTGAGTGGCCTTGGGGACATGATCTGCCTCTTGGCATGTTGCTTTTCCCAACTGAGTCATGAGGAAGTCGGGTGCAGATGGGGATGTATAAACTGTCTCTTTCAGCACCCGCGGCTCTGAAGTTCTTGTGTATTGCTTAGTGGGTACAGAGTTGTCTGTTGCAAGATGAGAAGTTTCTATTGATGATGGATGGCAGAATGTCACCACCTCAGTCTCTATACTCTTAGTGTCACTAAAGTGTACATGCACTTACAAATGATGACAACAACAATAAGTATCACATTATGTATATTTTCCCACCGTTAAAATGATGTCTTAACGTGTATGCACAGTCCCGTACATCAAGGATGCCAGAGCTAGCCCAGAGCACTTGCGTTTTGAAGTTGCAGGGACACTGGCCCTTCTGCAGTCATAGTGGTGAGGGTTCACGGCACCTCGGCCGTCTATGGAAAACGACTAAACCTCTACAAGGCACTTTCGGGAAGACCCCAAGGAACAATCAATAAATAAAACCTCTTCTCAGTGTGGCACAGAATGGATTATCTGCCCTCTTTTTATATCTGCTAAATACTAGCCCAAAGTGTTTTTTTCTTTCTCCCAAATCCTGCACCCCTTAGTAGGAAGCACACAAAGCTTCCGCTTGCCCCTGTAGAGCGGTTCTGCTACTCAAGCTGTCCTGCTTGTAAGATAGAGGTCTGCAGAGGAACTGGGAGCTTTGGGGGCAGTGGGGGATGACGTGTATGCAGTAAGGAGACGGGAAGATTCTGGAGGCCTGAAGGAAGACGTGTCTTTGCTGTCTGTAGTAGGGAGGTACTGAAGGAGTTTTGAGAAAGACTTGGGTGTAACCTGTGCTGTGCCTGTTGCAGATGGGATTGGAGGGTGAGAGGCGAGTGAGTGGACCAGGAAGAATGGGTGACAGCTGCGGAAATAAAGAGTGGCTGTCATGTGTGTGGACATCATCCTTAGGGCTCTAGGGACCAGGGCATGTCCTAGAGGGGAGACAAGAAAGTCGTGGGCATAGCATGTGGTCCTGCCTGTTGTTCACTGGCATCCTGGGGATGTCCTTCTTTTGCTAGTTTGGGTTATGTTAAGACCGCCTGGTCACCCTGTGCATCTGTTTCCCAGGGGCTGGGATCACAGGCCTACACCGCCATGCTTAGCTAAGAGTTCTCACCTTAACCTGAACTCTGGCTCCTGGTCCCTCGGTGGTTTTCCTTTTCTGTCAAAGCCTTTTCCTCTTAGTAGAAACATCTCCCCGATGGCACAGTCTTTGGAGCACACTGTTCTTGTAGGTTTTTCTTAGAGCCAATGAAGAGTCGTTCAGCCTGTTTACCCCCGAGGGAAGCAGGGTTGGGCTTAGTTATTGGGGTGACTTCCTTGCCATTCTATCAAGATGTAGCATCCACAGCATGAAGTGAGCACACCTTAAGCATCCATAGAGAAGCCTCGGGCAGGCATGGTAGAGATAGAGAGGCCTCAGGCGGGCAGGGTGGGGATAGAGAAGCCTCAGGCGGGCATGGTCGTAATTTCCCTGTAAGGAAAGGTGTTAGTGGTATGTCTTGTGTCCGTGTTGCTGAAGAAAGAGTGTCACTATGGTCAGGACAGAGAAGAGGCCCATGAACCTCTTCCCGGTGAGAAGGGTTTCTGCAAGCTGCAGTGGCTCCCTGGCAATGATCTGCAAGGGATCCTAGAAATGCAGAATGCAGCCTGCTCCCAGATGACTGGGCTTTTGTTTCTTCCTAGGCGGATAAGAAGGACCCACAAGGCAATGGCACGGTGGCTGGGTTTGAACTGCTGCTGCAGAAGCAACTGAAAGGCAAGCAGATGCAGAAAGAAATGTCTGAGTTCATCCGGGAAAGGTGAGACCAATGCCCGTGTAGCCCTGGAGCTGGCCACCACCAGGCCCACTCTGAACCCTGAACCCCAGGGGAGTGGATAGCTGGTCATGCTTAGTCCTGGGACAGATGTGGCCAGCAGATATGTGGTGTAGACATGGATAGTGTTTCTAAAGATTTGAACCAATATCTAAAGAATTGAAAGAAGGAAGTCAGGAGTTCAAAGTCATCCTCAGTTGTATAATATGGCTTATCTGAGCTACATGATATATGTATTGAGATACATGCATGTGCACACACACACATCGCATTGAATCCTGGATGCTTGGTATCTCTTGATGCCTGCACAGCCCCTATGCAACAACTGGCTTGAGTTGAGTAGCTGCTGTCCACGGAAGGAGCACAGGTCCTGTTTGCCACAGCCTCCGCTCCTCCCCACCATCCCCTGACTTGCCGCTCCATTCTTTACCCTCATTTGAAGCTGTCCCTTACCTTCCAGGTCTTCTTTTTCTCTTGAGACAAAGTCTCACTGTGTAGCCCTGACTGACTTGGAACTCACTCTATGGACCAGGCTGGCCTCAGACTCAGAGATCCACCTGCTCCACTCCTGTCCTTCCAGGCCATTTTTTAACTAAAACATTTCCCAGGCCAAGGGATATAGAACTGCCCTCCCATCTCACCCTTGCCTCTAGGGATTCTAATAGCTCCGTGTCTGAAGAACTTGGATCATAGATGAAGATCCTATCAATTCAGCTCGTGGAAAATAGGAAGAGCTGCAGAGAAGTCCCCTCTCCATCTTTCTCCTCTCTGTCTCTCTTGTTCATATTCCTGCATAACATACAGATCCATGTGTAGAAGGAGGGGCCTCTTGTTTGTTCCTGGCCACTTAGCCCTGAAATAATCACACAGAAACTGTATTAATTAAATCACTAGTTGGCCCATTAGCTCTAGCTTCTTATTGGCTAACTCTTACATATTAATTTAACCAATTTCTATTAATCTGTGTATCACCATGTGGCTGTGGCTTCCTGGCTAAAGTTCCAGCATCCATCTCTGGCAGGGCTACATGGCTTCTCCTGACTCCATCTCTTTCTCCCAGCATTCAGTTTAGTTTTCTCCACCTAGCTCTGTTTCCCTATAGCTCTGCTTTTTTAACTAATGATATTCACAGCATACAGAGGGGAATCCCACATCACTCATGCACAAATGCACCTGTACACCCTCACGCCTGTACACATACACATCCACACACCCACACATTCTGGCCTCTACATGCCCCAACACAGAAATATCTGTGTACCTACATAGCCATGCATCAGATCCCCATACAACTATACATCTGGGCACCTGTACTCCCATACACCCCTACATCTTACCCTATCCCTGTATACCTGTGTGCCTACACACCCACATCCCCATGTACTCCCATGTGACTGCATACCTGTGTACCAGCATATTTGCATGCCCACACACCTGTATGTTCATACACCCTGGGTACCCACACATCACACCTACACACCCAAGTATATGCATACCCATATCCCTGTGCACAGATAGCTACACATCCGTGTACCTGCACACTCACACACTTTCATGTACAGACACTTGCACAGGCATGCTTTTGCATACCTACACCCTTGTGCACCTATACCTGCACACCCACATACCTGTGCATCCATGCCTTCATACATGTCTGCACATCTATACGTTTGTTTGATTGCATACCCACATCACACACACACATCTGTACATTTACACACCACACACTTACATACTTACACACCTCTACATCTGTATACTCACACACCTGTGTGCCTACACACCCCCATCAACACACTTTTTTTTCACAAACATATGCTCAACTTTCCAGCTAGTGTTTCCAAGACTTGCTGGAAATATTCATTGCAAATAGCAAAAGAACTTTTCAAAGTATTTCTTCATTATAACACTAGTAATTGGGTAATAATGCTTTGGCATTTTTAAAGCCCTTTTTTTCCTTAGGAGGCCTATTTTCCATTTGTATAATCAAATCTTTATGTTATGACCCATTAAACTAGTAGGAAATTGGAAGGCTGCTTTGTTCGGATGCAAGAAAACAGAAGCATAAAGCAGACAAATAGGAAGCAATAGGAGCTGAAGCCTCAGTGTGCATATGGTTTTCACTCATAACAATGTCCTATTGGCAAATGAATGGTTTCTGTCATCTCTGGCCACTGAGGTCTCGGGGAACCAGCGGAGGGAATTCAAATCCCTGGAACCTTTCTCAGCCCGCCTTTGGAGCTCTCGGGGAAGCCATCCGAGGCAGGAAAATCAGGCTGTGGGGTTGGGACTTGCATCTTTGCTGGGCTGAGGGAAGTGGGCAAGGAGGTGGAGATAACACAGACGGCTCGCAGCAGAGGCCCAGGAGGCAGATGGCGTGTGCACCTCCCTCTCCTGGCATGTGCACTCGGCCTTGTGGCATGATGAAATCTGCTTTCTGGAGATCTTGGCCCCAGTATGAAGTTGCTGCAGAGTAGAGGTCTGCATAATTGGGGCTGGAGACAAAGGTAGGACAGAGATGGGTTAGCGAGAAACTCAGGAACTTTCGGACAGGCTCCAGCCAGAAGTGAGGGATGAGAAGGTGTGCAGAGGCTTTAGCGGGTCCAAATAGTCACTCTGTTTGGGTCCCTGCATCCTTTGGATCTCAGCACCCTAGGAGGGGAGAAGCACATGCTGCAATTCCATGTCCCGGGACTCCTCTATTCACTGAGTGAAGGCTGGAAGGAGTGTCTAGGACCCTGCCCTCAGAACACTTCTGGTTTATCCTCCACCTCCCACCCTGGCCCCAAGAGCCTCTTAAGACATGAACGTGCTGTTGACAGCCCACGTAACATGGATATGCCTTGCTGTACAAAATGTGCCCGAGAGAGTTGCCTTGGAGGTGTATGGAAGGTTTTCCCCTCTGGGGAAATCCAATGGGATTGCAGCTCTGGACCTTACCTGGTTTCCATGGAAACACTTGCACCCTTAGCAATGCTTTGCAATCGAAGGCATTGTGGGTGGGAAAGTGGAGGAAGATGTTCTCTTCTTGCTTCTGTGGGCTGAGGCCATCTGGGAGTGTGTGAACCTGGAACTAGGATGGAAGGGCTGGGTACATCCTGGGCATCCCTGGGAGTCTGTCCCAAGCGTCTCATGTTCCTGGAAGGCTCTCATGTCCCACCTTGTGCTTGGAGTGGTGCAGATGACGTCTGCCAGCGGTGGGAAGCAGAGTCTGAACCAGTCCTTTATTGGGTACTTGCCACTGTGGGTTCTCCCTGTGTAAACAGAACAGCAAGCGCTACAGGCTCAGGAACTGACACGTTAGAGGGTCTCTACAAGACTGAGGCACGGCAGGGTGTGGTGAGTCCAACTCATGGTCTACACTGCGGAGCAGATACACTGGGGTTTCTCTCTTTGCAGGATAAAGATTGAAGAGGAGTATGCAAAGAACCTGGCTAAGCTCTCTCAGAACTCCCTGGCTGCCCAGGAGGAAGGGTGAGTTGGGAGGAGAGTGGCGGGACTGGGGAGGATGAAGGGACACAGAGAAAGGGATCCTCACTCACTTATCAGCAATGCTGCCCACTTGGGATGGAGCAATTGCTGTAGGCCTGTCTGGCTCACTGTGGGGTGGGTGCCTTTGAATCATTCATAGTCGAAGGTAGAGCCTCATGACTCGAGATAGGCACTCATGCCTTAGACAGGGACCGGTAACTCAAGATGGATACCCATGGCTCAAGGTGGGTTTTCACAGCTCAGGGTTCAGACTCGTGGGTTAAGACAGTACTCATAATTAAGTGTTTTAGCCTCTAATTTCAGCACTCTGGTGACTGAGGAAGGGGGATTAAGAATTTTGGGACAACCTGTGCTACATATCTAGACCCTATCTCAGATAAACAAACAAAAATACTGGTGCTCCTGACTCAAAGTGGGCACCCATGACCTGAAGTCCAAGTATTCATACCCCCAGGTTATCCCTCCTGTGCAAAATAGCGTGGCCTTCCTCAAGAGAGAATCAGAGAAGTGGTATATGTTGCCACCCCTTCTGAGGTTTAAACCCAAATGAGTCAAAACCAAGGACTCAAACAAACATGCTCAAAGTAGTACTGTTCACAGAGACTAAAAGGTAGAAATGGCTCAAATTCCATCAGGAGGTGAACAGGTATGCAAATCACGGGGTGCTCACAATGGATACTCATGGATGCACAGTGGGACAGTATTTGCCCATAAAAAGGAATAGAATACCGAGACTCGCCACCTTACGTGTGAACCTCAAAAACGTGATGCAGAGTAAAAGATGCCACCCACCGTGGGTCACAGAGTCTGTCATCCTGTTCATATGTAGTGTCCAGAATAAGCAAGGCCACAGAGGCAAAGCTCAGTGGCTAGTGATGAAGAGGGACGTGAGGAGTGAGACTTATGGTAGGTATGTCTTTCCATTCAGGGTATGTGTGTGCTGAGGCTGCTCTAACAAAATTCCACAGCCTGAGTTGCTTAAACTGTAAGAACATGCCTGTGCGTGGAGGTTTACACATCCACAATCCCAGCACTCAGAAGGCAGAGATGGGAAGATCATGATTTTAAGGCCGACCTGGGCTACATAGTAAGATCTCTGTCAAGAAAAAGAACAGAAAAGGCTTCTATTTTGTCTCTGTTCCAGAGACTGGGAGTTCAGTATCGAGGTTCCAGTAGGGTCGGTGTCTGGCATGGGCTTTCCCTGGGCTCACAGGTGGCTGAAAAATCACTGTGGGCTTACATTCCATCCGCTGTGTAGGTTGGGATCGGGAAGTGGGTCTTACAAGATCAATAATCCTATTGAATCAGGGCTTTGCCTTCTAATCTTAATTGCTACCCTGTCCTCCTATCCCCATCAGGGTTTCAAGATATGACAGGAGGCTAAGGGGAGGGAGGAATGACAAAATTTTCTTTCTGACGGGGAATGAAGGGTTTGGAGCCATCAAGAGTAGGCCATTCTCCAGTGTGGATGTTGTAGACACTTTTCCATTGTTCGCCTTAAATTGGAAAATTTCGTCACAGTTGGTTTTCACCTCAAAAGAAAAATGTTCGAGGCTCCTGGGAAGTTAGCACCAAAAGGGTCCTCAAATGCTGCCTCTGTTGTCCCACCACCCTCCAGAGGTGAACCTAAGAAAGAAGGCGGGGTCCGCAGGGAGCTCTGATGGTGAACAGGCCATAATCTGCCTCGTGGCTGGAGTCTGCCTAGGATGGAGACTTTTGCCAGTTGAATATGGCTTTGATTAGGGCTCCTCGGGGCTGACTAAAACCAGGCCATCTCCTCCCAGTCAGCCGCAGGATGACCCAGTAGGGTCCGTGTCCCTCTCAAGACAGGAACGTGGTTAGCTGGCTCCTGGCCTCACCTACTGCCTCCTCAGCCTGGGACAAGGCAGGAAGTGCATGGGAAGTAGCCCTGCCACCAGAGAAAGCAGTTTCCTGTGGGTCCCTGCGCTTGGCATCACTTTATGGCTCTGGAGCCTTCCCGCTTCCACCCCCTCGGCTTGGGCTCCTGCCAGGGACATTTTGTCCTGCCAGCACACAGCATATGCTCCTAAGCTAAGCAGCCTGCTCCTCACGCCAGAGCCACACACACGAGTACAATCAACCACACAAGCTCAGGTACAGCTATCCCTGCCGCACGTGTGTGTGTGTGTGTGTGTGTGTGTGTGTGTGTGTGTCTGCAAGGGCCCTGGGAGAGGTTGAGCCTCTTCCAACAGGGCGGCAAGCCTGCTGCCAGGAGAGCACATGGGGTGACTGGCTAGGGTCAGGCCCATAACTGCCCCACTGGCAGGCACACAGTACAGCGCTGCTGTATCTTGCACCCACAACACAGCTCTAGACATTTGGCCCTGGTGCACTTTGAAGGATGGGCAGGGATTCGAGAGCTCAGAAACCCAAGGGCAGGTAGGGGACACTTGAGCTATCTGGCAACTTAGGTGCGCTGTCCAGTTTCGATGTCACAAGACATGTGCACACTGGCTAAGCAGCAGCCTTGGGTTTCTCATTCTGCCTTCAACCGTCTCGTGTGTGGAAAGGCCAAGGAATGTTGGTCGTTCTTGGCTGGAGTTCTGCCAAGAGCCTGTGCCGTGGTTTGGCATGCCCCAGACTACACATTGAGATCCAGGTTCAGCTGGCAGTTTTTATTTATCTCTCTCTCATCGGATGCCATCTTCAAATGAGGATTTCGAATAGCTTTTTCCCAAACATTTAAATTTTATTTTTAATTAACATATATTCGTTTAGACATATTGACAGGGCCGATTGCAGTAGTTCCGTACATTTGAAGTACTTTGGAATACTGAGGAGAGGAGGACATAGGACATGGGCTGAGCCCATCTGAAAAGTAGGGATGACACTTTTCTGCCTGGGTCATGCCAGTCCTGCAGGTAGGGCTGAAAGCATTGTCCAGGATGGGAATAGTGCCACTTTGCCCCCAATATCCTTGAACTAACATTCTCAGGTCACCATGCCTGACCCTAGCCAGTCACCCCATGTGCTCTCCTGGCAGCAGGCTTGCCGCCCTGTTGGAAGAGGCTCAACCTCTCCCAGGGCCTTTGCAGACTCCTGTACTTCCAGGACCCTCTGGATATCACACAGCTCCTAGGACAGCACCCTTGCACGTGATGGCGATGGCTTCTTGGCTGTCAGTAGGAAGTTAGGATCAGTGTTGAGATCCCATGGGAGTGGCAGGAAGTAATAGTCAAGGTTCCTTCTTGCCATGTGACATCCAGTTGTCACCACATCATCTCCTAACAGCTGCCTAAGGACTAGGGATGGAGCTCGGTGGTGGAGCCCTCCCCTGATATGTTGGAAGCCCCAGGTTCCTTTCCCTAGTGAACTACAGAGCTATGCTCCTGCGGCTCACAAGCCTGCCCTTTCCGTGTGGCTGTGTCTGAGAGCCTTCTGTGTCACTGTAAGCGGATAATGTATGCAGAAAAGAGATTGGTTATGGTTCTAAAGACTGGGAGGTCCAAGATCAAGGGCTAGCACCTACAGAGTGCCTACACACTGCCCTCGCATGTGACAGAAGCCACCACATGTCAACTGCACGGAAGACGGCCAGCCTAGGGCCCCCGAGCATTTTGTTATGGCCCCAAGAGTCCCCACACTGCCGTGCCATGGATGAAGTCTGCTGCACATGGTTTGAGGGGATACCTTCTGCTCACCCCTGACTCATATAGCTGCCATGACAGTTCCACTGTGGAGTGAGGTAGGGGAGCCCAGTCCATGCAGGTCTTCAGGACTGTGCATTCTCCTCACAGGTTCCCAGGTTCCAGGCCCCTATAGTATGGTCAGCCCAGACCCACCTAGTCTTTCTCTAATGGGACCCCCAAACCACTCTTCCTTCTTCCAAACTCTCTGGAGATCAATGGATGGTTTCTCATGCACACTCACCAAGGCCAGACTAGCGCTGCCACCAGCCAGGTAGGGAACTGGATCCCTAGGACAAATCTGCTACTAGCTGCTGCCATCTCCAGTGATCTGCCCCAGCGGGCTGTCTTCTGGTCAGCTTTTGCCATCAACATTTAACAAATTCCCCAGACAAGCGGCTTTTGCTGGCTGCATGAAAAGTCTGGAGAAGGAGTCGGCCTTAAAATGGCCTTGGGGCTGAAGGGTCCAGATAATAAATTCTGAATCTTGGGGCCTTCAGAAGTCTCCAGGATTTTGGGAGATGCCTTCTATTTGGAGCATCTCTTTGGAACAGAGGGATGGTACAGTTTAGAGTGTGCACTGTGAGCCCCAGTGGGGTGCACAGTTCAGAATCTGCTAAAGAGAAGCCATGCCTCTGCAGATGGCTGGGAGAATCTTCCCAGTGTGTGGCTGCACCTGTGATGTCCCCGGACCCAAGTGGACCATCTGTGCCTCTCCTGGAGGCCAAGTGACTGAGACCTATGGGCTGGCTGCAAAGGAAGGGCCTTCGGAAACAATTGTGGTTTTCTTCCTTTAGTTACTAGCATATATTTGTCCCCTTGGCAGCAAACCAGGGTGTGGAGGGAGTCAAAGGGTACTGGGGACAGTGATGGCCCGCTGCAGCACAAGCTATTGAAAGACCCCCACCCTCTCACACCTCCCCCAAATCCTTGAGTGCCTCTGGGTTCCAGTTATTTCTCCTGCTACTGAGATATTTCCTGCTGTCTTAGATCCAGAAACAAGGCTGGTTTACCTTGGCCTTGGTGACTGAGTCTAGTCTCATTATTCAAGCCCACAATTTTGAATGTTCTATACCTCCACGATATATGTAGCCTAGAACTACCTTCCCTTCTTAGGACCAGCTTTGGACCAGAGTCCTTGCTGCCCCACATCTTGCAATCTAACAAACCCCTTCCTGTTGCAGATCCCTGGGAGAGGCATGGGCCCAAGTGAAGAAGAGCCTGGCAGATGAGGCTGAAGTTCATCTCAAGTTCTCCGCCAAGGTAACCCTCCTCTCCTTCCATAGTTAGACCAAAGCATGCTGATAACTGGTTACCAACTCTCTGTAGCTTATATTGCTTGCCAATTTCCATGGCACCAAATCCCTAAATACAGAGTTTGCAGAAGATACCCTTAGCTCACCTGTAGACACTGTCTCCATTGAACAGACAGCAGCAGAAATGACCAGAAGTGGGCACCAAGAGCACAGATAAAAGCATGGTGTGGGTTTTGGGAAAGGATCCCCTTTTCACATGTAAGTCTAAGTTTGTGATAATTAATAGTTACTATAATATGAGCTCATTCAATTTCTTTTTTAGTCATGGCTAATTTAACAAGCAGCTTACAGCGAGCTCTCAGGAGCCCTGGAAGGCAGGATCTCAGGGTCTGTATGATAAGAGTGGATGCCTCCTGGTTCACTCAGTGAACCCCAGCCTCTCTTTGTTGGTTTCATAGGAATGGATTGAGATGGTGGTCTGCTCTGTGCCTGTAATGCTAGGCTATGTCCAAGGGAAGATTTTTAAAAACCAATTTGTTGCTGCAGAATTTCTGAATGTCCCCTACTGATCCATCTGATCCCAAAGACACTAGGACCAGGACTTTCCGAGTTCAGGCATGAGTCTGTCCTTGTCACGTCACTGCGGTCAGCACTGAACACCTGTAGGAGACGCTTAATAGCTACCTCAGAAGAAATGAGGAAACAGAGCAACAGTGGGGGTTGTGAGCCCTTTGGGGTTCCAATGACCCTTTGACAGGAGTCGCTAAGACCACCAGAAATCACAGATGTTTACATCACAATTCATAACAGCCCCAAAATTACACACGTGAAGCAGCAACGAGAGTAGTTTCATGGTGGGGGTCACCACAGCATGAGGAACTGGATAAAAAGGGTCACAGCCTTAGGAAGGTTGAGAACCACTGCGCAGGGCTTGCTGGTCATCTCCTCCCGCCCCCAGGCTTTCAGCTCTGTTCTGCCTCAGGATTTCTTCCCGTTTCCAAGTGGACGTTGTCTCTTCTTCCTGGCGTATCTCTCCACATTTCCTCTCAGACTCTTGGCTCCTTCTCCGTGAGAGGTCACCTGAATGCCTCAGTGAGAATTCACACTAAAGCCTGTGTGACTGACAGGCCTGCCCACTAGCAGGCACATGGGAGGCAGAGGCAGGCAGATCTCTGTGAGTTTGAGGCCAGCCTGGTCTACAAGAGCTAGTTCCAGGACAGGCTCCAAAGCTACAGAGAAACCCTGTCTCGAAAAAACAAAAAACAAACAAATAAAAAAAAAACAAGAAAGAAAGGAAAAGATGGGAATGACACCTACCATCTTGACTGACCCTCTCTTCCCTCTGATTTCCTGCTACCACCCATCAACCACCACAGCCCCAGGTACTATCTGTTCAAGTGTTTGAACACCCAGAGCCTCCATGTTTAAGTTCCGACTTTGTCATTCTAAGGTAGTATTCTCCAAGACACTGTTCCTTCCAGCGGCTTCCACAGTTGCTGCTAGCTAGCCTGCTCTTTGCAATGCTGTTCCCATTTGTCAGTTCCCTGCATTAGGGTCCCGTGCCATGTGCACTCTTGAAGGGCAGGAACATGTCACTCTACCCAGCCCTCCATCTATCGTGTACAATGTACACAGAAGGGGGAATGGCTGAGACCGTGGGAAAGCCTTCCAGGGGACGGCACTGCTTCTGGCTCCTGGCTTCTGAAGGGGGTGAGTGCCTGAGATGGACCTGATATACCCACGTGAGTGAAATTTCCCAGCTCATAAGAGCACACTCACTGTATACAGCCAAGCCCTTCCCCAGAACATTGCTATGGGAGCCCCTCCCTCCGTGAGGAGGGAGCTCCCTGAATTGCTGCCTTCAGAGCTGCAGATGAAGTGGTGGGTTATTTTAAGCCATGGTTCATGAGTAGCTTCCCTCCAAGGCCTCCCTTCTCTTGTCCCAGCCCCCAACAGTGCTCTTTTCCCCCACAGGAGGTGGGGGCGGAGGCCACCAACAAGAAGCGAATGGGTTCAATCTCCGGCATTACACACAGGAGAAACCCTAGCCCAAGGGAGCTCCTGCCCTTGCAGGGAAAGCCAGTGGTGCAGTGCAGGTTGAGTTCCCAAATGCTCAGGCCATTTTAAGCAAGGTTCACAAGCTCACAGACCCCAAAACTAAGGATGGCTCATAGAGAGGGGGCTGCAAACACGAGGCACAAACTTTACGCCATTCTGCTGCTTCTGGCCTGGGTGTGTTGGTGACTCCCGGCTACCCCAGTAGCCTCCTTTCTTAAGAGGAAGGGGACTCTGAGGATTGATTTGTCAGCCTTGAAGAATATGGTTCCCGAGGCACAGACCCTATTTGATGTCAGCTCCGAAAGGTTTATTGAAATTCTTCTCCATCCGAATGTTCACTGTCGAGGGTAAAAAGCCTTTTAAGAAATGGGATTGCGTACGGCAAGCTCTCCGGCTTCGCCAGTCTCCTAGCTCAAGCCAGTGCTAATAGCAACAGCAATCTCAAGAAATGAGCTCGCTCTATTGGAAGACAGTTAGACCTGGCCCCCGTGAAAGCGGGGAGAATAGACACGTTCCTCCTGATGGAAGGAGACCTGGCCATGCAGTAGGGGCATGCGCACAGGCAGATCTGCGCTCCGGAGGCTGAACGTGAGCCCAGCACTGCCATGAACAAGCGTGGCGAGCATGGGCGGGTGACTTTCTACATGTGTGAAATGAAGACTTCCAACCCCGTCTGTGGCTTTAATCTTCCCTGGCTGTGACCACGGGAGGCATTTCACGTGTTCACAGAGCGTATGTGCGTACCCACCCCCATCCCCACTCAATGAGGCACATGTATGTAGCCAAAACAGATGCTTCATGACACCCTAAGTTTATTCTGCCTAAAATGGTACCCTGATATTTTGCTCCCCAAGTTGGGTCTTATTATGTCAAGAAACCTGGTACTGACCCACAGAGTTGATGTCACAAAACTAGTCAGTCACCACTTGGAAATGCCTGGACCAGACAGTTGCTGAAGGCTCTTCCAGCTTGGAATTCTTCTCTTCGGATGTTTGAAGTGAAAAGAAGGGATTGGGGCAGCCATGCCCCTCCCCCCCACTAATCAGCTCCAGTAGCCCAGCCCATCTAGCAGACTGGCCACACATCCCCAGAAACACCTTTGAGAGAGAGATCACTGGTGCCATGCTTGAAGCAGAGCCTTCAGAGCTAAGAATGAATCTTAAGACACCAAATCATTGTGGTTTTTTTTTTTTTTAAAGAAAACCGTTGGTTTTAAGAAGTCCTTAATATATGGTCTGGAGAAATAGCTCAACGAGTAAAGCCCTCAATAATGCACAATTGTGAGGACCTGAGTTCAAATCCCCAGAACTTGGTGTATGGGGTAAACACACTGCAGTTCATAGCAACAGCCTTGAATTTCAGCTGAGATGTCTTAGGCCTGTTCGTTTTAGGCCATGTTTGTTGGTGTTGTGTGACGTGAGGGGCATGTGCATTGCAAAGTGCTATGCATTTTTAGAGCAAGGCTGCTATGAAGTCACGTGACGTGGACAGCTTAGGTTCATCGCACTTTTGAATTTGAATTAACTTTTGGTCGTTGCATGTTCACAAACCTTGCACTGTCTCTAAGTTTGTGGAAGTCCCACTTTCCGTTTTATGTCCCCATTAGGGGGCGCAACTCACAGCTTATGACACTGGGGGTTAAGATAAGAACCCTCAGGTCTTGGGTGATCTCTGGAAAAAAAGACCGTGTCACAACAAACTAAGCCAAAGGAGAGAAGAAAGGCTACAGAGCCTCAGAACTGGGAGTCATCTGTTTAGGAGACAGCGCTGGCTAGCCACAGACACTGATGGGACATGTGGGTCACGTTGAGGGTCCCCAAGGGACTGGTGTGGTGGAGTTACAGAGGGCTGAGTCTGGGCAGGGCTGGCAAGCTCCTGGTTGGGTATAGAATATGGGAGAGTACTAGGCTGCCCTCTTGTCTGAGCAGATCCTCATTCTTGCAAAAATAAACATGCCATGCTTACCATCAAAACAAGTATCTTAAAAGAAATCTCAAGAGAGTGTTATGTGTGGTGGGGAAGGGGAGGGTGATTTAAAACTAGATGCCACCGGTTCTCACTGCAGAGGACTCTTTCTCGGGTCCTCAGAAGGAACACGAGGACAGTTGATCAGGGTGGGGACAGGAAGTGCGCCTGCTCCCTTTAGTTCCGCCCAGGACAGTTGTCCTTGTGAGTTCCCGAAGGGCCTCCTGACAGCCCCTGTCACAGGTTCCTGGAGGTCTGAGCAGGCCCGGGTCATCTTTGTACCCCAGGCCTGCAGTAGATGGGCAACAAATAGAAATGACCTCGGACCACCTGAGTCATGGGCAGCCTTGCCAGTTATCTCGCACAGCAGGCACAGGCAGGTGGCACGGTCTAGCCCCCAAAGGGTCCCAGTTTGAAAAGGGCAAGGGAAGAGGACACGCCAACAAAGCTATACTGGACAGCTACATATCATGAAACACAGGTGAGGGTACCCATGCGAGGGTTCCTTTGTGTGACTTCGTCACTGCACGACCTACTTATTTCAAGCCACCCAGTGTTAAAGATGAAACTTCGGAAAGAGAAGAAGCTTCCATAGAGTCAAGAAAAGGCAGCAGTGAGCTAAATGGGAGGACTGGAAAATCCTGGGAGCTAAAGGGGCAGTGCAAACAGCTGATAAAGATGCCCATCTCTTTAGCCTTCTCTGCATGGTCTCGCCATCCAGGTCACTGCCCCAGGGCCTGGCTTCTCCCACCCTGCCCAGCTAATGCCTTGGTACTGAGCCCGCCCTCTCCGCCTTCCTCCACAGCTCCACAGCGAGGTGGAGAAACCACTCATGAACTTCCGCGAGAACTTCAAGAAGGACATGAAAAAGTGTGACCACCACATTGCTGACCTCCGCAAGCAGCTGGCCAGCCGCTATGCCTCAGTGGAGAAGGTAAGAGGCCAGGGTACCTAGCTGGTGAACTGCTGGGGACCTCTAGGACAGAAACCAGTTGTGAGTGTCCCAGCAGAAACTTTTGTCCTTGATGCTAGGGTGGTGGGAGGAGTCCAAGGAGCCCCTACCTCTCCATATGACAGGCAGGACTTGCTACCCCAGGACACTCGGATGACTCTCTCAAGGGCAAGTGGGAGCAAGAAGAAGCTGCGGGTAAAGTGGAAGTTGTGATGGCCACATGAGGCAAGGCAACCCCTGTTTCCGTGGGCACCAAGTCAGATGGGCCACAGCTACTTTACATGGCTCCTGTGTCTGGGCCTCACCTCCTGGTGTTCCCTGAACTAATCTCCCCTCCCAGATGTGCAAAGAATCACCTTCCTGTGGGTGGCCATATTATGGGAGGCAGGGCTGCTGGTGGCCAGCCCTGGAGGAATAGACATCTCCCCAGTGACCTGAGTGTCCTATAGAACAGGAGTGGCAAGCCGTGGCAGGTACCCAAGACGTGGCTCCACCTCCACCAAAGGCTGAGTGTGGATGATGGTGGTGGTGGTGCTGATGAGGATGATGATGGTGGTGGTGATGATGATGATGATGATGAGGAGGAGGAGGATGATGATGCAGGCACACTATGGGCTGAGGCTGTGGAGATAGTACCCACAGACTGTTGTGCACTGCTAGAGGGTAACTCAGGTGACCTTTATGGTCCCTACCAACCTTTGAGAGACAGTGTTTTTTTTATTATTTTAGATTTATTAATTATATGTGTTTATTTTTATGTGTGTTCTGCTCAAACGTATGTTTGTGCACCACCTGCTTGCCTGGTGCCCTTGGAAGTTAGAAGAGGGCATTGAATCCCCTGCAACTATGGTTAAGGGATGATGGTGAAACCACCAAGAGGGTGCTAGGAATCAATGCCTGGGTCAGCTGCAAGAACAGGTGTCCTTAACTGCTGAGCCATCTCTCCAGCTCAGAGCCAGTGGTTTTAGAATCACAGTATAGGCACAGGCTCTGGAGGGAACACATTCAGGACTGACAAGGCACATGCAGACATGGCTGGAAGACGTCAGGTGAAGAAAAAACCCAGCTAGGAATCATCCCTCTGGCTCCTCCGTGCCAGGGTACCATCATTCATATGAGCAGAGAGGATGGGCATAGGTAGGCGGGTGGTGGAACCCTGAAACCTTGCTGCAGCTTTATGAACAGCTTCTCTGGGCTTGGCTACCCCCCCCCCAACAGGCCCGCAAAGCCCTCACAGAGCGGCAGAAGGACCTGGAGATGAAGACCCAGCAGCTGGAGATCAAGTTGAGCAACAAGACTGAGGAGGACATCAAGAAGGCGCGGCGGAAGTCCACTCAGGCTGGTGAGCCCAGTAGTGTCCTAGCAATACCAGCGCAGAGAGAAGGGACAGGTCTTCTGGTCAGACTCCCGTTCCAGTGGTGTGGTCCTTCCCACTTCCCATCTTATTCCTCGAAGTGTCCCTTGTGCCTCCTTCCTGCCCCATGTTCAAGAATCTCAATGAAAGAGGAAGGAAGCAGATAAGCTACTCCAAGGTTGCAGTGAGGGCTGTCTAGCTCATGCTGTCCCTTCCATGGTCTTTGGGTTGGTCCAGATGTAGGTCCAGAGATAGATTCTTCCATGCACCAAGAGCTCAGGGCACTGTCCCTGTTTGAAGAGTGCAACTTCCAACCCGTCTATCCAAGATGCTCCACTTCCCTGGGAAGTTAGTTATACTGTGGAAGTGAACTCCTGCCCCGAGGACAGAAGCCAGCATTCAGTTTTAAAAGCATCCTTATTTCAGAATTTGCCCGTATTGCTTCAGTGAGTGGGTTTCTGCTGCCACCTAGTGCTCACAATTAGCTGCTGCACAAGGCAAGAAGATAAAGGCAACTTTCTCAAAGATGCCGAGTCTTCCCCATGCAAGGATAGCTTTAGATAATATCCTTCTTCTTGATTTCTGATGAACCTGCTACAATTTGCATCATTCTAGAATAAAGTAGCCACCTTAGATGCTATGAAATAAAGTGGGATAGAAATAAGTTGACAAAAATTAGATACTCATCCTGGGTCCAGAAACATTTTCATAAATTCCCGACATGTTTATTGTAGATGGAGAGAGGACCCAAAGAGGGAGAGCATATATTCAAATTAATTAATTAACTTACAAAACAAAGCTATACAGAAACAGCAGGATATTTTCATCCGTGCTTAAGAGCGTGTTATTCACCAGAAATAACCCCCAAATCACTCTCTGAATTCATATAAACTGGATCATGCTATACTCTATCTTTGATCTTGTTTTTCAATTAATGTGTCTTAGAAATAGCCCCTATCTCATCCCCGCTAAACCTCTTTATACATCTATTCATGCACATCGGACACTTTTATTTTGATTGCTATGTTTTATTGTGGAGCCAATGAGAGAACTTGAGGCCTTACACATACTAGGCAAGTATTGCCACCGGGCTGCAGCCCCAGGCCCCAGGATTGTATCCAAATTTCTTTCACAGTTCCTTTGATAGACTGTAGGACTTAGAGATTGTTTCTGAGTGCTCGCCCAGGACCAGAGATACTGTGTTTGTTAGTGGGACTGTAACTCTCTGCATATGGAAGACCAGGTCCTCATGGACAGAATGGAGATGCTGGGTCAGAAGGTTTGATTCATTTTGACAGATATTTCCAGATTGCTTTCCAGAGAGGGCTCCACAGTTAATACCTGTGAATACCTCTTCCTCAAATTCTTGTCCGCACTGCCTAGTAACAAACTTGAAATCACCGGTGTGCTGGTAAATATATATACATATATATATATGTTTTTTTTATATATATATATTACTATTACCTTGTAATTCTCTCTATAAAAGGGTTGAACATTCTGAAAATACACTTACTATTTTTATAGCTCCCCCAACCTCCTGCCCCAGAAACTCAAATCCTTGTTGAATGTTGTGTGTCATTCTTAGTGACTGATTGACAGGTCGGGTGTGTGTTAAGGGGAGTCACTCCTGGTCATCCCAGCTGCAAATATTTTCCTATGGTTATCGCTTGTCTTTTACTTTTGTTCTTTAAAGAAAAAAATAAAGTTTTGTGCTTGGGTTTTGTTATTTTGTTTTTTTTGTTTTGATGTTTTTGGGGTTTTTTTGTTTGTTTGCTTGCTTGCTTTTGTTTTTATCCTTGCCTGATTTCTTCTGCGAGGTCTCTGTACAGTGGCCTTCTCTCTGCCAGGTCTGGGTTTGAGGAGGATTGACTTGGGGAGGCCTCCACCTGGAAGGAAGCACTGATATTTCTTCCCTTCTGTTTCTTTTCTCCCCCCCCCCCATCTCTCACAATGCTCCTGGGAGGAAGAGTGTCTGGATCTGGGGGCAGGCGGGGGCTCTGACTTCAAGTCATCATCTCTGCCATGAGGAGTATCTTGTTGTCTGTCTAGTCCCTATTCCAAGCATGTTGCACAATCAGCTCTTCTTCAAGATGACTTTTGTTGTTGTTGTTTTGTTTTGGTTTGGTTTGGTTTTTGAGATAGCACTTCTCTATTTAGCCTTGGCTGTCCCAGAACTCACTCTGTAGACCAGGCTGGCCTTGAACTCATAGAGAGCCACTGCCTCTGCTTCCCACTTGGCAGAGATGGGACTAAGAGCATGTGCCACCGCTTCCCAGCCACAATGACTCTTTAAAGCTGCAACTGTCATACCTGTTTCATTGTGAGGCAACTGAGGCATGGGCTGCTTAGTTGGTACACCTAGAGTCATGCAGCCTCCTTGGTGGAGCAAAGCAGCCCTGGCATTCCGGTTCCAGGACCCACTCTCTGTGGAAGGGCCCAGTCTCCATCTCCTGGGCTGCCTTGGAAAGGAAGCAGCCTTCCCCACACCACTCTCGGGTGCTGCAGATCTTCCTGAAACGTGTTCTCAGAATCAGGACGGACACGCAGGGCACCAGGAGCCTCACAGCGAGTGTTCATAGGGCAGCATGCTGCACCCACACTGAAGCAGGGGACACCGTGGTGGTAATCCAGGGAATGAGATGCATCTGTACGCTTCTCTCTGACTAATGCTCCTTGAACCAAGGGGTAGCCATTGATTTTGGCCAGGAGCAAAATGAAGAAAGCACTTAGCACAGCTGTTCTCCAAAGCACAGGACTCGTGGTTTATCTGTGGTCAGGGCCTAAGGATGCGGAGCTGGTCTGGACTTAATATGGACAAGCCTCTTCGTTTTTTTCCACTTTCCCACCAGAAGGCACATGAGTAAGAGTTATGTCAAAGGAATGACTCTGAATCCATTCAGATGGCTGCATTCGACCCTGAGAATTCCTAGAATCGCTTGTTGATGTATTAGAGTGAGTCACTTGGCTCTGGGGGTTGGCTCGTAAGCTTCTCCCAGCATGAGCAGAGCCCATGCTGCTCCGTTCTCACCAGAGCCTCATTTACACAGAGCCGTGCACATCCGTGTCTGCTCCTCTGACATGTTCCTCACCGTAGGTCTGGGGAAAAGTTGGCTTCTGCTTCAGCAGGTCTAGGGCACATCCTGACGGCCTGCACTTGTCACCAGTTCCCAGGGTCACTTGATGCCGTTGGTGCACCAACTGAGATCTGCGTAGCAAGGGTGTTGGTGCCGGCATCCTTACTAATATTTTGTGGTTACCTCATAGTTCTAGTCTAATTTTTTTTAAAAAGTTTGAGATACAGATGTCATTACAGAAAGTAGTATGTTAGCCGTGGAGCTGTAGTGGTTGTGTGTTTAGATTGCTGTTATAAAATGGAAGGTTGCCAAGTGCTGAGATTACAGATGTGTACCTTGGCACCCAGGGTCACATGTGGTCTCTTCCTGAGAGCCTGAGCTCCCGGGGTCTGCAGTTGAGTTCAGATAGTGCTCTGTGACATGTCCCTGGGGTTTGCCCCTGCTGTCATCCTCTCCCTTCTCTTCTTCCCCCCTCATTCCCTGACTTTGCAATGACCACTGAGACTCTGGGAGAGGAACGGGCATGCCCATGGGCACAGGAAGAGAAGGGCTTCCACAGTGGAGACAGGGTGACATGTAACAGGGCTTGATGGTGGCTGTTGGCTTTTCCCAGGAGATGACCTCATGCGCTGTGTGGACCTCTACAACCAGGCCCAGTCCAAGTGGTTTGAAGAGATGGTGACCACCACACTGGTATGTGACCAGAGATGTGTGAGCAGACTGTAAAGAGGCTGATGCACAAGCAGCCCCGGGCAGGGGACAATGGGCATGGGAGGACGGAGTGGTGGTCACAGCAGAGATGGTCGCTAGAACTCTCTCGGCATTGGAGTCCAGCCCTCAATCTAATATCTACCCACGAATCTATGCTCCTGCTCCAGCGCTCCCTGCTCTATAAACTCAGCAAGGGCCTGGTCTTGCTCAGTTCTCCTTTGTCTGTTCCCTGAGGTATCAGGAGCCACCAGGAACTTCCTCATCTCAGTGAACCATGGCCCTGCTATTATAGACAGAAAAGCAATGGAAAGCCGATACTCTCTCCCCAATGCACACATGCGCATGCACGTGCACACACACAAACATACATAAACACACATGCTCACACTCAGAACTTCAGGTAATTGACTCATGAATGGGAAGACTGGGGAGCTCTAGAGAGGCTGTTAAGGAAGACCATGGTGGCAGACCATGCATGCTATCCTATATGTTCCTTTTAAAGGATCAATTATCTGTTCCTGTTGGCCAGACCTGCCTGGGCAGGACAGTAGTGAGTGACTGGTACTTGGAGCAAGTGGGAGAAGGGGACAACATCATGCCCATTGTCCAATCTATCATCCCAGTGTCCAATGTCACCCTTCCCGTCCCCTAACCAGCTACCTTCTCCAGGTGCTAGCCCACCTAGGAAGATTAGCAGCCTCCTTCAGGGTCAGTGCCCTGCTTCTCCTCTCCTCCATTAATCCCCTAATTAAGCCCCCTTCTTTACCTCCCTTCCAGGTTAATCACCTGGGCAGTGACCTAGTTCCCCACAGAAAAACAGCCTAATCCCCTAGAGTCACGGAACCAGCGAGAAACCAACAACAAGCCTCTCTGCTCTTCTCTGATAACAGTTGCCCCATTTCCCAGCCTGCTTTGCTCCCTGCCTGGTCTTCCTTGTCCCTCGACCCTAGGAGTGTGTAGAAGCCAGAGAGCTTGAGAGACTGAGAGCACCCCACACACTCCTGCACTCCACCCATCCACTGGAGAACAAACACCACAAATTCCCCCTTGAATGCTGCTCTTCCTCTAACTCCATGACACTTTGGGCCAAGGGGACAATCGTAGAACCTCTCTTTGAGTCCCAGTGAGGACATTCAGACACTGCAGGTGCAGAATTCCATACTGAACTGGCAGAGACACTCCTACGACCTTCTTCTTCCCCCTAGAGATGACTCCTTCTTCCTCAGCATCCAGAGGGTCAGATGGGCTGGGGATGCACAGCCAGGACTTTGTATATAGAATACTTGGTGGTCTGACACCTGCCTGGTGGGACGGTCCCTGAGTTAAAAATGGGCTCAGAGGCCTCTGGTCTTTTCTTCTTCCTCTGCAGGAGCTGGAGCGGCTAGAGGTGGAGAGGGTGGAGATGATCCGACAACATCTGTGTCAGTACACACAGCTGCGCCATGAGACAGACATGTTTAACCAAAGCGTGAGTGCCCCATCTATGCGTTAAGCCTAGCAGGACAGACATGGCATGATTGCCCCAGAGGCTCACATGATTCATGCCTAGTACAAGAGGCAGCTTCTCCTGACTTAGGCTAGATCTGGCTAGGCCTTTAATGTATGCTTTTCCTGCCTCAGTTTCCCAGTGCTAGGATCACAGGCATGTACTTCATCCAGCTTTACAATGGCTAAAGTAACTAAAGACCTTTGACCTCCTTGTGAATTTGCTTTAGAAAACAAACCAAATACACAGCTTCTAAAACAGTGCCCGAAGGCAGGTCTGTTACCCAAGGGAAGACAGATGGAGGAAGAGGTCCCCTTTAAGACAGCCTGCCCTCTTCTCCAGGCCTGGGGTCTGCCGGCGAGCTCCGCCTCTCACGGTGCTCTGCACCCTCAAACCACCTTCTAAAAGGGCCTGGAATTTTCTAGAAGGGCTGCTCTGAGGTGGCTCTCCAACTGCAGCAGCGCGGGAGGCAGGAGACATCCCAGTCCAGCTACCACTTCTGACAGTGACCCCTCCTCTGTATCCCTTGCAGACAGTCGAGCCCGTGGACCAACTGCTGCGAAAAGTGGACCCAGCCAAAGACCGGGAGCTCTGGGTCCGAGAGCACAAAACAGGCAATATTCGCCCAGTGGACATGGAAATCTAGACCTGCCTGTGTGGTCCTGGGGGTTCTGCTGAGGAGAGGGGCGGGGGGTCCCATGGAGAAGGGGTGGATCTGCCCTATTACCTGCTGACCTATCCACAGAGAAGGAGGAAAAGAGCCGGTGATGCCAGAAAGAGGGCCTAGCCAGGGGCTCCCCAATATTCCCAGGCCATAAAGGTGGACTCACAGCCCTGACTCCATCTTGAAGATTGAAGCCTCCCCTCCAACTCCCACGCTGTGCTTGTCACTCTGAGAACAAACTGAGGCTAGAGCCCTGGGATCTCCCTGCTGAGTTCCAATGGGGTGGCCATCATCACATGCCTGTGCCCCAGGGATCCAGGGCATGTCCCTCCAGCTGACTTCTCATTTCCAGGGCAACAGGAAGAGGAAGAGAGGGAGGTCTCTGTCCCTAAACAATGTCAGGACCGGAATCAAGGATAGGAGGCACAGAATAGCTCACAGCCCACACCCACAACGTTTTTCACCCCTCCCTACTTTCTTTCATTACATTCCGAGAGCTCGTATCTATTTTTTTCATCCCCCACACAGGGCGGGGTGGGGGGTATCTTCTCAACCCAACTCTGGAGAGGTCAGGACAGAACTACCTCAGTTGGCACCCCCAGATCATGGCTCCCATCAGTTTCCGATCAGACATTAGCTGTAAAGTCTACCACAGAAGACTCAACCTGCCCTCCCTTTCAGCCTCTTTCTCAAGGAGGAAGCTCCCCACTCTCACCCTGACACCCCTTCCCAGACTCAACAGAAAATGTTTCCAAAGTCCTCAGATAGCTGTGTGCATGTCCAAAGGCTTTGTGGGTGGGGTCTCGGAAAAATCTAATCTGCAACATGCCCACTGCCTCTCAACACTATGACAACCTTGTCCCCAGCTCTCCCAGGCTGCTGACCACATGACCAGGTCCTGTGGGATGGCAGTCAGGGTCAGCCTAGGCTATTCTCTGATGGGTCTAGCTGTTTATGTACATGATGGTGTAGGAACTGATGTCCTCCTTACTGACGTTGGACAGCAGTGCAGACTCTGAGGCTGTAGGTCATTGCCACTAGGAGAAGGAACGTTGGGAAGTCACATAGTGAGCAGAGGGCCGGATTCTAGCTGGGAACTTGTCCCTGGGAGGTCATCCTTCTTCATCTTTCCCACAGGCGACTTAATATTTGACTTGTCTGTCTCCTCCAAGGGAAGAATCCTTTGAGCACAGCCCACATCTTTTAGTCTTTCGTGCTAATAACAGACAATTTACTAATCTCGATCCTTTTTGGCACCTCGTCTACAGAACCTTTCATGTTTCTTAGAAGGGTGCCTAATACATTAAAACAAACTAAGCATCGTCACTTTTCTTACTGAAATATCTCAACCATAAAGGCCATCATGAGGACATTTCGCCAACCTGTGCTCTGTATTCCAGAACTCGGCATGAACCATGACACCAGCTGTCAATATTTGGATATTATTTCCTGGTTTCTGTATTAAAAATGGGTGCTGTGGTTTGGCAACCTAATTTGTGAGTGATGGTCAAATTCCAAGTCTTGTCATTCATAGGGGTTTGGGGTACCACAATGTGGCTCATGACTTTGTTCCCTTCCCCCTATCCAAAGGGTTCAAAGTTGTCACTTCCTCCAGCATAACCCCAGTTGGCTGATGTGAGCCAATTTATTCTGAGGCCATTCCTTCTCCATGGCCACCTCACCTCCTTTTTAGTCTATCCGTATATAGACTTTCTCCTATTGTTCATTCAGGAAGCATTTTGTTATAGACAAGCAATGTATCATCAATCTGAGGACAGGCTACAGCTCTGCCATCCAAACAAGCCCTCAGACCTGTGTTATGTAGACGCCCCTCTTCCTGAGATAATGTTGGCTCTCCTCTGCCCTTTTGAGTTTTCGATACTGGCTGTGTGCTGGTTTTTCTGCATCTGTTCTTTTTGCACACTCGTTTTTCTCAGCGAATGCTTGGAACTGGGTGCTGAGTGCTGGAACTAGTCTGTGTCTAAGGGGACACTGTCTATCCACAAGTGGACAGGTGTGTTTAGACCCTTCTGTAGAGAAGGTACAATCCCACTTTGCACTGGGATCTTAAAGTATTAACGCTACTAGGTCTTAACCCAGCAGCAAGACTTGAGTCTCGTCACTGCCGAACTCTCAGCTCATACCTAGCTCCAATTTCAGAAACAGTTTTGGTTGCTTTTCAGTCCCTTCCCCTGTACTACAAATAGAAAGAGCAAGAACCTGGAGGACGAGGGTGCCAGAAAAAGACACCCAGAACTATGAGTCAAGTGTCCAGCCACCTTGTGGGTGAAATTAAGATGCTGATGGCGTCTGAAAACCGAAAGTGCATTTCCGAGGTTGAGTGTTCAAGCTGTCGTTGGGGTCCTTGTTCTGTTTGCGGTACTGGGGACCCAACCCAGAGTCACGTGTGTCGAAGCCAGTGCGCCCCCACTTAGCTACACCCAGCCCTGTTATCTTGCTTTTGTGAACATGTCAGTGCTTAGGTTCTGCGAGGCTTTGGCTGGGTTTGTTCAGGGTGAGCGAGCATCCATTGTCCAGGCTGTGGGCAGCACAGCCCTTTCTACCTGCCCTTGCTCGGGAGTGCCAGTGCACTTACGCTTTGTCTGCAAAAGCCTGATTCTTTTATAAAAAAAAAAATCTCTAAAATGAATGATGTTCAAAAAAAAAAATGGGTTAGTTGCCATGGCAACCTCCAGGAAGAGACACTTGTTACCCTTCATTATTTTCTAGTACTTTTGAACAGTCCCACAGTGCACAGGCCATTTGAAGGATGTGGACAGCAGCCCAGAGCTGTCTCTGGCACTGCTGTGGGGGCCACCTTTCTACCTCCACACGAGACCCTGCTGTCTCGGGAGGATCTCCACAATGGTTGGTTAATAGCTGAAACAAAGTATCCAAATTCATGACAGGGGATTGTGTCTATTCCTTCTGGGAAATCCAGCCAATTACCGGGGTATTACCGGGGTAATGGACGGGTGTGTGAGGCTCTTGGCTAAGCCAAAGTCCTTTCATGGAAACAAAAGCCATAAAAGTCAAAAGGTGTCAAAAGACTTGGCTTGTTGGAGGACTTGCTCCCAGCTGTGGGTAGCCTTGACAGGAACTTAAGCAGGAGTCTGAAGAAGCTAGGGAAGGCATTGTACAGACACAGTGAGGGAGCAGGTCAACTGCCCGATGGCTTAGCGTGGAGATCCCCCTCACCCCATAGTTGTCCACACTCCAAAAAGTACCCTTCCACCCCCCTTATCAAGGTAACCAAGGTGTGATTAAAATACAGTAAAATCCACCCTTTAAAGAAACGCAGTTCTTTGAACCTTCACATGGATGATCTTGTCAACCAACCAAGACTGGCATGCCTTCATGTCAGTTCCCTTTGCAACCAGATCGATGCTCTGTCCCCTTAGTTTTGCCTTTTCCTACAATGCCATTGTCATTGGAGTGACACGGATACAACCTTCTGAGTCAGCCACGATGTCGTGTGTGTCAGTAGAGGGTCCCCTTTCACTGCTGAGTGGTATTCCATCCCATGGGTGGACCCCAGGGTTCCCTTAGTTTTAAAATGAGGTTTTTATGTCCTGGAAGTCATATCCCTGGATCTCCAATTTGTTTGACTGATTCCAACCCATTGCTTCCTACATTCCGTGGGCTCCTTCCCCAGGCCCCCAGCTGTGCCCTTGGCTGGTTCTGATGCTGCATTCACTCGGTTGGTGATTCTAGCTTTGGGTCAGTACGGAGAGCAGGAAGGGGTAGCAACAGAATGTCACCCTCCACTGTGGCAGCGGACTATCTCTCCGTGCAGGAAAATCCTCTCCTGCAGGGGGCTGTCACCTCAGTCTTCAGGGCCTGGCGTTTATTGAGTAATGACTCTTGGGCACAGCTTGAGCCCTTCCTGAATCTGTTATATCACCTGACAACTGAGGGTGCTTGTCCTAGGATCTCTCTGAGGCCTTCAGATCCAGTGTTCTCCCCCATCCCCTCACGGCCTATTTGCACTCTATGCACGTGGTCATGTGTAACCTGGTGTCATCTGCACAGCTGTGGCCAGAATCCTCATGATGGACACTTTTCTAGGTAAACCCAAATGGAACTCAATCATGTCACTAGCTGAGAAGTACTTAGTTCAAACCCTCAAAGAAACTATAAGTCAGTACCAGTACCTTCTGGGTCTGTCCCTGGGAGCTAGGATGGCTAGCTATAAAGACATGGCCAACTGATGGAGTTTTTGTGTCTGGCTGTGCTTTGACTTGTCAGCACTCACACAGACTAGCTCAAGCCTACACCTTACAACCGACAGAGACAGGACCTAGCCCAGCTGAGATCAGGCCAGGCTGTGGGTGGAATCCCTTGGCGCCTACTCCTCCAAGCTGTCTTAGTGAGGTACTTCCGAATGAAAGGTGGATCCTAGAAGGCTCTTATGAAGCTCCAGGTAAACTGAGGCATTTCTAGACGCAGATGAGGGTCAGAGCTGGGGAATCAGAACCCACTGATCTCATATGAGAGGCAAAGCTGCTAAGACCCCCGGAGGAAGGGACTCGTCCAAGCCCTCAATTGCTGGTTAATCGTTTCTGCTGGAAAGTTCCTGAGGTGAGGGACCTGCTCCTCAGGGGACAGGCTCCAACAGGGGCTCAAGATCAAGTCTCCACTGTCCTAACCTTCTAGTGCTGGGTGGTGGCTCTTAGGGACTGAACTATGGAGGCTTGGGCTGGGGGAGTGGGGATGGCCTTTAGATGCTTCCTGGGTGATATTGGAAATGAGGTCCCTTTGTTTCTGAGGGGAGCTCCCATCAGGACTTCAGTGGTAGAGCGTGAAGGGCCAGAGAGAGTCACGGGGTGACACTGGGACAGATAGAGAGAGCTGGGCCTGGCTCTGCCGTGCTTCCCAGTCTGACCCGCACCCTGAGGTCATACCCTGTCAGAACTTCCATGTGCTCATGTCTCCCCCTACAGCCTCCTCAGCAGACAGGTTCTTGGACCCAGGCACCAACATTCCAAGGGACACCAGCCAACCTGGGTGAGGGTCCGATTCTCATGTCCCTCCCCTTCCCCGGGGAACGAGATGTCCAGTGGCATCCCCTTGCAACCCGAGCACATCAGCAAACCCCAAGAACGTGGAATTTTCTAACAAAATAAACTCGCTTGTTTGGTCTGTTTTCTGTAACTTTTGCTAAATACTTTATACATTTTTAATGTTGAAAAGCGGTGTCTCCTGCCAGCATTCCTTGCCCGGGATGAATGTGTTTATTCCGCGCTGTATATCTCTCCATGCTCTGGCTGCCTAGACCAGTAAGTAAAATGGATGTAATATAAGTTGTAAGTAACACTGTCAAAACCCTGATCCCAATGGAGGCCGTCCGCCTCCCCCACCCCTTAATCGCATCTGTGTGTATTAATTCTGAAGAATTAAATGTTTAAATTAGAGTTTAAACCTTGAAGGTGTTTGCTATGTAATTGACCCACGCTATTCCAAAGTGTTTTCAGGAAATCCAGTGCCATCCTTCCCTCACCCCCCTCCTTCAGGTCTGTATACACTTGAGATGCTTAGATTTGTCCCGTGAAAAATAAACTCCGCAGAGACGATGGGTCCCATGCAGACCCTCTTTCCTAGAAAGCCGCATGCTTTCCTTCCCACACACAGTCTCAGCGTTCCTCCTGGACTCGAGACACCAGTGGTGGTTTCAGTTCTGACGACTTAGCTGACAGACAAAGGACCCCAGGACCTGAATGCCCAGATGGACCCAGCATTACTGGTTCCAGCCTTGTACATCCCACTCCTCGACTTCCGGCTTCCCTTCCTCCTTTGTGGTTGCTGCTGTTGTTTCTTTACTCATTCATCCATTCGTGGATTCAGTGAATACTGAGCGTGCATTTGCTGTCACTCTCCTCTCTGAGTGCTGGGATTACCTCGGTGAATGGAACAAACAGCTCTGCCTTCACGCTTGCTGGATAACAGGACCGGAGAGAAAAAGCCCAGAGAGCTACTTAAGGGCACTGCTCTGAGCAAACTGCAGAACACAAAGTATGGAGGGACCAGGATGGCAAGGCTGCGTGTTATACCAGCGTGATTGGAGTGGCCCTGGAGAGAGGGTCTCAACTAATTAGGCACAGGCAGACAAGGGAGGGAGCCTGATGAATGCCAAGGAAGAAAGTTCTAGATTAGTGGTTCTCAGCCGGTGGGTTGCAACCCCTGTGGGGGTTGAATGACCCTTTCGATATCCTGCATATCAGATTTTTTTTTGTTTTTTTCGAGACAGGGTTTCTCTGTGGTTTTGGGGGGGCCTGTCCTGGAACTAGCTCTTGTAGACCAAGCTGGTCTCGAACTCACAGAGATCTGCCTGCCTCTGCCTCCCAAGTGGTGGGATTAAAGGCGTGCGCCACCACCGCCCGGCTCATATCAGATATTTATATTGCAATTCATAACAGTAGCAAAATTATAGTTATGAAGTAGCAATTAAATAATTTTATGGTTGGGGGTCACCAAGACATGAGGAACTGTATTAAAGGACTGTAGCATTTGGAAGGTTGAGAACCACTGTTTTAGATCAAGAGAAAGCCATGCTAAATGTTTGAGACCAGTGTGGCTGGAGCAGAGGAGAAAGCTAGGAGAATCCACTCAGGAAAATGGTAGCAGGATGGGGCAGGGAGGGTCTACAGAGTGGCACTAGCTGCTATAAACCTCTGATGTTTACTCTAGAGGATGAAGGCATCTTCACGGCATGTCGCTGCCCACAGGAGGTGTTGGCCATAGGTAAGTTTAGGAGGGCAGTCCGTGTCTACCTGGGTGTTCTTTGGAGGTAAAGCCAATACCTTAGCAGGTGGTGAAGTTCTGAGGTGACTCTGAGAATCTGGGTCTAGGAAGGAGGGACAAGCAGCCGTTTCCCACACTGAGGATGGCTGGGCTTGAGAGCCCTGACCAGGCTGAATCCCCCACTGCTTCCATTCCCCCTCCCCTGCCAATACAGACTGTATGAAGCCCAGACTCCAGGCCAGGGAGTGGCAGAGTTCACCTTGTCCTTAGCTCAGAGCAAAAGACCTAAAGGAGTGTGTGCTGAGGGCTGGGGTCCGAGCTCATAAACCACTGAGCTTTGCCTAAGGATGAGATGCAGATGTGGCCTCTAGAGACCTCAGGCTGCTTGGTCCAGGCAAGGCCAAAAAGAATGACACAAATGGCCTTCTCCCTTGCAGGACACCCATTGGTCTTTCTTCGGGGCAGGGAGCAAGTTTATGGGTCCAGCTCAGACTTAACAAATCGGTTCTCAGTACATCATCTCCAGCAAACTTGTTTGGCCAAGGAGCACGAGTGCAGCCTCTGACAGAAGATGTTTATGCAGGTTTTCAAACAAACCTCTGGGTCACGACCCCTCACTCTCCCCAGCATCAACACAGCTGCCTTGTTTCCTTCCAGGGATCCCCTCCTGCAGGGGGTGCCTCCAGGGCACAGCAATCTGAAGACTGGAGACTGGACCCAGCTGCATCCCACCTGCTTCCTCCCCAACAGAAAAGCCCAGGTCTCCATTAGATCCTCCCAACCCAGTTGGAGATCATTTGGGACTCTTCACTGTCAGCTCTTCCATCGCCATGGCAACCTCAGATCCTCACCTAGGGAAAGGGAGAGTCAGGCCTCTGAAGTCAGCCTCTCTGAGAGCAAGCTAGCAAGTGGAATAGAGAGAGGGGGAGGGGATCAGGCTGTTGTGATACACACAGCTTAGAATTGGCAAATCAGGGGCTGTTTCAGACACTGCCACTCAGGAGCAGTATAAGCCATGGCCGGAAACAGTCTTTGGAGCCACTGCTTTTAACTTGTGACCTGGTGGCCTTGCTTCAGAGGCCAGCTTCCTAAAGACAGCCTGACGCCCCGAAGGTACTTTAAAATATATGTATTATTGGTGTGCATGCACACATGTGTGCATGTGTAGAGGTCAGAAGACAGTGGACTCTCCCTCTCTGGTGTGGGTTTTGTGGGTCAAATTCGCTGTCAGGTGTCAGGCCTACAGGGCAAGGGCTTTCACAGTGGCCCCTCTGTCCAGTTCACCTGGAGGCACTTCTAACCAGCTCTCAGAAAGGACTCAGTTTCCCCTTCCCTCGGGGCGGTGTTAGGCTGCACCGCTATTGCGCAATTGCACAGGCTTTCAGGGTTCTGCCTGGGTTTTCGAGGTAACTGGCCCAAAAGTGGTATTGCTAGATCTTGAGGTAGATTGGTTCCTAATTTTTTGAGAAATCACCATACTCATTCCCATATCAGCTGTTCAAGTGTGTACTCCCACCAGCAATGGAGAAGTGTTCCCCTTATTCCACATCCTCTCCAGCATGAACTGTCATCAGTGTTTTTGATCTTAGCCATTCTGATTGATGTAAGACGGTATCTCAGAGTTGTTTTGATTTGTTTGTGAGCAAATGCCTCCTGCAAGGGCAGGAAAAGTGCAGGAGAAAAAGAACTCCCTCTCCTAAGTTGTGGGAAAAGATCTCTCTCTCTCTCTCTCTCTCTCTCTCTCTCTCTCTCTCTCTCTCTCTCTCTCTTCCCTGAAAAGCCCTCTGGTAACAAATTGGTTGACTGCCCAGGGGCATAAGCCACCACTTTGATGTGTGACCTAGGTCTTCCCTGAGCAGTGCCAAGGTGGGTAAAGTTTTAATACTGACTGTCCTCCCAGAAGCCCCATCCTCAGCCCACAGCACACTGTTGGGAAGCTAAGGGAATGAGGTATGGGAAAGCGCCTTTGGGAAGGCTATTGACACCCTGGCCTCTTCCTGCCCTCCTCTTTGTGCCTGCTGTCTGCCATGAGATAAGCAGCTTCCTCCACCCAGCATGCCCACCGGGACAGGCTGCCACAGAGCAATGGCTGACTGCAGACAGAAACCACAACAGCTGAGAGCCAAGAGAAGCTTCTGTTTTCACTGACTGCCTCGGGCACTTTGCTACAATGACAGAAAGCTGGTTCCCAGCAGGTGACGGTGCCAGCAGTGAAGACCTGCTTCCTCCACCAATGGCCGGTTAGCAAACAGACTATACATACATTTCACTTACCTGCCTGGAGACTTCTGGGATCTGCTCTTCATAATTCCTGCCTTGAGCACCTGCTCCTCATCTTACATAGCAACACCGGCATTCCAGAAGTCTCCCCTGTCCAAGCTAAGTGAAGGGGTCTGCCCACCTTCCCTCTGGTGGCAAGGATTTGGATCTAGCAATGCCCATGAGGGTCTTTCCTTGGGTTCTGGGCTCATACCGGAGTCACTACAGTGTGCGACTCCCTGTCCTGGACTGATGATTTGCCCATAACTTACTTAGCAAGCTTGCGATAGCCTCCAGTGTCCCCCAGTACCACGCTGGGCTGCAAAGAAACCTCCTGTAGGCTGAAATTGAGACGGTTCAGCGAATAAAGGGGTTTGCAGCCAAGCCTCATAATTCGAGTTCTAGCTCTGTAAACCACGTGGTAAAAGCAGAAAACCAACACTCCTGTACATTGCCCTCTGACCTCCATATTCATGCCACATCCATGTCCATACACACACACACACTCTAGTGTGTAGATATGTATGTATATATGTACATATATATGAATGGTTTAAGAAATTGTATTTTAAAGATCTAAGGTTGATTTCAGTGCTTGGGAGTGCTCTAAGGTTACGGACATTTGCCATGCAAGCAGAAGAATGTGAGTTCAAATACTCAGACTCCCCAGAGAAAGTCAGGTGTGGTTGTGCATGAACCTGTCCCCCCCCCCCCCAATATTGTGAGGGAGCAGAGGCTGTGCTTGCTGGAAACCAGTCTAGCTCTAACTTCAGTAAAAGAACCCCCATCTGGAGGAGTAAGACAAAAAGTGATAGAACAGGACACGTGACATCCTCCTCTGGCCATCGTATGCTCGCATAAGCACATGCATGCTCAGACACTGCACACAGACACCACACACACACACACACACACACACACACACACACACACCAAAACTTCCTTAAAATATGATTTCAGCATTTCTTTTGAGGACCGTAAAGATCAGTCTGATGCTGGAGTGAAAAACCCAACTCCAACACAGATTTTTCCCCTTGTTCATTCACAGCACTGGTCCCTGTGATCCCAGGGGGTGTGGGACTTTTACCCACCTGTGAGAGACAGTCATTGTGCCCCGGACAACAGCTGGATGTCCCCTCGTGCAATCAGCTCTGACAGTGCGAACCTAGGGAATGCGTCAGATGCCACGGGTTGAGGGCGCCATCCCCAAGCCCTCACTTCACCCAACCGTTAGCCCTATATCCCGGCCTCTATAATTAACAAGAGCTTTCTAAAATAAGCATCTTGTCACCCAGCTATCCCACAGGGTAGAGCAGTGCGCTGGCTGCTTTTATGTCAACTTGACACAAGCTAGTCATGACACAGGAGTCATCAGAGAGGGCAGAGCTTTGGCTCAGAAAATGTCTCAATGAGATTGGGCTGTGCACAAGGGCATTTTCTTAATTAGTGATCAATGGGGGAGGGCTCAGCCCATCACGGGTGACATCATCTGGGTTCTATAAGAAAGCAGGCTGAACAAGCCATGGGGAGTAAGCCAGTGAGCAGCGCTCCTCCATTGCTCTGCATCAGCTCCGGCCTCCAGGTTCCTGCCCTGTTTGGGTTCCTGTCCCAGCTTCCTTCAGTGATGATGAACTATGATAAAAGCATAAGCCAAGTGAACCCTGTCCTCCCCGTCTCGCTTTTGGTCATGGTATTTCATCACAACAGTAGCAACCCTAAGACAGGCAGGGAATTCTTTGACGAAAGCAAGGAAAGATGGTAATAAATATTTAGTTTGTCGGGGATGCTTGGAAAAGAGAAATCTTGGTTTGCAAGGGTCCGCATTGTAGAGAGGTTCATATTGAAAGCCAGCCTCAGCTGGTAGTCATGGGAAATAGCAAGAGGGTGGTGGGAGGGGCGGCCACAAATGGCACATGAAAACAACCACAACGACAACAGAATATTACACCCTACATTCAAGTGACACATTCCTTTGCCTGGGTGACAGGCCTCTCTCCCTTGCCACCTGCCTGGTCTGCCTGTTTTATTTTATTGCCCTTGTTACTGAGGAACAGTAACAACGGTGCTTGACTTACCATGGGGCCAGGTCTCAATGGCCTGTCTTTAGTTGAACACACGGTAAGTAAAAGTGCATACAGTTCACCCAACCCACTGAATTCTGTCACTTGGGCTTTTCCACTCCAGTCGGCTCAGAACACTTACACAAGACTGGGGCAGTCGCCTCCCACAGATGCAGAGGTATGTTTTGCACTGTGGTAAAGTGAAAACATTTAAGTGGGCTCATGGTGAGTCTGGAGACCGTGTGTGTGTGTGTGTGTGTGTGTGTGTGTGTGTGTGTGTGTGTGTGTGTTCAGCACTTCTGCCCGTCAGTTTGAGCTATTCTGTCACTGTTCTGGCAATGGAGACAACAATCGATAGGAACACAGTCCTTCCCTTGCCTTTCTGGGAGCTTCCATTTGGGCAGACAGTTTGGGGTTTACCAATGGACTTGGGGGAGGGTGCCATGGTAGAGTGCTGGATAAAAGGCTTTGCTGAAAAGGTGGCTGAGGTAAGGATTAGAAAGACATCCCATGCAGAGAGAGGTTAAGAGCGTGCCCTAGGCTAAGGGGCAGAGCTGGGAATTAAACCTAGCTGCCTCAAACCCTGAGCCCCTAACCCCTTGCGTTATAAGGTCCTTTGGGTGCCCCTGGGGTGGTGAACTCAAACAGGACTTGAGTGCAGGAGGATGCTTGCTTCAAGGGTCCCCCTCGGGTCCTTTCTTCTCAGCAGGCACAGAGAAGTGTGCTTTATTTTAATCTCTGGACGGTTCTGTGCCCCTCCTTCCTCCAAGGACTGGGAGGAACCGTCTGCAAATCCCCCCTAATCCATCAGCACCTGGGTCTCCACCCGTAGCTGCAGCAGCCCCACTAGCCAGGCGGCCTCACTTGTCCCTCCCGCCTTCACAGAGCCCACTCTCCCTCACCATGGGGAACAGCAAGAGCGGGGCTCTGTCCAAGGAGATCCTGGAGGAGTTGCAATTGAACACCAAATTCACCGAGGAGGAGCTGAGCACCTGGTACCAGTCCTTCCTGAAGGAGTGCCCGAGCGGCCGCATCACCAGGCGGGAGTTTGAAAGCATCTATTCCAAGTTTTTCCCGGACTCCGACCCCAAGGCCTACGCGCAGCACGTGTTCCGCAGCTTCGATGCCAACAGCGACGGTACGCTGGACTTCAAGGAGTACGTGATCGCCCTGCACATGACCACGGCGGGCAAGCCCACGCAGAAGCTCGAGTGGGCCTTCTCACTCTACGACGTCGATGGCAATGGTGCCATCAGCAAGAACGAGGTGTTGGAGATCGTCATGGTCAGTGTGTCTCCGTCCCTGCTTCTTGCGTGGGATGGGAAGGAGGCCACGGGGTATAGCCCAGTGGAGTGGTGGAGGGGCCAGGGGCCAGGAGAGTGGAGAAAGGAAGGGTCTCCAAAGTACTGAGAGAAATAGAGGGCACCCCCACAGCATCATCTGCTTCCCCAAGAACAATCCTGATGTTTCCTAATCAAAAATTTTCCCTTCCTTCTTCCCTCAGGCACCTTCCTTCCTCCCCTCCCTTCTCCTCCCCTCTCCTTCTTTTCTCTTCCTCCTTTCCCCTCTCACACGTTTTCCCTTTTTCCATTAAGTCTTCAGGTTTTTTTTTTTTTCCAGCAACACACATTCAGGTTCTACAACAGTAAAGTAGAAACATATATGTTTCAATTACAAAGAGTTGACCACAGTGTGGACATAAAATCTAGGTCCTGACTGGTTCTCTTCCTAATCCTGGTATGGTGGACCTAGCGCAGGGATCCTCAAGGTTCCCACCCCTTCTGTCTCCTCTCCCTTCTGCCTACAATTTGTTCTGAGTAATTTTTTTGGTGTCTCACAAGATACTCTATTTTTGTCTACTATATAAGCAGTCTGTGAAATTTAGAAAAGATGCAAAAGCAATCTTGCAGACTAAAATCTATCACCGATGTACTAACTGTCAGTTCATCGCTACACGACTTTCCAGGGTTTCATCTGCTTTAAGACAATTCTGGATTCTTAACATATTTCCGTGTGATTTCTCCCACGCTTTTTTCTGTTATTCTTTTATCATGAATATTTTCTATATCATCACAAATTTTTCAGAAACTTTTTTGTGTGTGGGAGTCTCCCTTTTGCCGTTCAGCTGTCTTCGGGTTCTCAGCCTTCTTGCCTCAGTCCCCACTGTAGCTGGGATGCGACAGATGTGACCACACCGACTTAAAACCATGCTAAGAACTACTTAAAAATTCACCCTATGGAAATGTCATAAGGTCATGCAGTCAAACATTCCTATAGAGGTAGACATCAGAGAACTCCAATTTTCCCTATATTATACCACTTAAGTTCTTTCTTTGACTTCTGATTTTCCTCCTAACCCCTCCTGTCCCTGTCACTTGCTGTATTTCTCAAATTCCATTCCTGTTAGAAGGAACAATATTCTTCATATTTTGTGCAGTGTTTGGTGCGTTTGTAATCATGCTTTCACTTGCAGAATTCTCCCCCCTCCCTTATTAGGACAAACCACAGACATAACAGCAAAGCCTGCAGCTCGGGGCAGACTGGGTCATCTCTGGAATAGGGGTGACAAGTGGTACTGTCACTGTCCGCGGGGCAAAGCAGGCAGAGCAACCTCCTCTGGGTTAGTTTTAGGGTCCCTGGATGGCACGGGATGGGGACCAATTCAAAGCCACTTAAAGGTGCTAGGTTGATGCTCTTCTCGAAGAAGAGGAGGGAAAGGAGCAGGGAAACGAGGTGGGGAGGAGAAACCGAGGCTGTGCAAAGTGTGTAAGCTTGCCTTGCTAGTCACCGGGTCACAAGGTCATTGTGAGAGCACAGTCTGGAAGTCAGGAATGATGAGTTCTTGAGCCCGCTCTGACACCACCTCATTATGCGACCGTGGGAAAGGCATATAACCTCCCCGGGTCCAGGAGGAGGCTTTGATGCCTTCTATGGCCTTTCCCAGAACCCTGAAGGCTTGACTCCCTCCCATCCCACCACCAACCAGTCCAATGCTGGAGGAGAGGTGGCGCAGACAGCCAGTCACAGCCAGTGTTTAGCCACCATGCCATGACATAGTGCAGGTAGATCAGGAGAGAGGAATTCTGGGAGTCATCTGTACTTAAGTTCATTCCGTGCTACCTATAAAGCCCGTTCCCTGAACTACTAGGGTTAGCTTCCTTCTTGTCCTAGCACCAGTGAACAAGGGCATTCGTATAGATGTTAACATTCCTAAAGCCCAGGCTGATTTCGCAGGCACTGCTACTTTTCTGTAGTGTCCTTGAATCTCCAGAGGGGGCAGGGGCTTTGGTCATAGACTGCAGCTGCCCGGGTCCTCAGGTCGATGTATCTATCCGCAGTCTGAGCCAGCCTCACACCTGAGGATCTAGGCTGTCCTCTTTATGCTTGGCTGAGCCTGGAGCTGCTGAGCCAGTAGACTCCTGGAAACCTGGTCTCGGAAGGATAGAGACTGCCTTGTCTACTTCTCTGATCTCATATAGGTCAGGAGCACTTCTGGCTTTGTCCTCACTAGGAGAGAGAAGGGGCTAAGGGTCAACACCCAGCCTTCCTCTAGATTTCTTCCTGAGCTACTCCTAAGGGGATCTCTACGTCCTGGAGCAAACCTCTGCACGTCTTGTTCACATCTCCCTTCCCCGCTCCCTAGTCTAGTCTATAATCTTCAGAAATGGATAAGCAAACTCAGGTATACTCCAGAATGTAAGTTTTGGAACCAAGTTGCCTGTGTTAGAGTCTCTCCTGTTGTGTGTCACTCAGGGCAAGTTTGATGTTTCCAGGTTCGTTCGTTGCCTGTAAAATGGGACCAACAATGTCCTCCCTGCAAGGTTCTCTTGAGAACTAATCTAAAAATGTTATGGAAAAGGATGTAAGTGTTCGATAGATGTTAGCCTGTATGGTTATGAGCCAGTCCAGCTAGAGAACTGGGACACCTCGCAGACCCAGAAGACACCCTTTGATTCTCTCAAGCCTGTGGGAGGCAGGGTCTGTGCTAGTGGCCCTCAAATTCCAACCTCGGGGCTGCTGTGGTCCGGTTATTGTTGGGAAATTTCTATTTCTTTCCTTTTTTTTTTTCTAAACAAGACTATGGAGCCTACTCAGAAAATGTAAAGGGTGTAAAAGAGCAGCTTTTCCTCCATAGTCTCTGCGCTTACAAAGCTCTCAAGGTGCTGGCTATGCCTGGGCACTGCCCCCAGGCATTTCGAGGCAGTAGAACCTGTGGGGCTTTAGCAGGCATCTAGACTGTAAGCCTCTGGGCTTGGAGGGCACCTGATGCTTCAGGATTTGGGGGTATCAAGAAAACCACGATATGGTGGCCCAAATAATGACCGGGGCTTCCTTTGCTACACATCCTCTCCATACCTGCCCCTTGTCTTTGTGTTTTAGGTGGCAGTGTTTATTCTTGCGTGCTCAGGATAAACCCTAGGCCTCCCGCATGCTAGAGCTGTACCACTGAGCCATGTCCCCAGCCCCAACTGACAAGAGACACACTCGAGGCAAACTTTTGCCAGAGTGGCGGTCCCAACAGGTGGAAGGATGGTTTTGATTTCCATTTACCTGATCATTAATGGAGTTGATCATCTCTTCACATACCTTTTAGCCATTCCTATCATTATTGTTCAAAGGAAATGTCTGTGTTTAATTCATTTATTTTGTTTTGTTTTGTTTGCTCTTATGTGTTGTTGGTCTTGTTTTTTATTTGTTTGTTTGTTGGAGACAGAACCTCACTCTGTAGTCCTGGCCAGCCTGGAGCTCCCTGTGTAGACGGGGCTGGCCTCTTTCTCCCAAGCACTAGGATTAAATGTGTGTGCCACCATTCTCAATGACACTTACTGTTTTAGCACTGAGTTGTGGGTGTTCTTCATATATGTTCCATACTAATCCCATATTAAAGTAATCCTTATCAAAGGTTCGTAAATATTTTCTCCTACCCCAAGGGTATCTTATTTCATTGTCTCTTTAGCTTTCAGAAGCTTCTTAAGTTTTACTATAATACCAATAATTCAAAAATTATTATCACAACTGACGTCATGAAGCTTAGCGCCCTTTAGGAATTATATAGTTCGGACTAGAAAGTTAAGTCTTCAGTTCATCTCTGGTAGACATTTGTGTGTGATATGAGACACGGATTTCTCAGGCACCTCCAAGCCCTTACCACTCCTGGTGACGAGATCCCTTTCTTGGTCTCCTTCAGGCTATATTCAAAATGATCAAGCCTGAAGACGTGAAGCACCTTCCAGATGATGAAAACACCCCAGAAAAGCGGGCTGAGAAGATCTGGGCATTCTTTGGAAAGAAAGATGATGGTGAACTCCTTTGTCTTTGTTATCTCTGCCTTTACAGTGCCTGCTGTCTCCTAGAGACCCCAGCAGGATTCCCGCTTCTGAGTCATAAGTGCCAGGGCAGGACTGGGGAATGCTTCTTGTCACCAGACTATCTAAACTGTCTTCAAAGTCATGGATAGTGGTTGACCAGAAGCATCTGCTGTGGTTAGGTCTGCTCCTACCCTCCAGCTGATGCTGGTGATGGTGGGTGGGGGCGGGGACCAATGCATCCCTATTACCCACAGAAACTCACTCACTGCTTGGGGTGTGGGAGAAGGAAGGAAAACACTCTGCATCCCAGGTTGGCAGCAAACTAGTGGTCCTCCTGCTTCAGCTTCATGAGTATTGGGGTGTCAGTTTTGGCAGTCCTTTAATGTAGAACTAATGTAAAGTGTGCGGGCTGGGTGGCCTTGTGTACATTACAGCAAGTTCAGAGGAAGGCAGCCTCTTCTCTCTTCAGGCTGCTTGCTGTCCGGATATTCCCTGCACAGCGAGAGCACCTCACCCAGCAGAGACTCAGGACTAATTAGGAAGTTAGTTTCTGTGACCCCAAAACTCCACCATGAGAGGGTTAAATTCAATTACATAGTCTGGAATTTATTGAGAAAACAGCCACCAAGGAAAAGTGGGGAGGGACCTAGGGACTGGAAAAGCCCATGTCATGAGAACCTGGCCCCAACTGGGGAATCAGTACAGGGATAAAGGACGGGGAGGAAAAACAGGTAAGAAAGACCTAGGCTGTGGCACTCTAAGACAGAACTGGCGAAGTCAGTGGTGGGGTGTCCTCACTTGGCCTCTTGGCGTCTCTGCTCTGCTTAGTGGCTGGCTGGAAGCAGCCTTGGGAGTTTTGAAAGAGGAATGAATTCCAGAGTGTGGCAGCTGGAGTTGTTGGTCCATGGCACACACAACTGTTAACAGCATACAAGAACTGGTATCATCATACACACACAGAGGGAGAGACAGACAGACAGACAGAGGTAGACTGACTGACAAGAACTACAGACTCATAGCCGCACGGTGCTAGGATAGTGAACTTGAGTGCAGTGGATGGTAGCCCCAACTGAGAGAGAGGAACTGGTAAACAACCCTGAAGAGTTCTTTTAGTTCTTGCATTTTCCCTAGGGAAATATGGGGCTTATTGCTCCCATTTCATATAACTGTTTTATTTTTTAAGAAATGTTAGCATCTGTGTTGTTTAAAGCCTTAAGGGTCTCCGTAAAGCATGACTTAAGCACATCGGAGTGGGCAGAGCTAGACCCCTGTGTGTCCCCTGGGCACACTCTTACCAGTACCAGCAGCATCTCCTGAGGATAGAAAGCAAAGGTGGAAACAATCCATCCCTACTCTGCAGTCAAATGATGACAGAACGGGAAGACGGTGGGAGCCAGGCTGAGGCAAGCAGGCTCTCCGAGAAGTGCACAAGTCATAGTGGTGCTCACTCTCAAGTGACAGCCTTGTCCTTGGTTCCCCCTGAAGTGAATAACTCCTCAAATGTTGGGCCTTGGCACTCCCCTGGCTCCATCCCGCACCCGGTCCCATTGGTACTTGTTCCCTGAGCACTAGGCTTACATGGATTCTGGCTGTGTTAGATGACTTCCTGTAACACTTAAGTTATGAATCCCCTTCCTTCCCTCTGGGTCTGTCCAAGTGTCAGGGGTCCTCTCCGATTTTTGCTAATCTGAAAACTGCCCCACAGGAGAGCTGGTGTTAGAAGGCTGGCTGTTACTCCTGCTGGTGTGTGTGTGTGTGTGTGTGTGTGTGTGTGTAACATGCCTCCTCTGAAGACAGCATTGTTGCGGTAGCAGCGGGTTCCAGAGGTGAGACTTTCGAGCTTGGAGTGAGGCTGGACAGGCAGTTAGACCTTTGAAGTCCAAATTTCACCATCCAGACATAGGCAGAGAAGTACCCTGGATCCCAACCCCAACAAGAACTAAGGATGTTCAGAGGCCCTGAATATAAGCCAATAAAGTCAAATCCAGCTCTGCGGTACTGTGTCCACCCTGTGCTGAGGACCATGAGAGGGACCACGAACAGGAAGAATCTGTCTCATCCTATACTTCTTTCTACATGGGAATTTCTTCATGCAAGACCCCCCTAAGAATGAGCTTTGTCTCATTCTTTTCTGCTACACCCCACTCTCTGAGATGCTTGTAACCCCAAGAACAGTAACATGAAGCACACAGAGGAAGGGTGCAGTAATATGCATTTGACTGGACTGAGCACACACACATGTGCATGTGCACACATACATGCACCCACACATGCATGTGCACAGACATACACATGCATGCACACACGGAAGCCAGGCTAACTGGAGGCAAAGGCTCTCTCTCCATTCTCATCTCAAATGAGGTAGAACAGATTGAGGGATGAGGAACTACAAGCAGGGGAGGCAGTCACAGAGGATATTTCACTTGGTGTCACAAGGTTGTCTGGGTATTATGGGCACACAAGAGACTTTTCTGCAAGCCAGGCTATCCTTGGCATGCCACTGTCCCCTGACCTCTCACTCAGCATTTTCTTGAGGGCACAGTTCCTGCTCCCTCACTGAGACTTTGGCCTGCCTCTCTCAGTCTCCTAGAATGGCCCCTAGAACTTTAGGCTCGAGCTGTAGGGTAATTTTGAAAACTTATGGAAAGAAGTATTTATAATCATTGATGATGCGAATGTGTAATAACCAGCAAGGCAAGAGCTCTGCCCAAGTGGAAGGAACAGGGTAAAGGAATAGGTTCTTGGAGCCCTCTACGATGCCAGTATTTGGTTGTCTTCGGCTGATTTGAGGAGGGAGTTCAAGAGCCTTGAAGGAAGGGTGATATCTGGGAGGGCAGTGGAGGTCCCTGGGAGTGCTGAGCATTCCGTATTTTCACACAGTTTTCCTAGGTGTGGAGGCTGGGTCTTGCCTTTTGCAGCTGGAGACAGCTGGTACTGATTTGCTGCTTCTCTACCATGCAGACAAACTTACAGAGAAGGAATTCATCGAGGGCACCCTGGCCAATAAGGAAATTCTACGACTGATCCAGTTCGAACCGCAAAAAGTGAAGGAGAGGATAAAGGAAAAGAATCAGTGACGGGAACCGCTCGTCTCCTCCTCCACTCACAAAAACACCCACAGTGTGAGCATGCTCATATGTCAGCACACACACACACACACACACACACACACACACACGCACACACACGCACACACCCTGGGCCTGGAGAGGTGGGGAACCAGACCCCTCCTTGCCAACTCCTTAGCAGGACACAGCTTCCTTTTGTCTTCAGTGACCCTCCCTTCACACCCTACCTGTCTCCTTCCCCTGCTCAGGTAGCCTTGTGATAATCCCAGGCTCAGGTCATAGGAGTTCCAAATGTCAGCCCTGCTTAAGCTCCTTTGGGGATTGCTGGGTAAGCAGGTTCCAATAAACGCAAAACGACTGGGCACACCACTGGCTGGTCATTCTCCACCTGGAAAGGAAATGCTCCCTGGCAGCTTGAGGGGTTGATGTGATTGCAACTCTAGGCCACTAGGGTGCTGAAAGAGGTGCACGTGGCCCTGACTTGCGCTCTCCTGAGAGCTAAAGGTCCAGAGGGAAGATGTTGGATCTTGTTTCTTTTGGTTAGGTTTTTCAAAATGAAGCCCCACCCTGGAACCTAAGCTGGTTTTGAACTCAGGACAATCCACCTGCTTAAGCCTTCTATGAGCTAGCATTACATGCATGAGCCTCTCCACCAGGCTGATGGAGCTTGATGCCAGGACCAAGGTTGCCATGGTGACATGCAGAGCACTAAAGGAATACATAACACAGAGGGGCTGACTTATCAGTAATGACTAGAGAAGCTATTCCAATGATGTGATATGTTCAGACTTATTCACGTCAGACTATAGAAGGAGATGGGAGGGAGGGGGAAAGCTTGCCCCTCAGACAGAGTGACTGATACAGTCCTGGATGCAGGAAAGGGAGTCTCTGTTTCTAGAGAACCGTGATCCTAAAAGGTCCCCTGCAGCCTTGGCCACTATGCCAGCAGAGGTATTAAATGTCTATTTTATGAGCAAGCTCCTAGCTGGGTGGATATAATCCATGGGCAAGACTAGGGACCAAGAGGTAACAATGGTGGCCAGGGTTCAAGAGTGGAGGAGGGACAAAAGGACAGCTTCAGAGGGTAGCATCCTATGACTGACACATGAGAAAGGAGAGGAGCAAAGACGGCAATTGGCCTATGGCTGGCTAAGTAGCAGTGCCGTCTACTGAGACAGATAACTCTGAGAGTGGTACTGACTTCATGGGGATGAAGAGCAGGCCTGCTTGGTTGGGTGAATAGTGTAAAGAATGAGCCGTGGATGCCCCCCCCCCCCACACACCTGCAAGGCCCTCGTGTTAGATACAAGGAAATAGAAGTCTTAAAGTCATAGAAGCAGCTTGTCCAAGGTCAGTTGGCTGGGAAGAAGAGAATAAGCCAGGGACAAGTATTAGTATGCATGACTTCCTTAAAGATCCAAGGCTGGGGATGTCTAAGAATGCCTCACGTGGGTTCCCTAAGACCACAAGACTTATTGTGTACAAAGCCTATTATTTCTCCAGCCTCAAGTTCCATGAAATCAGGGAACTATATGGATTCTTGCTCTGACACTTCACCGACTTGAACACAGCCTCCCGAAACTGGGGTGTCTTCCTTTGCTGGTGTTCGGGTGATCCTTTCAGCTCCCAAGATTTGGCCATAGTGATGTCCTGATCATCCACTCAGAGACACTGCTCTTAGGAGAGAGACAACAAGACAATGAGCTCCTGGACGCTCGCTGTGAGTTGGGCCCAGTGTGAGGCTCTTTATAGTTATTATTTTAGGGATGGAAGTATTACCAATCTGCAATATAGATGAAAACACTGAGGCCAGGGAATGAGAATATGACTTAGAATTTATATTAGCCCCTCTCTGATGACACCAGAGTTCCTCTGGAAGTTTTTGTCCCGGACATGACAGGATCCTGAATCCAGAAGGGTTTATCATCTGTGGTAGAACAGAGACACAACACACAGCATCTCCTGAGCAATTCAGGGATGAGGGAGTTATTGGTAGATCACTTGTTTAATTAAGATGCTTCTCTGGTATAGAAATGTTGGGCCAGCTGGGAGCCAGTGCAAGGAGGAGATCAGGGCATAGCCTAGCCGTGCTCATTTAGGGATTCCCTCCAGCCTTCTTTCTATCCCTTCCTTGATTAAGTCTCCTGGTGGACTATGAGACTGGGGCTTCTTATTTCTATCTGAGGACTGGATATCTTTGTCATTTGAGTTGAAAAGGACAGGCTGCTTAATCACAAAGTCTTGCAGCTCCCACAGATTCACCAATAAATTCTTCAGTGTCTGGTGCCCTTGCTGCCCCCAGGCACCAGATTTGCCACTGCAGGAATGGGTGCAGGGCTCCTGATGTGCTGTGAAGTCTTCTGCAGACTGACTTTGTTAGAATGTCTCCAGGGTGGAAATGGCACTTGTCATGAGAAGCAGCTCTTCTGGATGGGTCAGTAGCTTTGCTTCTCTCATCAGGTTTAGTTACTACCAGGGGGTGGAGCCAGGGGATGATAGACACCCAGTTGTTTAACTTTTGGCACCTGTGAATCATGCTTCTATCAATAGAAGTAGATGGCTGGGTTCCTGCTTCCAGACTTGGGGTATTCAATCAGAATATCTGCGATCAGCTTCAGACATGCCTGGATTCCTGCTTCTAAATATTGTATATCCCATCCGAATATATGGAATCAGATTCAGCCGTGGTTCTATTTAAAAGGTTTTCATGCAGGTAATGATAGCACGTGGCTGTAATCCCAGTCCTTGGGAGGCTGAGGCAGAAGGATCGATTGTAAGTTCAAGGCCACTATGACTGCATACTGAGTTTCAGGCCAGTCTTGGCTACATAGCAAGACTCTGTTTCAAAATAAAAATTGTCTAATTGCGAGGAGGGGTGGCACAATTTTGGGAATGGAGCCCAGAGGTACAGAACTTGCTTGACATGTACAAGGCCCAGTTTTGTTATCCAGTGTCAGAAGGACTATGAGCAGCAAGCAAGACCTGAAAGCAACAAGAACACTGAGTCATTTAAGGGCTGATTTGGAAAAATGGAGACACTGGCCTTCCCCCCTTTGACAGCTGACCTCTGCTTCCAGCCCCTCTGAAACAAAGGACCACACCATTCCTCCCCACTTCTCAGCAGCAGTTCAAGAGGTTCCCAGGCAGGTGGGAGAGTTTCAGGGCAATGAGAAACAAAGAAGAGACAGCAGGAGAACCAACTTAAATGAACTCGTTTTAATCAGCAGCACAAAGAGGAAGCAGTGGCCCTGTTTGCAGAGGGAGGAGACAAGTACAGATGCTTTAGGACAAAGGGTCTCCATATTCCTGCAAAGATCTCAGACAGCCTGCTCTAGGCAACACCTGATGCTCCCCAGGGGAGCTTTAACCCTCTGTCAGCTGGTGTGTCTGGAGCCACTTTTCCACATCAGCCCTGGGCTGGGCGCATGCTAGGAAAGGAAGATGTCCCCAGCATTCTTGGAGCTGCCTGCCCAATGGCAGGGAAAGTAAGGGCATTTGCAGAAAAGAAAAAGAAAAGAAATAGGGTATGAATTTGAATATGAATTCTGAAAATCTAGATATCAAAAACTCTTGCTTTGTTATGCACTTGCTTAATGTCTTTGCTTCTGTTCCCGCCTTGCAAACCTGGGCTGGAGATAACATAAAAGGTAAGGGGACACCAAAAAAGCTCCATAGTCAAGATAAATAATATTTTAATGCAACCAATCAACACCAAAATTATTGATAAAATGAACACATTATCAACATTGTAGACGAAGTCTTGGTTAGAACCTATGATGGCATCCTGGGGCTTTATCTTCTGCTCTTTCACCCCTGCCCTGGTGCCAACAAACTTTACCTTTACAAGTGACCCTACGGACTATAGTTAGTGGGTTTGATGTTTTTAAATATTGCATCAAGTTACAATTTATTTCATCACTGTGGTTTTCATAGGCAACTCACCACTTTAAGTGGTTCACTCTTTCTTGTCCTGTCAAGCAGCCGCCTTGGGTGGCTCACCTAGTCCTGGCCTTGCCTTCACGTCTCCTTGTAATAAAGAGAGTGGCCAGGTAAGACACTATGCACAAGTAGACTCGAGTTTCATTCTATTATGGGATAAACTTATATAAGGGGATTATCCATGGATACCTTCTGAAGATCACATATAATGGAATATCATGAGTTTCATTTGCTGAGCCCGGCAGCCCTGCTTGAGAAGTATCAAGTTCCTGTCTAGGGCAGTATACCCTACCATGGACACATATCCCACCAGGCAACATACCCCGCCATGGACACATACCCCACCCAGGCAACATACCTCACCATGGACACATACCCAGCCCAGGCAACATACCTCACCATGAACATACACACTTTGCCCACTAAAAAGCAGCACTCCTTGCCATCTGCCCAATGTTTCTACAATCAGTTCCTCCCTCAGTCATCCGGCAAGCTCTTGTCTTATGGCTTCTGTAACTGAGCCTGACCTTGGCTGTCTGACCCTCCTCCGTGGGTCAGGTCGAATGCAGCTGACTTCCCACTGGCATGAAGGTCCAATAAGTCTGACCGGTGTAGGGCCCAGGGCTTCTTGAGCATCCTCAGCAAGTCCACACCCAACCAGAGTCCTTTTCGCTCACCTGGCTTTTAGCACCTGTCTGGGATGAAGAATTCTTGTCCACGGGACTTGAGTCAGGAAAGAAGTGGATCAGCCTCCTGCAGCAGGAAGCCTGACTGTCAGGGGATCGATCAATGGTGACTCAAGAAGGGCATTCCTATCCCTGAGGGATAGAACAAGTGGGCTGGTAGAAGCTGAGTTCAAAAGGGCAGGAGGAACCGGGAAGGAGAGGACAGAACCAATGATGACATTCAGAAGGCTCCCGGCAGCGGAGGCCAAAGGAAGGACAGAGTGATGATGGATCTCCACTGCCAGCTGCCTGGACTTAGGATCACCTAGGACACACATTCTTCACTGTGCCTTAGGACGTCTCCAGAAAGGCTTCACTGAGGAGTGGAGAACCGGAATGTGGGAAGCACTGTCTTCGCAGCTGAGTAAGACATCCGAGGAGCGAGAACACCAGCATCCCTCTTTCGTGGTGCCTGACTTCCGGTTCGCCCAGTTTTGTTGCCAGCCTGATGTACAGCCTGGTCATTTTCCTGCCAGACCACAGCTTCTGATCCAAGGAACACTTCCTGGAAGACTTTGCCTCCATGATGCCGGTCTCTTACTAAGTGGATTCTTCAGCCTCGGCTGACCAGAAACTACATGCTCAATTCAAAACAGCTCAGACAACCCTGGGAGAGTCTTTGCTTCCTTCCGAAAATTCAGAAGCCAGGCCTTCACCGACTATGCTTCCCTCAACACTCCAACTGTCCGGCTCTCACAGTAACACCCATCATGCTTTGAGAGCTCGGAGGCTTTTCCAGCCTGAAGTGCCCGACACGTCCTCTTCCAAACAACATGCTCAGGTCTGTCACAGCAGTAGCCCTCTCTCCAGTACCCGTGTCTGTCCTAATATGCTTTATTTTGCCATGATCAACATCATGACCAAAAACAGCTGGGGGAGGCAAGGGTTTATTTGGCTTACACTTCCACATGTGCACAGCATTAAGTGAAGTCCAGAGGCGGGAACTACGGAGGAGCGAAGCTAACTGGCTTGCCTCATGACTCACTCACCCTGCTTTCTTATACAACCCAGGACCTAGGGGCGGCACTGCCAACAGTGGGTTGGGCTCTCCCACATTAGCCATTAATCAAGAAAATGCTCCCATAGATCCGCCTCTGAACGATACGATGGAGGAAGTCCTCAGTTCAGAGTTCCTCTTCCCGGAGATGTCTAGGTTTGTGTCATGTTGACAGAAAACGCCCAGCATGCTGACGAGACAGTGGCCAGCCACCTCACGAGCCACCTCACGATCCTGCAGCTCCACTAGAACCCTTCTTCCCACCGTGCCTTCCTCACCTTGATGGGACCACACTCTCAAACCAGGAGCCCGTATAGCACTTCCTCCCTGAAACCGCTACTTGTCAGGTATTTGTCCGCAGCAACAAGGACAGACACTAGCATGCAGTACTGTGACATTCAAACTTCTGTTAACCCCAATGGAACTTGAGATGGAGAAAGGGGACAAGGTTTGACAGGTGAGGAAGAGAAGAGAAACGGGGGAGAGAGGCTTTGGGGACAAAGCGGGGTCACACCAGGTCTGAGGAGCGCGGTATGTCCCCAGTGAGTGCATAATTAGCTACTCCATCCATCCTGCCCAGGGTTTGCCAAGGGCGAACCTTCCAGAATCTCCTCAGATGCTTGGCAAATGCTTTCAATTCTTAGTCATCATCTCAGACTTGTCCTCTCAGAGTGCTGGCCATGATCCCAGGCCTTGACACTTTAAACTTTTCTGTGGAGTCCCAGTGCACCCTACACCCAGGAGACAGCCATCCATGTAGCATGAACGGGAAGGAGACACTAGCTGGACCCTATTTAATAAGTAATTTCTCTTCATGGCAGGCTCCATTCACTTGAGTTTAGGGCAAGGCCACAGAGACCAGTGGACATTCTGGGAAATACACCTGGCAGGGGAGCCTGCAGGGTGACCAGGACAGGAAGAGCTGTGGGCATTACACTCATTTATACAGAGCTTGATGACCCAGGAGAGACTTCACATCAGAATGGGCATAGTTGGCAGGAGGATCCCTGGCTCAGCAACATCCGGGGCTCTCAGGAATCCCCAGCTGCAGAGCTGGGGCGATGGACCCTGCCTACATCTCACTCTCTTCCAGAATCTCCTCCATGGTATTGGCCAGGGTGAAGTCCCCCTCACTGCTCTCAGACAGGCTGCTTCCTCGGGGCCAAGCTCTATGGCCCTGCATAGGCCTAGGCTCCAGCTCCCCCAGGGTCTCAGAGGCCAAGTGTGAGCTGCAGGTTGAGGACTGCAGCTTCCGAAGTGTCTCAGCACTATCTCCGTCTGACAGCTTCTTGGGACATTGCCCCAGGAACCGGAAGTTCTTCCCCAGGACACAGGCTCTGCAGCCACAGTGGCAGCGAGCTAGCAAGAAGCGGCCCCAGAACTTGCGCAGCTCTGCCTTCACCTGCCGGGTGAGACAAAGGTGTGGTGATTATCTTGGTGTCCCTGGTCGCATGCCCATTCAGCAGGTGTTGGTTACACGGCTACTGGAGGCTACCTCGGCGCTACCTTTGGCTTTCACAGGTGGAGCAGAACAAAGAAAGACACACAGGCACAGATGCCGAAGATGCTGAGAATGTGGTAAAGGCTGGTAATGAGCCCTATAGAAGGTCATGGTCCGGCTCTAAGTTCCTGTGCTGTAAACCAAAATGGAGGCACCCATGCTAAGTTTCTATTCTACCAAAATAAACTAAAAGAGTTACCGCCAAATTTGCACGGAAGGTCAGTTTCGTCTGGTATAGTAACAAAGGTCCCTCTACTTTAACCCGTCTACAAAAAGGTTTACATGAAGTAATCTCATGTTCACTGGGTATTTCTCCACATAAATGCATGTGGCTGTCTGTGCTGGATAGTTTTATATCAACTTGACATAAGTTAAACTCATCTGGAACTTCAATTTAAGAAAATGACTCCGTAAGATCAGGCTATAAGCCAGCTTGTAGGGCATTTTCTTAATTAATGATTGACGGGGAAGAAATTAAGAACATTGTAGGTTGCTGCATCCCTGGGCTGGCAGTCCTGGGTTTTATAAGAAAGCAGGCCAAGCAACCTATGGGAAGCAAGCCAGTAAGCAGCACCCCTCCATGGCCTCTGCATCAGCTTCTGCCTCCATGTTCCTTTCCTGTTTGAGTTCCTGTCCTGATTTTCTGTGGAAGTGTAAGCCAAACAAACCCCCCCCCCCAGCTTGCTTTTTGATCATGGTGTTTCATCATAGCAACAGAAACCCTAACCAGAACACTATCTTCCAAGGAAAAAAGAATCACTTTGAAACAATCATTTTTGTTCTTAATTTCTGCTTCCCTTATTCCTTTTCTATCATTAAAACAACCCCCTTCCGCCCTGCTTACTGGAATGTCTAATTTCACAGAATGGAACACTGCCTGGCTCTGGACTCACAAAAGCCAGTTTAAAATCTTCCACCATTGTTTTCCTTTCTTCCTTTTAATGGACACAGGGAGTTCGAGGTAACAGTGTTCCGGTGGGGGCTTTGCATAGTGGCTTTTCAGCTGGACCCTGCCTGATGGACAAGGGGCTCCCAGGTGGAGACACGGAAACAGCAGCAGGCAAAGTAGAAGTGGGGTTTACTGCTGAGATGGTTACATTCTACCAGAAGAGAGAGTGAAAAGGATGGAAGGGGCCTGGAAACTTCTGCGTCCTGGCCTCTGTTTCTCGCCCCTTTAAGCCTTTCTCCAGGTGTGATAGTTTGGATAAGACTCCTGATTGAAGGCTTAGTCTCCAGCCCTTGGCCCTATTGGGAGATGGTAGAAACTTAAGATGTGAGGCCAAAGGGAAGGAAGGCAGGAAGTGAGGTCACTGGGGAGGGGCTTAGAATGTGAGATTTCTCTCAGCATGCTCTCTCTCTCTCTCCCCCTTTCTCCTTCCTCTTCCCTCTCTCCCTCTCTCCCTTTCCCGCCTCCCTTCCCTCCCTCATCCATGAGGTGAGCATCTCATTCCACTATGTGGTCTCATCACTATGAACAGTTTCACCACAGGCCTAAAGGTAAGGAGGCCAGGCAAACAGCCATTGACTGAAACCTCTGAATCCATGAGCCAAACAAACCTTTCCTCCCTTGTAAGTTGGTTGTCTTGAATGCTTGTCACAGTAACAGACAGCTGACTAGCACACAGGAAACAGAGCACACTAAACATAAAAAGAAGCAGCACTCCCAGATGCTCAGTGTTTACCTTGTGCTGAGTATGCCCAGGGCGTCACGGAACAGGGCCAGCTGTTATTCATATTTAACAGATGAGAAAATTGAAGTCAAATGACTAAGCCACAAATCTTCTAAGTGCTCAGTCAATGTTTTAGCGTGGATTTTTAAGACCCTGCAATCCAAGCTTGTCTCATCCATCACATTTTAACCCTTCATGTCCCCCAACAGACCGAGGGGCTGAGTTCCGAACTTTGCACACCACTCCGTGAGTCTAAGCTGCCTCCTAGTCTCTCTAATGGATGCCCACAATGAAAATTTGTACCAACACATGCCAGGGACAGGTGTGCAATCACACAAATGGAAACCCCCAGGGAGTATAGAATTACACAGCCCCCACCTCACCGGAAGCTGGGATGGCAGTGTGGGAAACATACCTCTCCGTTGGCAAAGCCATACTGCAAGGCCACCAGAAACCCCTGGAACAGAAGGAAAATGTGGTGTGAAGTTCTATTTGGTAGAAGATGTGTCTGAGAGTCACCAGCGATGCTCTACATTCCTCCGGAAGGAGTATTCTACTAGTGTGATGCTTATACAGACTGGCGTCATCCATGTTGATGGATGTCTCTTTTTACCCCAACACCCACTATGCACATAGGTCGCCTCCTGGGTGCTTGTGGATGCCCTTAAGTCCGTGGTAATTGACCTCCTGAGACTCTGGGTCATTCACACAATGGTACAAATACAGGGATGGCCACAGCCCCATTTCTGCTTTTCCATGGTGTTACTGACTAGCTCATTTTTTTTCCTCCTCCTCTCTTTGATGCGGGGTCTCACTACTTAGTCCTGGCTGACCTTGAACTCACAGAGATCTGCCTGCGTCTGCCTCCTCAAGTGCTGTCAACTTGTATTCTTTCCCCTGCCTCATTCTCTAAGGTTATGGCATAGTTGTCAGTCATAAGATTTTGGGTTGTAAATAAGTTGTAAGTCTTAAGTGTTTTAGGATGGCCGTCACCATAATAATTGGCCCAAACAGACTCTGCGACATAATCAAAATCAATTAGAGCTCTTTCCACTAGAAAGGAGAGGAGACTGAGTTCACTTCCCTATGTCAGACATAATCATTATTATCATGGACAGTGTAAGCTCAGAGATACTGTTGGTATCTTCCCCTAACAGGGAGAGAGCGCCTTCCTGGACATGAATCCAACAACAGAGACCAGTGACCAGAGAACAGATTGCTCGTGGATTGTTTGTGGACCCGCAACCAGTTATGCCCGGTCCTGAAATTTTCATTTCTGTGCCTTAGTAAACACCCTTTGCTCTTGTCAAGCCATTACCTTTGAAATGACAGATTATTTCCCTCTGGTCGTTTCTTATCTCACTTAGCACAAGATAAACTCCCCTAAGTGTGGAAGGTGTGCAGTGAGCTGGGCTTCGGGCCTCTGTGCAGCTGACTTCATCTTATGACCCATTTTCTCTCAGCCACTATAGGCCAGCAACTTTGACGACCCTGAGCTAGAATGTCCCGTGAAAGACTGCCAGACCCGCATCCAAAGAGCGTGGCACATGAAAACAAATCCGTACTGTTTCTCTCACCAAAGTATGCACAACAGTCACTTAACATACGGACTGGAAATGCTGGAGCTTATGTGACTAGTGAGCTTATTCTAGTGGCTCTGGCTATACTTGTTGTAGATTATTCCTTTAAATTATTATTTTTTAAAGATTTTTTAAATTATGTGTATGTGTGTGCATACGTGTGCATGCGTGTGTGTTTGTATTGTGTGTGTGTGTATTTGAACACATGCTCAGGTTCCTGCAATGATCAGAAGAGGGTGTTGGATCCCCTAGAGCTGGAGTTACAGGAGTTCTGAGCCATGTGCTGCTATGGGTGCTGGAACCCAAGCTCAAGCCTTCTGCAAGGGTGGCCAACACTGTTAGCCGTCTCCTCAGCTCTCATACTGTTAGCTTAAAAATCGGTCCACACCTTGGGAAGTTGTTGATTGCACAGTAAAACATGATCACACTCATAGAAACAATGACTCCGTCTTTACGTATTAATGGTTATGTATCAATTAATGTTCGAAGGGTCTTGAAGAATGTGTCCCAGGCAAAGGTGTTTGTGTTCAGAATCTCTGCTTCTGTTCAGATTCACTTAGCTTGAAGGCAGTCGATCTCAGGTCACGATCCTGATTGGTGCTTGGCTCACCCGATTTTGCCAGAAAGGGTGAATCAGGCAGAAGTCACAACGCTTTCAAGGAATTACCAAGCCTCTGATGTCATATACAATCTCTCTACGAAACCTAATTGCAACGGGGGTCAGTGCCATTCGATATGGCTGGGGCCTAAACACGGGTGTGGATACCACTCAGGTATACCACGGCTCACTTATTCCTCGAGCCCCCTCACACGTTCTGCTTCCTGGGATGACCTCTCCACAAATCTACCAAATTTGGCTTCCTAAAATTCAGATCTCAGCTCAAAATCACCACAAGGAGTTTTTTGCGGGCTGCCCAATGTACTAAGGACTAGAGCTATTGCCATTGGCTACTGCCAACCCTTCTTTGTATCACGCACAGTGAGAGTGGCTTCCACGTATAGAATTCACTGCTAGATCCCCAGCACCTGAAAATACCTGGCACATAATAGAAACGCATTACATAATTAATTAATTAATTAATTAATGAGTTGGGCTTCTCTCACTTGGGATGAAGGGTTTTTATCTTGTACAGTGTCAAGCTACTTCTAAACTGTGTTGACATCTTACTTTCTATTCTTTTCGTAGCTATTTGTAATACATGCCTTGACTTTCCCTAACTGCTGTGGAGATCTGTGGAGTCTGTGCTGTGTGCCTGACAGATGGGAACAGGTATGTATGGGGCCTGAGCGTTGAGGGTTTAAAGGTAAAAAATCTCAAAATGCCAGACCCCACAAGGAAAGGGCACATCTCCAACTGAAGGGTCACAAGGATGAGCTGACTCTTTCTATATCTGATCTAGTTATTCATTTAAGACATGGTCTCACACTGTAGCTCAGGCTGGTCCGAAACTCCTACCTAAGCATCCCCAATCCTGATATGACAGGTATGTGCCACTATGCCCAGACTTCCTATATCTCTTGACATTGGTGAAATATAACCCTGGGAGGATGTTGTCTCTGATCTTCTTTCTATTCACCTCTGCCAACATGTCCCTTCCTGAGCAAGGCCAGGAGGCTCACAGCTCAGATTCAGCCTGCACCTGTGGAGTCCGTAGCCATGCTTCTGAGTGGGAGCCTGGTAGCACAGCCCACCTTTCCACACATGCAATCGAAGCAGAGCTTGCTGTGGGGTCAAGGGGCAAGTAATAATTGCCTCTGAGAATGTGGAACAAGAAGAGCCGGCTTTTGGTGTGCCCAACTGAGCACAAAGGCTAAAATAGGACTCCCTTCTCTGGCGTAGGAACGCCCCGCAGTCTGGCTCCTGCTCCAGGTGTGAGCTAGCAGGTCCCACGGAACATATGGTTCTCACGTCACATGTCCTCAACGTGCAGCAATTTCTTGACAGCAGGAGGCTGGTGAAGCACTCTGTGCAGTAAAGGCTTGAGGAGTGGTGGGGCCTCCGAGGCAGCTAGGAGAGAAAGCTGCTGGGACAAACGCCTGCTCTGCCGGATTCCTTCTGTAAAGTCACTAAGATGGGCCACGTCAGACTTGCCTTTCCTATCCCCATCCTCATCTCTGCTTGGTGAGGTGGAGGGGAGCAGCATCAGGTGCACTGAGCTGAGGGGAGCCTCTATCTACAGCCAACCGCTTTCTGTCTCCATCCCGCTTTAGAACGCGAGCCACTGTGAATCCTCACTATGAATCCTCACGTTTCTCAGTAGCACGAGCAGGTGAGCAGAGCTTTCGCTGGTGGCTGGATCAGGAGCCACTGGCAGCTCCTTTCCAAAGAAGGCCCCAGCATTTCTCCTCATTATACAGGCTCAGGCTATTTCTCACATCAAAACCTGAATCCCGATTCACCTCCTCTAGAGTCTGAGAGGACCCTATGACTGTTTACCAGCATACTGTGGTAAAAGCATCCATCTACTTACTTCCAAACCTCTGCCTTCAAAGTGCAAAGATCCCCTTCTGCTCCCTTTAACACATCTGCTCTTGGGGTACTCCAAGAATCCAGCTGTTGTGTCATGAGATGCCCAAGATACACGGAGAAAAATGAAGCTCACTGATCAGTGGTCCTAGTGAGCTCCAGGCCCACAGATCACATCAATGTGTAGCCATGTGAACGAGCTACATGTTGATAGGATGTTGCAGCCTGATCAAGCCTTCAGAAGTTTGCATGTCCAGCCAAAATTATGTGCATTCAAAAGATCACGTCTATGGAGGACAGCCCACAGGATCCTCAACAATAATACTGACGACTGCTTTAATCCAGAAGCGGCTCATTACACAAATGGCCGGGGCAGCCTCCGGGTCTAAGGAGTCTGGTACGTGAAGTTTCCTCCTTCAAAATTTGGTTCCCTGATCTCCGCATAACTGCCTGAACCTTAACTTGCCTGAGAGGTGCGATATCAGGAGATTTGGGGTTTACGTTAACCAGTATGCCAAAAGGCCACTAAATACTGCCAACCAAACAGCTGAAGGATTTGTTTTGGCTTTGTTTTTTCTCTTTTGAGATTACCTTTTACAGAGGCGTACAGCCAAGCAACACAGGGAAGTCGAATTACAAACTCTTAGCTTTTGAAATCCCCCAAAAGATTGAAATAATTAATCATGCCTCAATGATGGGGGAAAAGTTTGTTGCCAATGGATCTGATATCTTGTTTGTACTCTAACAAATAAAGCTTACCTGGAGATCACAGTGCAGAGTTAGCAATTAGTTAACCATAGAGGACAGGCAGGGGTGGCATGCACCTTTAATTCTGGCACTTGGAAGGAGGAGGTAGGAAGATCAGGAGTTCAAGGCCACACTAGGCTATGTGAGATTTAGCCAGGCTAAAAGAGAGACAGGCTACATGAGATTTAGCCAGTCTAAAAGAGAGACAGAGCTCACACCTTTGATCCCAGCACTTGGGAGGTAGAGATAGGAAGTGATATATCTGGGTGGAGAGGATTATAAGGCAGGAGGAGGGAGGAGGTCAGTCCTCATTGGTCTGACAGTCTGTAGAGGTAACAACTCTCTAGTGGTTGGCCGCTCTGCTTCTCTGATCTTTCAGCTTTCACCCTCCATATCTGACTCTGGGTTTCTATTATTAAGACCAAGTAGAGAGTCTCTCCAGCCAGATGCAGAGGAAGCAAGATGAGAATGACCTACTGGGAAAAGGAAATGAGAGGCTGTGGATTCATTCTGGGCTAAGAAAGATCAGGTTTGATCGAGGAAGATCCTGTAAAAAATCTCTGATAGGAGCAGATGGCCCAGATGATCCAACAATCCGAGAGTCTCTGTCATAGTTTCCTTTGAGTTCTATATCCAGAACAGTTCAAGACCAGAATACAGCTCTCAGCAACTGCACCAGTGCCTTCCTTCATGTTCTCATGCTCCCCACCATAAAGTTAATGGACTGAACCTCTGAAACTAACTATCCCTCAGGGAGGAGAAGCGTGAGTAGCAGTGTGAATGGCGGGTCAGGCTGCCAGGAGGAGATGCTGGAGTGACAGCAGTGGCCTCCAGAAATCATCTGACCACCAGAGAAAACAAGACATTCCATGACAAAACCAGATGTAATCAATACCTGTCTACAAATCCAGCCCTACAGAAAGCACTAGAAGGAAAACTCCAATCCAAGGAAGTTAGCTACACTCACAAAAACAAAGGCAATAGATAAGCCCACACCAGCAAGTCTCAAAGAAGTAAACACACACACACACACAACACCAAAACCAAAAATAACAGGAACTAGCAACCACTGATCATTAGTATCCCTTAATATCAATGGACTCAATTCACCTATAAAAAGACACAGGCTAACAGATTGAATATGAAAACAGAATCCATCCTTCTACTGCATGCAAAAAACACACCTCAGCTACAAAGACAGACATTACCTCAGTGTAAAGGGTTGGAAAAATATTTTCCAATCAAATGGACCTAAGGAACCAGCTAGTGTAGCTATTCTAATATCTAACAAAATAGACTTAAAACTAAAGTTAAACAAAAGACATGAAGAAGGTCATTTCATTTTCATCACAGAAAAAAAAATCCATTGAGATGAAGTCTCAATTCTGAACATCTATGCCCAAAATACAAGGGCACTCTCATTTGTAAAAGAAACATTACTAAAATTTAAATCACACATCATACCACACACACTAATAATGAGAGACATCAACACCCCATTGTCACCACTGGGCAGGTCTGCCAGACAGAAGCTTAACAGAGAAATAAGGGCTTAGCGGGCATCTCTAGAACATTTCACCTAATAGAATACAGCTTCTTCTCAGCACCTCATGGATCCTTCTCCAAAATCAACAGCATACTTGGTAACAAAGAAATATCAACAAATACAAAAAAAACTGAAATAACCCCCTGTGTCTTATCAGACCATGATGGCTTAAAGTTAAAATTCAACAACAATACTTATTGCAGAAAGCCCACAATCTCATGGAAACTGAGCAATGCTCAACTGAATTACACTTGGTCAAGGAAGAAGTAAAGAAATTAAAGACTTCCTAAAATTCAATGATAATGACTGCACAACATACCCAAATGTATGGGACATGAAAGCAGTACTAAGAAGAAAGCTCATAGCAATAAATGCCTATATAAAGAATCTGGGAAAATGCCACACTAGAAAATTGACGGAACACCTGAAAACCCTAGGACAAAAAGACGAAAACTCACCCAGGAGGAGTTGATGGTGGGAAATTCTCAAACTGAGAGCTGAAATGAACAAAATAGAAACAAAGAAAACAATACAAAGAATCAATGAGACAAAGAGTTGGTTCTTCAAGAAAATCAACAAAATAGACAAACAATTATCTAAACTAACCAAAAGGCAGAGAGAGAACATTCAAATTAACAAAATCAGAAATGAAAGGGGGGGGGACACAACAACAAATATGGAGGAAATCCAGAATATCAGATTATACTTCAAAAACCTGTACTCCACAAAATTGGAAAACTTAAAGGATATGGACAATATTCTGGATAAGTGTCATATATCAAAACTAAATCAAGACCAGATAAGCAAATTAAATAGACTCCCCGATTGTTGGTTGGAATGCAAACTTGTACAGCTGCTTTGGATTTCAGTATGGTGATTTCTCAGAAAATTAGTAATCAATCTACCTCAAGACCCAGCAATACCACTTTTGGGTATATACCCAAAGGATGCTCAATCATACCACAAGGGCATTTGCTCAACTGTGTTCATAGCAGCTTTATTCTTAATAGTCAGAAGCTGGAAATAACCTAGATGCCCCTCAGCCGAAGAATGGATAAAGAAAATGTGGTCCATTTACAAAATGGAGTGCTACTCAGTGGTAAAACATAATGATATCTTGAAATTTGCAGGCAAATGGACAGAACTAGAAAAAAAAAACAAGTGAGGTAACCCAGACCCAGAAAGATAAATATAATATGTACTCGGTCACAAAACAAAAGACATAAAACAAAAAATAACCAGCCTAAAGTCCACAACCCCAGAGAACCTAGACAACAAAGAAGACATACATAGATCCACCTAGGAAGGAGAAAAGGACGAGTTCTCCCAAGTAAATTGAGAGCATGCGGAGGAGGGGAAGGGTGGGAAGGAAGTCCAGTTCCTTGCCTCCCCTTCACTGTAGGCCAGGGTGGTAGCTTACTGTACACTACAGGTTTTTGTTGTTGTTGTTCTCTCTTTGTGTGTGGGGATAATGATATGATTACATCATTTCTCCCTTCTTTTTCCTCTCCCCAAACCCTCCTATATACCCCTCCTCACTCTCTTTCAAATTCACAACCTCTTTTTTCATTTGGCTCTGCCTATACTGTTACCCGAGGTCTGTTGTCTTAGTGGCCTTTGCTTCTGAGCCGTGCATCTCTGCACCCATGCCCCTCTTCAATCTCACCCTCCTTCATTCTAGGCCAGGCCAGTGGCTTGCTTTAAACCACAGAATGCAGTGGGAGCATCAAGATGTCAGCTCCGAGCTCACGCACTTAAAATGCCCAGTGGTCCCCGTTCCTGATGTTCTTAGGAGACTTGAGCTGCCACATAAAAAGCCAGTCACCTGCGGAGGATCCACAAGGAGCGAGCACGAGGACAGCGCAAGACCCTCAGACCAAATGGAAGGAAGGAACATAAGTTGACAGTAAAAAATGAGGTCCCAGAAATTCAACCTAAATGGAGCCAGCCCCAGCTCAGGCTGTCTGTAGATGGGTAAAGAAGCCAGGGGGAGCCCAGCAGGCTTCACCAGGCCAGAGCTTAGCCATCCCTCCCATGTCCTATCTGGATGCCTGAGTTCCAAAGTCATGAGAAAGAATAAAATTGAGAGCCGTGCTAAGCTGTCAGTTCATAGGTAGTTAGTGGTTAACCATTACATCCAGGTAACCAGAGCTGAACTGTTTCTAGTTTTGGTGCACACACATCTGTCCGGATTAAAAGACTCCTGATCTGGACTCTTTACTCCCTGCCCCAATGGTATGGTGTGCTGTGTGCATACATGTCACAGGATGCCTGGAAAAGGTACAGTGTTCCTCAGATAACACAGCAATAAATAGACCCTTAATAAGCGGCTTCATGCTGACACAGTTAATACAATCATGAGTCACAGTCCAGGAACAAGTCTGATTATCCCTCTGGAGTCACTGAATCATGCTGGCAGGACTTCCCCATCGGTCCACCCTTCTAACATCACAGCTCCTCACCAGTAAAGCCTGCTGATGCTAGGGAACTGCGCTGGTCCACAGCCGTCCTCAAGGCTCTTTGGACCCTGTGGACTTTTCTTCTCCGAGCCAAGGCATCGGTCAGGTTACTTACATGGAAAGAGCTCAGTGTCAGCTGGATGAAGAGTCGAATCAGTTTTGAAAATCCTTCAAGTTGGTCATCGGTGAAGAAAGAGAAGAGGACCTCATGAACCCCCAGTAAAGGAATGAGGAGCAGCGTGGACTTGGCCAATCTGCAAAAGACACCAAAGTAGCTGTTGGAAGGGTCTCGCAGGGACTAGGCAACATTTACCGTCCTGCTGTGCAAATCTGTAGTGTAAATCTCCCACTCTTTAACAGCTGGTTTGACCTTTGTGACCTTCCTCACTCTTGTAGCCCTGCACATAGCAGATATTCAGGGAGCATTTACAGAGTAAATAAAGGAATCATCCCCCACAGGATACCATGGCTACAGATACTGATGTGTCTGACGGATAATCCACTTTTGTGCTAGAATCTGCCACCCTTAGATACCACCCACTCTTCCCTAGAGGTGACTTCCAATGTCAACCTCAGATGGAAAAGAAAATAAGCTACCCAGGGCCACATAGACACCAAGAGGCTGTTCCTGCCCCTGCACACCAGGATTCATACTCCAAACTGGGCTTTACCATTGCCCTTAGCTACCCCTCAATCCTGTGAGAGTGAGTGCTGCAGGAAGTGGAAAACTGATCTTCCTCATAAAGTACGCGGTGTGGAGGCCGGCGGCTGTTTACAGACTACACACACACACATAAAAAGACAAACATTCCTTTTGTACCACCCAAGAGCAAAGTGCACAGCTGGAGCCCCAGTGCTCCAAACTGGTGAATCCCAATCACTGCTGGCTATTAAAATTCCTTTCAAAACCTTTAAGATATATACAGTGGGTCCTCTGCATTTGTAGGTTCTGCTCTGGAGGATCCAACCAACTGTAGATTGATTGGCACCATTTCTACAACTGTGTCTCTATTGAGCATGCACAGATCTGTTTCCTTATCATTTATCTCTAGACATTGACCTTTTACTCAGCATTCACACGGCTTTGTGTACTCGACATAATCCAGAGATGGTTTAAAGCATCTGAGAGGAGTAAAAAGATAGACGAGCGGTTGAGAATGCTTCCTCTTCTTCCATGGGACCCCAGCTCTATTGCCTGCATCTGCATCAGGTAGCTCACAACCACCTGAAACTCCAGCTCCAAGGAAGCCGATGCCTTCCTCCGGCTTCCATGGGCACCTGCACACACCTGACATGCACCCACATAGATGTAGATGTATATACATCATACCTAAACAAAAATAAATTTTACAAAAAGTGTACGGAAGATGCACAAACACTTCAAGGATATCAGTGCCTCAGGTGGGTTATGGAATAGATTTCCATGTCCATCAAAGAACATCTTTCTGGGTCCCAGTGTGGACGTCCTGAGGCCAAACTTCTGAAGACTGTTCCCTGAGAGTGTGATGTCTTATAGAACTCCACAGGGGACTCTGAGAAGTAGAGGAGCCTCGGAACAACCTCGCTTCACCACTGTTCTGTTTCGTGATTTGAAGCTAACCGAATTAATAAAGGTGACTCATTAGCAAAGGAGAAAAACGAAACTGGTGTCTAATCCACACTGGAAAAAAAACAGCTTAATTGTAATGTGGTTTTCACCCAAGTGCTTAAAAAGCCAGAGTAGGATAGGAGGAAGCCCACCCCCAACACACACACACACACACACACACACACACACACACACACACACACTATGGTCAGCAGTCCATATGCCATTTTTCCAAAAGATTGAACTCTATTCTGCGCCTATGAGACTATAAGATGCATTCAAATGCACGGGTACCCATGCAGCAAAACCCTTTTCTTTAGAGCCGTCACACAGGAGGGACTCCATCTGCTCCTGTGGGTCGGATGTCCCCAGAGCCTTGACTGTCAGGGGAACCAGCGACTGGGGAGGTGAATGACAGACCCTGGGTTTCTGCTTTTCCCAAAGGAAACTCAGATCTACTTCTGCCCCCACACCCACCCACATGGGAGTCACTTAGGAAAGAATATTTCCAGGGAGAATTTTTTTTCTTTTCGTTTTTTTTGGTTGCTGAGGATTGAGACCAGGACTTCACGTGTGCTGAGCACATGACTCTGTCACCGAGCTACTAGCCCTGGGCGTCAGGGTTATTTTGTTGATTTGAACATCCTGGAAAGTTTTTAGACCCCTTTGGCTCAAAGATTGCCAAACAAAGAGCAAAGATTGAGAGCTGACCTGAATACTCCTTGGCTTAGGTCATAGAGTTATTTTTACTCTAGGAGCCATCTTTAGTAAAGAGATGTAAGCGAGGATGCTCAAGTTTTAGTCTTTTAAAAACTGGAGCAATCTGATGACACAGGCCCAGAACTCCTGTGTGGCAATTGACTACAGCTGGTGATCCTCCCTGTAGACTCTAAAGTTTAGAGGGAACCTTCAGTCTCCCTGCCTCCTCATGGCCTGCCCTCTTCACGTCATTTGCTCTGCACTGGCAAGAGTCTGAACTTGTGACTCTTTACTCTGTGTTATCTGGATTAATAACACACATTAACATACTTACGTGCAGACCCATGTCTCATCAGCAATTGCTGCTTGGGCCATATTGTGGCAATTCTGAGTTTTTGCTCATGAGTATAGGTGCCTGTGGATGCCAGAAGCATCTGCTTGTCCGCTTACAGGTAAATGCAAGCCATACGACATTGGTTCTAGTAACCAAACTCAGGTTCTCTGCGAGTGTAATGTGTTCTTAAACACTGAGCCATCTCTCTGGCCCAATTATGGATTTTTAAAATGCATTTTAACTCTGGAATGACTTTACTTCTACAGAATGGCATCAAAGAGAACACAGAGGGCTTCCACATCCCCTTCCCTCCATTTCCCTAGTGTTCACAGATGGTGCAGCCATAGTCTATCCGCCAACACCAGGAAGCCAGCCTTGGAACCAGACTAGGGATAAATTCTAGACGTTGTTAGATTTTACTTGTTTTCCACTTCCATCCTGTCCACAGCCAGGATCCAGGCAAACATCACTTATCCAGTGGCATATGGGGCCACTTTTGTCACTGCCGTCCTCTGGGTAGACACAGGGTGTTACTGCTCATGCCTTCCTAGCGTCTCCTTAGACAAAAGGACAATTTGTGTCCCAGCCCAGACGAAAGCCATAAATAGTCACAGACGTTTACTCTTACGGACTGTGTGTATGCTTCTTTTTCATCCGTGGCCACTTGTTTATTTAAATGGTAGAGTTTGTTGCAGTCATGTAAGTGTTCAACAACTATGTATTAGCTCATCTTCTCTGGGTACATGAGTGGGTACAGAGGGAGTGGGGAGCTCAGACCAAGGGCAGTAGGACACAGGGGACAGCACACGGGGCAGGGTTCAAATAACCATGTCACCAACCACTCGGTGAGGCCTTGGGCAAATTCCTCAACCTTTTTGTCCATTAGTCTCCTCATTTGTAGAAAGACGATTACACAAATAGTATAATAATATAATAGTATAGTATACTATATAATATATAGTATAATATATAACATAATAGTATAATAACAGTAGTATTGACTGGGTAGGGTCCTCATAAGGATTAGATAGATAATGCTGTGTGTTTGTGTGTGTGTGTGTGTGTGTGTGTGTCTGTGTCTGTTTTTTCCTCAATTGCTTTTTACCTTCTTTGTTGAGATATTTCTCTCACTGAGTCTGGAACTCACCAATTCAGCTGGATAGGCTGGCCAGTGACCTCTGAAGATTTTATTGTCTGGCGGGGCAGTGGTGGCACACGCCTTTAATCCCAGCACTCGAGTGCCAGGACAGGTTCCAAAGCTACAGAGAAACCTTATCTCGAAAAACCAAAAAAGATTTTATTATCTCTACCTCCCCGGATTTGCACACGGGGCTGGGAATTCATACCTAGGTTCTCACGCTTGTGCAGTAAGCACTTTCCTGATTAAACAATCCCCAGACCCCTTTTTACTTAAAATTTTGATAAAGGGTCTCATGAAGTCATCCAGGCTAGACTGGAACTCACTCTACAGCTCATGCTAGCCTTGAATTTGCAGTCCTTCTACCTCATCTACCTCAGCCTCCCCAGGAGCTAGGATGACAGGCCTGTGCCACCATGCTCAGCTGCCATCATTAAAAAAGAAAGAAAGAAAGAAAGAAAGAAAGAAAGAAAGAAGGAAGGAAGGAAGGAAGGAAGGAAGGAAGGAAAGAAAGAAAGAAAGAAAGAAAGAAAGAAAGAAAGAAAGAAAGAAAGAGGAATGATAAAACCATTTCTCCCCAAGTTGCTTTGGTCATGGTGTGTTATCACAGTTACAGGACCCCTAGCTAGGACAGAACTCACCTTTCTCTACTTCTGTCTCCTACATGTCTTTGCCTCTGTCATTTCTGGAGGTACCCTGGTGGTCAGAGCACTTGCATGTCATGGGGGGGGGGTCACTCCTTGCATGGACTCTAGCAGCTCTGCCCCCCTGTTCTTGGAGTTCCACCCTCAGAACAGTGGTGTGAGGAGGCTGAACCTTGGGAAATGAGCCAAAGAGGATTCCTGGCCACTTGGAGTCTGGACCAGAGGTGCCAGGAGAGATAGCATGACTCCCTGGGGCCCAGACCAGGTCAGTTCCCCAGGGGAAAGGGTTTCTGCCAAATGTTTGATTGAAAGCCCTAAGGAGCGATTACAGTGTATATATGCTCTTTCCTGGACTGAGTGGGCTTACTCTTCTAGATCTGTTAGAATAAGAGTCTTGAGACGATGGGCTCAGGGTCTGGGTCTAGAGCAAATGCTGCCCTTCATATCTGATTAAACTGTCTGCCCATAAACAATGCCCTTCAGCTGTTACAATTTATAGGAGATGGGTCTGCCATGACACTCCCATTTTAGACACCAGAAAACAGACCACAGGGGCTAAGCTTACTTACAGTTAGTGAGGTAGCTGGGATGTGTGGCCAGCCCTTCCTTCCTGACTGCTCCATGTCATCCTTAAAGGAGCACACATGCTCCTAAGCATGGTGGAGCTCATGTCATACTCCCCTTTCGTCCAAGCACACCAGAAGCACTCAAGGGATATTTGCCTGTACATGGCAGGAGGGGATCTACCTTTTTATCACCAAAGTCAGTTTTAGAAATAGTGAGCAGCTGGAGCTGTCTACACTCACACCCTCAGCTTGTGGTCTGCGGTGTGGACTGAAATCCCTGACTTGGAGCTTTTCTTTTGGTTAAAACACACGTTCCCTTCCAGCCCTGGCAAAGTTTGCCTGCTACCTTGGAAGAATAAGCAGAAACAAAGGGAGAGGGCCTTGCCTGCCATTCATTCATTTTAACAGGAGTGCAGTGTTCAACAAAAGCCTATCATCTGACTTACTATGTAGGGACTGTTGTCACTACAGAGAACTAAACATGAGATCCCACAAGGTAAGTCACATAACAAAGGAACTGTGTAATGAATGCATTTCTGTGAACTCTAAATATTTTTTTGCCTCAAATCCTCCCACAAGGAAGGCAGCAAAAACTGCCCTTCATACAAGAGTTCCTAACTCCATAAACCACGGTGATGGTTTGAATGAGAATGGCCCCACAGGATCATCTGCTTGAATCTTGATCTCCTGCTGGAGGAATGCTTGGAAAGGATTAGGAGGTGTGGCCTTGTTTGTGTGTGTGTGTGTGTGTGTGTGTGTGTGTGTGTGTGTATGTGTAGCCTTGTTGGAGGAGATGTGGTCTTGTTGGAGGAGGTGTGGCCTTATTGAAGGAAGTGTGGTCTTGTTGGAAGAGGTGTGGCCTTATTGGAGGAGGTGTGGCCTTGTTGGAGGAGGTGTGGCCTTATTGGAGGAAGTGTGGTCTTGTTGGAAGAGGTGTGGCCTTATTGGAGGAGGTGTGGCCTTGTTGGAGGAGGTGGGGCCTTATTGGAGGAAGTGTGACCTTGTTGGAGGAGGTGTGTCACTAAGGGTGGGCTTTTAGGTTTCCAAAGCCCATGCCATTCCCAGTGTCTTTCTTTCTGCCTCATGCTTGTAGAAAAAGATGCAAGCATTCAGCTACTGCTACCATGCCACACCTGCTGGCTTTCTGCCATGCTTCCTGCCAAAAGTTGCCTTGGTCATGGTGTCTTACCACAGCAACATGAAATTAACTGAGACAGCCATTCATTTTAATGGTCTCCTGAAAGAGGGATTAATGTGTCTGTGACTGTTCACCACTTAAATCATTGTCATGATGCTAGAAGGGCATAATCATTGGCAAAAGCCCCACCTGCACCCCAACACCTTTTCCGAAGAGCTCTGGTCTAGCCCCTCGCCTTAGGTGACAAATACACCAATACCAACTGTGTGTTATGCTTTGGATGTGAAATGTCTTCCATGAGTTCAGCTGTTGAAATAATTAAGCCCCAGCTTTCTCTTTTAGAAGCTTGTAGAACCTTTCAGACATGGGGCCTACCTGGCAGACATAGGGATGAAGAAATCAGTAATTGAAGGTTATATCCCAGCCTCATTTCTGGACCAATGCTCTGCTTTCTGATCTGCTAAGAAGTGAGGAAGATGAGCTACAAGCCATTACCACCATGGATGTGAGCTGCTCCCACTGACAAACCTTCCCAGCCATGATGGACTGTACTTTCTTAAACTGTGAGCCAAAACTAGTCTTTCCTCCAATGAACTGCTTCTGGTCCAGTGTTTGGTCACAGAGATGAGAATAGTATTGTTGTTCCCTTCCCATCACATGGGTGACACCAACAGCGAGAGTCAAGATCACCTTGGGTTGCCAAGCACTGGCCTTGGGCCACTCACCTGTATTTGTAGTCTCTGAAGCACATCTGATGGGCTTTGAGCTTAGAAATAAGAAGCTTGAGAATTTTGAGGAATATGAAGAAATTGACCTTGAAAGCAAAAAAAAAAAAAATATACAGGTAAGTAAGCAGCAGATGCCACAAGTTATGGATCTCAAGGTCAACCTGGGCATGGCCTCATCCATGTGAACCAGGGGTGGGTGAGTTGGCAGTTAGCTGGTCACACAGGGAGTGTCTATGTTAGGCCCTTGTCCCAAAGATTCTTAGAACTGAAAGTCTGGGAGGGAATTTGGAATCATTTAGTTTATGCTGCCTCAGGGAGGTGCCACTCAGCACTCTGAGAAAGACAAACAAGCATTATTATTAAGTAAAATTTATTGATTACTTACCACCCAGTCATTGAGCTAAGAACTTTGCATGCAATGGCTCATTTCCTCTTCAAAACAGCTCTCTGAAGTTGTCACAGTTATTTTTATTTCTTTTATCCACATAAAACATTGAGGAAACACTGTTGTGGGCATTTGATCCATTTAGCTACTGACTTTTGGGGCAGCAAGCCCTAGGGTATGACCCATAGAGATATTGTCACACCCTAGACAGCAGGAAACAATTCTAAGAATATGACGTCCCCTCTTCCAATAGATGGGATGGGTGAGTTTTAGGGTTTTTGCAGGGTTATGGATGCTTGTCATATGTAAGAATTGGTTGCAAATTGTTATAGGGTTAGGGGTGGAGCAATAAAAATTCGACTGAAGAATCTAGTTTAAAATAGAAAAAAGAAGGATAGATAGTATAGGACAATAAGGTAGATTATTGTATTTACTTGTAAATTAAAATAGCAGCTATCAATTTTAGATAATTTCCACTGGTGGTATGGATTCTTGTATATTGATACAAATGTAAAATTATTTTCCTATTCCTGTTTAAGATAAACTGTGTATTGTTACAAATTCAAAATTATATTTGTCATATTACATATATGTTTCTACTTCTGTTTAGGATATTTTATATATTGATGCAAATTAAGGATTTTTTGTCATATTGTACTATACTTTTCTACCTCGGATTAAGATATTTTTATGTATTGTCAGAGTTTCGAAGTCATTGTCCTTATATTGTGTATCTGTTTATAGATTGTTTATCTTTATAATGTGAGTCTTTAGTCTTTAAGCTATATAGATTATTAAGAATTACAGGTTAATAGTCACCCATATCTGTCATACTTATGTTGTTAGGCTTTCTAGATTCACAAAGATATATTCTGTATAGATAGGCAATCTTCAAGCATGTCAGAGATCTACAGAATATGGCAGAAAATGTTTTAATAACTTAGAATTCTGTAGATGTGAGACATGACTGCTCCTGATAGCACCAATCTACTCCTGAGAGAATGATAGGTATATGAAGATACTCCATATCGAACTTGTTTTCTCTTGGCAAAATCAGCCTATTGGGCAAAGAATTGTCCTTGCCTTGACTTCTGACCATAAGTATGCTGTCCAATCAGGATGAGCAGGATACAAGGGAAAATGACTGCTGAACCTTGCCAAGTCAGGGTAGGACAGGCAGTCTTCCAAATTTTCCTGCTTCTGAAAATGGTTTGTCAGATATTATAGGCCTATAGCCAAGGTTGGCTGCCCCAATGTTATAGAGAAAAATTGTGTGACTGTCCAAGCAGTCACCTGTTTCATTTCTTTCGTCTTTTGGAGGTTGCTTCTTGCTTACTCAGGTAATATTATTTTCCTTCTCAGGTCTTTAGATGGTTGAAGATTAGATAGTTAGTTACTGTCCTCCCATATCTTAACTAGGGCATGTTAGGTACAAGGTTTAGACTTTCCAGGATAGGACAGCTATTGGAATAATCTCTGTAACTTGCCAATTACCTATGGCCTGGGCATGTAGTATGTATTTCTTGCTTGGTGCTGTTTTTGTTGGTTGTAGTTTCATCTTTGTTTATGTTTTCACCTTTCTTTCTCCTGCACAATACTTGATAGTTGTTCTTATTGTAGATAGCGTTATGTTAGGATTAGAACCTTCTGATTTAGAATAAAAGGGGAAGTGTCATGGGATTTCAATTCATTTAGCCGATGACTTTTGGGGCAGCAAGCCCTAGGATGTGATCTTGTATGCATGTGTGACTGCACCGGACTGAAATCTCAAGGTCCAAATCAGGAGCAGAAGGAGAGAGAGCACGAGCAAGGAACTCAGGACCACGAGGGGTGCACCCACACACTGAGACAATGGGGATGTTCTATCGGGAACTCACCAAGGCCAGCTGGCCTGGGTCTGAAAAAGCCTGGGTTAAAAGCTTGCTGAACATAGCGGACAATGAGGATTACTGAGACCTCAAGAACAATGGCAATGGGTTTTTGATCCTACTGCACCTATTGGTTTTGTGGGAGCCTAGGCAGTTTGGATGCTCACCTTACTAGACCTGGATGGAGGTGGGTGGTCCTTGGACTTCCCACAGGGCAGTGAACCCTGATTGCTCTTTGGGCTGACGAGGGAGGGGGTCTTGATTGGGGGAGGGGGAGGGAAAGGGGAGGCGGCGGTGGGGAAGAGACAGAAATCTTTAATTAATTAATTAATTTAAAAAAAAAGAGTGGCGGGAGAGGGGCCACACACATTCTCTTATTCTCCCTCTCAGGTGGTTGGAGCCAGGAGTGGTCCCCATCTCCCCTGGTCAGAACTTCAGGATGCAACAGCATCTTCTAATCTGTTATGCATCAGTGAGTGTTTATCCCTAGCTTATATCTTGAGACCCTTTAACAGACTCTGTGGGTTCACATAGCAAAGCACTGCACAAAGGGGATGCGTGCAACACTGAACCTTACATAGCTAAGCAGTGACTGGGCAGATGACTGTGACCAAAGTTAACAAAGCAACCTTCCCTTAAACAGAACAGTGCACTTGCTCTTCCCAGTAGAGAAATGTAGGGTAAACAGTAAGAGCCCACTTCTGGGTTTGAAAACCTACGAAACCCCACCAATCCCTGAGCTGTTCTAGCTCAGAACTTGAAATCTCAGCAATCCCCACCCTGGAAACTCCACCCCCAATAAACCTTTTTTATTCTTTTCCCTGCTCAGTTCCCTGCTGCTTCTCTTTTAAGCAGAGGCAGCCACCATCTCGTGTTTTTTCCAATAAATCTCTTGTGTAAGTTTATTGTGTGGTGTGACTTTGTGGTATTCCTTGGCACTCAACTGCCAAGACATCTTTCCCTTCAGAGCTGAAACACTTACATAGGGGAAGCCTTTCCCCTCAGAGCCATACCATTTATAGGAGCAATTGTCCTCTTGGTGTCTAACTTGGCATCCGCAGTGTGGCTCACTGGAGAGCTTATGTCTTCCAGGGTATCTCCCATAACTATCACAGACTGAGCAAATCTATACCTTCACCGCCAGTTTTGACAGAAACTATAAAATCTGTCTGAAATTCTTTATAACTCTTTTAAAAAGGAGGTCCCAGTCTCCTTCCCCCACTCTCAACCCTGTGTGTGCATTAGATTTAATTACTTGCAGCTAATGAAAAGAACATGTTAGAAGTTATATCACATGATTTCTGAGTAGAGACTTCAGAAGGACGTTCTCATGTTCTCTCTCTCTCTCTCTCTCTCTCTCTCTCTCTCTCTCTCTCTCTCTCTCTCTTCTCTCTGTTCCACTCCCCTCACCTCTGTCTGAATTGCCCAATGTGGGAGGAAGCCAACCACCACACTGTGAGAAGAGTCCAGCAAGGGAGAACCAAATCTCCCTCCCAGTAGCCCTCAGTGTTCCACAGCCATGTGTGTGAGCCTTGGGAGACAATCCTCCTCCAGGCCCTACCAAGCCTTCATATGGCCTCATCTCTGACTGATAACTTGACTCGGGAGAGATGGTGAGTCTACCGGACTGTAGAAAATCAAGTGGTTGAGTGTAGGCTAAGTGTGAATGTGGATACTGAGAGCAGAGTTCGTGAGGAGACTGGAGGGGCAGGACTGACCAACGAGGCTCTTTCATGGTCATCCTGAAGGCCCTGGGTTTCCTTATGACGGTGGTGAGAACCAGGGGTACATTTAAAGTAGGCATATGACCTGATCAGATCAGAACTTCTGCTTTACAGGAAGACCATGTTTAGCAGCAGTCAGGGGGAGGTGATTAGGTAAGGGCAAGTCTGGAGGAGGGGGCTGCTGGGAGGCAGTTTCCAGTTCCCAGGGAAGAGGATGGACAGGTGAGCTCAGGCCTGGATTTTCAGCGATGACAAGGAAGGGAGCATTTACAACTACTAAATGTGCCTCAAATGACCTCTGTTACTGGTTGGATGTAAGACCAAAGAGGACCTGACAGCTCACAGTTGCCCTCTACTGTGTGGTAGTGCTCTTCACCCAGAGAAGGATCACGTGTGGAGGAGGAGCTTTGGTGATGCTGGCAGGAGGGCGTGTCTGAAAGCTTCAAACATAAGAGATGCTTTAAGGCATATGGCCATTCACGTCCATACCTCAGCAGAGCATGAAGCCACTAGAGTGCTGCCTTTGGGTGCAGATGTTTTCCACGATAGCAAAGGGTCAATAAGACTCCCATGCAACGAGAAAAGAGCTGACAGGAAGGGGTAATCAAGCGACAAGCCATGGACTAGAATCTGCACAAACATTGATCCAGCACAATACAGATGTTCCTATGCAGAAGGAAAACCCTACAGACTGAAACGCTTGCTGAAGAATGCAATATAGATACCTTGCATGTGCTCCACTGGACTCAATGCTCCGTGCCAAACAAACAAACAAACAAANAAACAAACAAACAAAAAAAAAAAAAAAAGGAAAAAAAAAACCTAGAGTTTCTAAAACATAAACCAACAGGAACAAAGGCTGTTGCCAGCCAAAAGGTATTTAATACCAGAAAAATTTGAAAATTCAAATGAAACATAACCAAGTAATTTATTACTTTTAATGGACTATCTGCTTCTCATCACAACGGGAAAACACTGTGCGCTTGCCCTAGTAACTTGTAGAACACTGGTGTGTTGCTGACAAAGTAAGCTTAAAAGTAAGACAAATCTCTCAGCAGGCGGACCAGTCTCCTAGGAAATGAGAGGCCTGAGGATCTGCTCTTCTCTGTGTCTCCCAGAGACCAGACAAGAGAAAATGGGCATCAACCAATGGCCGCAGGGAGGAAGCACCTCCCCCCAGCCCTAGTGGATCGCTATCCCCAGTTACCATGGAGCCTGGGCTCCTCCAGGTTTCCAGAGGTCTAGAGTCCGCAGCCACATTTGGATGGTGCGTTCTTCATTTGTGTGCCATTGGAGAAAGTGATAAAGTGAAATGTTTTCAAGATTGAAGCCAACTCCCCTGGGAATCTGTGACCGGCCAGGGAACACTCCCCTGGGAATCTATGACCAGATGGGGAGCACTGGGAACCTCAAATATATAAAACTCTCTTCCAGGGCTTAGACGCTACAGGTGCCTTTGCAGATGCTACCTTCTTGGTAAACCTGTGTGTTTGGCACAGATGTGGGCCTGCAGTTAGCAGTGGTGATTTCTAACATGACAAGTGTTCTGGGACCTGCTTCACACACCAGCAATCTCTTCCATCTGCCAAGTCCCGGCTCTTTTGGCTTGCTTAAAAATGATTACACTTCTAAGGCTTCTCCTTTAGGCCAAAGCATCCCTTCCCCAGGGGTCCTGCTGAGATGCACACTCTCTGTAGAAAGTAATGAATGGCCTAGAGAAGACAGATGAAGGCCTCCTTCCTTTCCTCCAAATACATTCATTTTTCACAGCATTGAAGCCTTCAGCAAAGGCCTAGGGTCGTGGGTTGAATGAGAAATGCCCCCCCCCATACACACACTTGGTCCCCAGTTGATGGCACTGCTTGGGAAGGCTATGGGACTTTTAGGATATGGAGCCTTGCTACAGGAAGTACATCACTAGGGCTCTGAGGGTTTACAGTCCCACCCGTCTTCCTGTTGTTTCTTTCTGCTGTCCAGCTATGGCTGAAACCGTGGTCAGACAGTTTCATTTTACTGCTGCCTGTTGCCTCGTTCCTGCCATGATGGACCCTTTTGTATCTTATCACAGTGATCAAAAGGAGCCAATACACCAATTTTCACCACGAAAAGCAGAAGCTGGGATGCAGCAAATGTAAACAGGAGTAAGAAAGAATTTAGCAACAAGGAGCTCCCTCATAGTGCTATGTCACAGAGAGGAGACCCCAAAACCAGACTGCAGTGCACCGTGCGGCTTGCCTGTGACAGGAAGTGGAGGCTCAGAACAGGAGTAGACAAAGGACGTGCAAAAGCAGTAATGCCACTCCACTTTGTAGGCCTGGGAGAGGGTTTTAGTGACAGTGGTGGGGGCAGGGCAGGCAGGGAGAGGCTCATGTCAGCTCTGCAGCAGGCGACAGTGTAGGAGTGAAATGCTATCTCGGGGACCTGTAGCTATAGGATCCCTAGAGCCTGGTGAGACAGAGGGCATAAAGACGGACAAGGGAAAACAGAGAGTAACGCTGCCCATTTCCTCAGCGCTGTCACGCTCAAACCTGTCGGAGGAGCCAATGAGAGGAAATGCTGCTTGGTCTTCATGGGGTTGTAAAGTCAGCACATAGTTCTTTCACCTGATTGGCTGGACAACTCACCCAACCGGGTGTTTAATCTGGGCAGGCTGTTAGCTGCAGGGAGCAAGGTAATGATCAAATGACCTTTTCAAGGCAATAAGTTCATGAGGCTGTCCTTGCTTTAAAAATGTGTTAGCAGGTGCCGGTGACTAAGATGTAAGAACACACCCCGGTCCAGGATGACTCAACTCCCGCACAACAGTCAAGGGCTTGAGGCTAATTTGAGCAGCACCGTTTTAGGAGAGGATTTATAAAGAAAAAGGTGGGAATTCTCCCGTTGCTTTTTCTAGTGAAAGTCTCAAAGAGCATCTGGGTTTCCCAGCTTGTCCCCAAAACTCACTTTGGAAAGAAGAGGTCACAAGTGGGAAAGGTTAAGAAGTGCACTTGAATTCGATATGTTCCTATAAGCCGGTCGTCTCAGTGCAGGATTAAAGAGCTGCCTTCAGGTCCCCATTTAAAGATCCAGAGAGATGGAGGCTTACAATGTTACCCCGAATTCAGAGAGATGGAGACTTACAGCATCACCCTGAATTTAGGTCCTGAACTGTTGCGGGAGGTCCTTCCGCCCCTCCAACCAATAGCTGCTGAGATACCAGCCCATTGGGGCATGGTCTCTCTCCCTTTAAAAAAGCGGCTACTTCCCTCCGCGCTCTCTCTCTTTACTTCCTGCTCCGCTGGTGACTAGACTCCCTTCCTGGTTGCGCAGAGGGCTATTGTCTGGGACTGTGATCTGTAAGTTTTTTCCTCTTTAAATAAATACCACCCCATTAATCATAATTCCAAACTGGCGTGGCATTGTTTGTGACTTACTCCTTCATCTGGCACCCAACGTGGGGCCCGAACATACGACCCTGAGATTAAGTTGGTTGCTTCAACGCTGCAAACATGACTTTGGGTGATTGCCCAGGTAGCTAGTTGTCTCTGTGATTTGTTGCATGTTTTGGAAGTTGTTTTACTGAACTTCCTAATTACCCAGGTAACATTATTTCCCTTCTCAGATCTTCGATGGGGTTGAAGACTATATAAATGTAGTTACTTTTCTCTCACGACTTGGCCAAGTTATTTATTATACAAGACCTAAGCTAGTTAGAATAGGATATTTGTACTTATTGTATATAATTTCGTAGTAGGTTTAGAACTCTCTTACTTAAACAAAAGGGGGAGGTGTTGCGGTAGGTCTTTCCACCCCTCCCTCCAACCAATAGCTGCTGAGATACCAGCCCATTGGGGCGTGGTCTCTCTCCCTTTAAAAAAGCGGCTACTTCCCTCCGCGCTCTCTCTCTTCACTTCCTGCTCCGCCGGTGACTAGACTCCCTTCCTGGTTGTGCAGAGGGCTGTTGTCTGGGACTGTAATCTGTAAGTTTTTTCCTCTTTAAATAAATACCACCCCATTAATCATAATTCCAAACTGGCGTGGCATTGTTTGTGACTTATGCCTTCACTGAACTAGAAGTTTTTAATTTCTCACCCAGCGGGAACTGCTCACACTTCATAGTCCCCCCTTTCATGGACCAGAGATCTGAAGTGTTAGAAAGGAGGCGAGGGTAGAGGGATGTAGAGGGATGCTCCCTGAAGCTGAGGAGCCCAGAAAAGAAAGGGATGGATGGGGTGGTCCTTACTGTCACACAAAGCAGCATGGGTCCTCGGATAATCCACCAGATTTTCTTGTTTGCATTTGATGTCCAGCACCTGTGGACAAATGAGGAGAAGAGAGGAAGATGAAGGTCCAACTTTCATGCCCTATGGAAGAAGGATGCTTGCCTGCCTTCAAGATGAATTGTCTACCTGTCTGTCTCCTAAGAGGAGGGATGAGGGCAAAAGAGAACTCCTGACTTCCTACAATGAAATAGCTCTTCTGCATCAGGAGCGTACTGCACAGACCCTCCCACGCTTTCCTCCATGGGCATGCAAACAAAAGCCCACAGCTACGGACCCTTGTTACTTTACCCCGTAGTTTGTTTTCCTTTTTCACATATCACTTACACACTTAGAAATATGTGTGTATGTCCATATGTAAATATGAAGGCTGGATGATGATTATTTGGAGGGAAAAATCAACCACATAGTACATAGAATTTAGGAACAGGCTTAAAAGACTTGCTGAGATTCAGTTCCTGTAAGTTAGGGGACTCTAACTTGTGTTTCTTGTGTGTTTTAGTCTTCGATTTGTATTCCACAATGCAGCTGTGCCTTGTTATGCACAGTGATTCTTCCGTCAATGTACATCCAAATTGCTGCTTTCTCTCATATGAACAAAGCTATAGAAACTACTCTGTTCCTCTCTCTTTACACACCAAGCACCGCAGCTGGTCCAGACAGCATCTTTGATAATTAATTTGTATGTATGACTAATAGATCTTTGACTACTTCTCTATGCTCCTGTTACTTTCTAGAAGGACAACATAGGAGAAATTGGATAGTCTCTTTGGGAAATTGATGTCATGTCCTATATTTGGGCGTATCTGGGAATTGCTGGTCCATGGAAGACCGGCACCAGGTGGATTACCTACCCCGTGTTCTCCAGGTGTGCACGGGTGAAACCCCAGGGAATAACAAACAGCATGGGGAAGGCTGTATAGAAAACAGAGAGGGTAGTTAAGAGTTGCTTGTCTAATACCTCCTGCTCCCTACCAGCCTCAGGGGGCCCAGCACAACAGGTCCAAAGGGCTAAAAACCAAATACAGAATCATATTGTAAGAACTGGTGAGGCTGAGGGTAGCCCAAGCCCAACCATGGCTCTACTGTCAGAGAAGCTGTGCCCTGGGGAGAAAGGGCTTGCCACTTGTCACAAAGTGGTTTGGAGTAAATCCATGGACTTCAGTCAAATTTTTCATAAGGAATACCATGAGTCCATTTACTTCCTCTGAATTCTGTAGCATCTAATTGACCGAAAGCTATGGAAACCGAGTTCCAGATCAGAATACCCTGCTCATACTTTTAAGATTAATAATAAGGGGAGAAGGGATGGAGGAAGGGGAATAGGGAAAATGGTATGTCTCAATAAAAACAATTAAATAAAAATGAATAGTAATAACTTTGTTTTTAAAAAGACTTAATGTCACAGACTGATAGATGTATTATCCCAAAATTCCTGGGTTGAAGACCTGTCACCACTATAGGGTATTTGATAATAGGGAATGTGGGGTAACTAGGTGTAGAAGGTGTTGTGAGTTGGGGTCCTCACAACGGGATTGATGTCCTATGAAAAGAGACTGGAGGTGGCATTCTCTCTCTCTCTCTCTCTCTCTCTCTCTCTCTCTCTCTCTCTCTCTCTATCACGTGGTGGGCATGAGGGCAGTTTTGTGCACACTAGGAAGAGGGCCCTCACCAGAAAGCAAGCACACTGGATTCCCAACCTCCAGAAACAGGAGAAGCCAGTGTCTGCTGCTCAACCACACAGATATTTTGTTATGAAATTATGAACAGTCTAACATAATTACAAAAAGGGTAAGAAGGATTTCAGCTAGTTGTGCCAAAAGTCTTTTCACTTTTGCATGTGTGCATTGGGCATACAGGCCTGTGCTTGTACATGCATATGTGTGCATACGCACGTGCATGTACACACACACACACATTTTCTTCGGAGACCCTTATCAATGAGAAATTATCTGTTTCAGTTGTATCCTCTAGTTGGGATTCCAACCAAAGGCTCTGTCAGGCTCCCATGTTCTGATGGGTCCCTGGGAGAGAACGGGAGTCACGTCACTCACCCCAGCCCACCACCAGGTATCTGGGCCACAGCCGCCTTTCAGGAAGCACTGTGGGCTCCAGCAGAGCGTGGAGGTAAAGCCCTTCCACCAGCAGCCACAAGTGGTTGGCACCCACGAAGTAGTGCAGGAGGACCTGGACAGAGCGGCAGGAGGCAGACACCTGCAGGGGCAGAACCAGGGTGAGTCCTGGGATTGTCAACACCTGATGAGCATGGTCTCCCAAGTACACACATGCTCGGGCCTGTCCTACCCTCTTTTCTGAGCCCTTGCTGACGACCTCAGAGAGGCTGGCAGAAAGGCTGCATGGAGCTTTTAAAGATCAACCTCTTCCTTGACATTCTAGGCATTGTTTTTGTTGTTTGTTTTGAGACTGGGGCTTAATGCATCCCAGGTCAGGCTTGAACTCATTATGTAGTCAAGATTAACCTTGAACTTTTTATCCTCCTGCCTTCTGTTTCTTAAAGGCTGGGATTACAGGTGTGAGTGTCTTATTGATGTGGTTTCTAGGGAAACTAGAACTTCACTTCTGCAAAGAAAACACCACATATAGACTTTTAAAGAAAAATAAAAAAAGCAAAGAACAAAAGAAATGGCTCAGTGGCTAAGAGCACTCATTGCTCTTCCAGAAAACCTGGACCCGCAGCTCACAACTGTGTGTAACTCCAGCCCCAGTGGATCTAATGCTCTTTTCTGGGCTTCTTCATGCACATGGTGTATACACATATGCATAAAAAATTAAATGAAATTAAAAGAAGGAAGAAAGGAGGGGAGAGTAGGAGAGAGGGATGGAGGGAGAATACAAAGTCACAGACAGAGTTTACTATCAACAACAGCCTAAACGAAAGCATGGGAGGGTCTGTTCTCTAACCTCAGTTCAGCTAGGCTAGGAACCACAATAGCTAAGTAAACACCATTGCACAGATCCTTAGGTGCAACAACAAACGAGAAGTGTTTCTTGACCTTAATGTTAAAAAATACAGTGTGCCAAACTTGGTACTATGCAACTAATAACAAGCCTGGAATGAAACTTCTACCCTTAAGTGGAATTATTAAAAAGAGACAAGTTGAAGATCTGTTACCATAAGTTCTTGTGTGAAAAGCTAGCAAAAAATTAATGGCAGATTCAACCCAAAGAAATTGCAGACACAGAAGTAATGAAAGTCAAAATGGATGCAAATGAGAATATAAACCGAAAGGGCTCAATAATGCCAAGAGCTTGTTCTTGGGAAAGTCCAATAAATCTGAGAAACTCCTAGCAACAAGTATCCAGGTGTAAAAGTAAAACAGCAAAGATATAAATAATCAATACTGAAAAATGAAAACACAATTACAGACCCCACAGACTTGAAGAAAAGCTACAGAGAAGTTCATGGGCAGTATTATGCCAAGAAACTTGAAAGGTTACATGGAATATACACAGACACGAGAAAAAAAATAGAAATTTTGAATGTGAGATTCATGATTAAGGGCCCAGTGAGCTGGCTCAGCAGGTAAAGGTGCTTGCCACTAATCCTGGCACCTGAGTTCTACCTGGACCCCACATGGTGGGAGAGAGAATCAACTCCCAACTCACCTCTGCTCTGAACCCGCATGCACTACTGCACACATAAATAAATAAATGTAACAAGACTCATGATCTATCTATAACGTGTGTATGTGTATATGTGTATGTGCATTTCCCATGAGTGGATCCATGCGTGTGTAAGGGGTCACACGTGTGCGTGTGTGTGAAAGTGGAGGTGAGAGGCTGAGACCAGCTATCTTCATTGATTGTGCTGCCCTGTATATATATAGTGAAGCGGAGGCTCTCACTTGGACCTAGAGCTTGGCGATTTGGCTAAGCCTTGCTAGCCAGCTTCTTCCAGTTGTCAGGCTTGCAGAGCAAATGCTTTACCCACTAAGCCTTCTCCCCTCGCCCTGTAACTTAAAGCCCACTAATGCAGGGGCACAGCGGCACCCACTTGTAATTCTAGCACACATGAGGCAGGAGGATCAGCCTGGATTGCACAGTGAAAGACCATCTTGACAAAAGATTGATCAGGCTTTGGTTTGCGGTTCAGGGGTCATCTACAGTGAGCCCATCTGCCTCTGGATCCGCTTACCTGACCCACTCTTGGGAGGTTGTTTTTTAAGTCAGTGCCTCTCTCTCAGAAAGGCTTTAAGATCCTCTTATCTCTGTCTCCCTCGCCAACCCATGCCCCCTCGCCCACCCACCAGCTCTGCCCCATCAGGTTGGAGGGGATTACCTCTGACAGATATGACATCCATCCGCTCTCACTGTTAGGCCTCTTGGAGTAAGAGTTGTAGAAGACGATGTCTTTCACCAGGACGGCCAGCGCTCTCAGGATGAACGAAGCAAACAAGTTCATGTGGATGTAATTTCGTGTGCAATGCAGTTTTCTGCACGAAAGAACACCAGGTGTCTTCCCTCCAGAAAGAGTGGCTGAAAGGGCACACCTGACCTGTCGCTTGGGTGTCTGTCACTAGAGACAGAGGTGCATACACAGGCTGCTGGTCTAGGTGCTCCTACTTCTCTGTGCCTTACCCTTCCCATCTGTGAAATGGGACCACTAAGTTGTTCCCTAGATAACATGTTTGGCATGCCAGGCCATGCGGACATGGCCTTTCCATATTTCCATATTTTTCCGTATTTTAGTTGACTCACTTGTAAAGGAGGACAGCTAACAGTAACGTCGAACTAGAATTGATCTTGAATCAGATGAGGAGGGGAGTTAGAATGGCTGGCACCTGGCAGGAGTCCACAGGCCTCATTCAAATCTTAAGCTACCATGACTTTTCTGGGGGGAGGAAAGGAGGTCTTGTGTGCAAATAATGGTTTTAGGGGGACTGTGGTTTGTCTGGGTTGTAATGGCAATGGGTGTGATCAGGAATTTAGACTCCAGAGTCCCACTTTGAGTTCTGTCTGTGTATCCAACTGTCTTTCCCACCTGTAGGGACTTAATATCCCTCACTAGAACATTCTGTCCTCTCTGTCCTCACATCTAAAAAAGGAACGGGTGCATTCAGGAATCTCAGGCTTTCAGCTCTGAAGACCCATGGACCTCACCCAACAGAGTCTTCTACTGCCTCCCAGTGCTGGCCCCTGAGCAAATCACAGGACACATATCTGGCCACATGCTGTGGTTCTACTCACCGAAGACACAGGAAGAGTGTAAGAGCCAGCAAGAGCGAGATGAGCGAGAGGGAGTAGCCCACGGTGTACATCAGCTGCAAGGTGGACAGCAAGGCATGGTGCTCCACCTGGACACAGGAAGAGCAGACATGACCACCGGGATGCAGTCTGCAACCCCACCTTCACCTCAGCTCCACGCCCAGAGTCACCCAGGGACCAAGCACGAACTGAGACACAGTCTGAGCCGCATGCCTTCTGTTAGACCTTTCCTTCTCAACTCTGTTGATACCCAAATAAGCAGCCCCAACTGCCTTGGCACACTTCAGAGGCCACAAAACCCCCGTGGGTAAGAGCCTCCCCGAGTCTCAGGCCATGACTGGACTCACAGCCCAGCACTCATCACTAGGACTCACTATATTGGAAGGAACTGAACCCTAGACAAAGGATGCCATGGTCGATTGGGGCGAGGACCTTTTGTAGTTTGTTAATATGATAAATTTTGTTAGTTTTTAGATGTTAAATCAACGGTTTAATTGAACTTGGTCATGACACTTCTTTCTTTCAGAATATTTTTTGGTTGGATTTGGTCAAATTTTGTCTGTGTTCATAAAGAATGTGTTGTCTTTGACAGGTCTGGAGATATCTGTGTGACAGTTGTCTCATAGGTTGAGTCAGCATTCTGGGAATTTTTACATAATTTGTAGTATTTTATTTCTCTCCTTTTCTTTGAAATTGAATCAGGTTTTGCTTCACGAGCTTTGAGAGCCTGTTAACAGGTTGTTGATATTATTGTTGTTGTTGTTGTTGTTAGCATATCTATTCTCCTGGTGAATTTACCTCTTTACTACTATGATATTTATTTGTTTGTTTAAAGGCAGGGTCTCACTATGCAGACCAGATTGGCCTTGAACTCACAGAGGCCCACTTGCCTTTGTCTCCCAAGAGTTGGATGTGTGTCACCACACCTGTTGGAATGTTACTCTATATCCTGGTGACATTCACTGCTCTGAAATCTACTTTGTTTGATATTAATATAGCAATCCCCCTTCCTTCTAATTAGTATTGTTTTCAGCTGTGATGGCTTGAACAAGTATGGTCCTCATAGACTCCTGTGTTTGAGTACTTGGGCCAGTTGGTGGAACTATTTGAGAAGGATTAGGGAATGTGGCCTTGTTGCAAGAGGGATGTCTCTGGGGTGCACTTTAAGGTTTCAGACGACCGGGGCCATCCCCAGCCTCTTTCTCTTTCTCCTAAGGTTTGTAAATGAGATCGTGTGCTCTCAGCTGTTCCTGCTGCTAGGTCTTTGCCCCGCCTTCACAGACTCTAACCCTCTGAAATCTTGAGCCCCGAACTAAATGTTCTCTTTGGTAAGCTGCCTTGGTTATAGTGCTTTTAGGACAGCAATAACAAAGTAACTAAGACAACAATGTATTTTTTAAATCTTTTAAATTTTTAAAGATTTGTATTTGAAGTTATTGTCTTAGAGGTGGTATATTGCAGACTTTTGCATTTTCTTTACACAAACTGAAATCTACCTGCTAGGGGTGTTTAGATCATTTATATTTAATGCCGTTATTTATCTGGCTGGGTTTAAATCCATTGGTCTTTTTCTTTGTCTCATATTTTCCTTACCTTCTTTTCTTCTGTTTCTGTGTTATTTTGAATTGACTTGCCTCTACTCTTTCTCTTTCTGTGATTTAGTATGCCTTCTTTCGATCTTCAGCAGTGGCTTTGAAATTCATGGTAAACATTTTTAAATTATTGTAGTCTGCCATGAAATCATATTTTATGATTTGATGCATAATTTAAAAACTTTGCCATTGTATAATGACTCATCCTCCATCCTGACCATTTTGCTATCACTGCCATCCATCCATTTACTACAACGCATCCCATAGGCTACTGATGCATCCCTATTGCTTTTGCTTTAACTAGTAGTCTCTCTTTTGAAATATGATAAGGAAATTGTCTTTTGCTATTTCCAGTGATCTTTATTCCTTTGTGTGCATCAAAATATTCACATGAGATGTTTTCCTTTCTGTGTTAAGGGTTTTCCTTTATTCTTTCTTACAGTGGTAATCTAGATGCAAATCTTTTGAGCTTTAAAAATAACCCCAATTACATCTTTATCCAGAATTATTTTCTATGGACCTGTGAGGCCTCCAGATGCTCTTGTGATTTCCCTTCTAAGACAGGCTCCTTACAAGAAGTCCTTGGGGCTGGAAAGATAGCTCAGTGGTTAAGAGAGCAGATTGCTCTTGCTAAAGAATCTGAGTTCAATTCCCAGCACCCACATCAAGTGGCTCAGAACCACCTGTAACTCCGGTTCCGGGGCGAGGAAGTTCTGATGCCTCCAGGCTCCATGGGCATCTGAATTCATGTGCATACAGACCCACAAATATACACATAGTTTCTTTAAAGTCTTCCGTAAATGCCTCTCTGCTTTATTACAGCACTTGGGACCTCATTTGCATCACTATTATTATTGTTATTACTATTCTTATTTTATTCTGTGTATATGCGTATGTGTCTCTGTTCATGTGTTTGTGTGTGCACACGTGTGTGTTATGTGAACTAAAGTGCATTCCCCAGCACCTGTGGAGGCCTGATGCTGATGTTGAACATCTTCCTCAAACACTCTGACTGACTTTCTGAAGCAAGGTTGAAGGTTGATCTCTCACAGAGGCTACAGCTACCCAATTGGCTAGGCTGGCTGATGAATAAGTCAATAACAAAACAAAGCAAAAACAAAACAAACAGCAACAACCAAATACCCTATCTTTGCCCCCTCAGTACTGCCATTATAGGTATATATCCTCAAACTCATTTTTTTTTAAAGATGGAGTTTCACTGTCTGGCCTGGGAACTCATTATATAGACCACATGGCCCTTGAACTTATAGAGATCGCCTGCCTCTGCCTCCAGAGTGGTGAGGTTAAAGGTGTGCACCACCGTGCCTGGCTCAAACTTATTCTTTCATATACTGCTGGGAATCTGCACTCAGGTCCTTAAGCCTGGACCTCCCCTACTGACCCCTGGCCTCAGCCCGCAGTCACATTGCTCACTAATCCCTTGTTCCCATTCACCTGCTTTCCTACATGGGTTTCTACAAAGAGCTCTGCCTTTCTCAACACTGAAGTCTCTGGCAGCACATGGAGACTTTACTGGATCATCTTAGCATCACTCGTGTTAGTGGGAATACATCGGAATCTAGGTAACAGATATTTTATTATTTTTTTAGACAATTGTATATTATTGAATATTTCAAGGTAAAATGCCGGGAAGTTACAATCAGCTTTTCAAGTGTTAAATTATATTAATTTATATATAATAATATAAATGTATTGCTACAATAAAACATTCTTGTGTCAGAGTTTTGTTGTGACAATGTCTATGATAAACACTTAGAAGGAGAAAGGGCTTGACTCCTGGTGGGGAGGATGTGACATCATGACAGCTGGGGAGCTAAGTGAGCAAATCCTACACTGGCTAGCACTCTCCTCTTCCCCTTCATCCCCACTTTTATCCTAGCTGGACTCCCAAGCTACGGGATGGCAGAGCCTGAACTCAGGGAGTGCCTTCCTCCTTTGGTTAGGCTGTCCTGACATCCTCACGTACATCCTAGAGGTCTGCCCAACTAACCTCCTAAGAGATCGCAATCCAGTCGAGTGACCACTAGGCTTAACCATCAAAACTATATATGACTGTTGCACCCTAGGGCCAGGAAGATGGCCTGCCAGGTAAACGTGCTTGCCTCCAAGTCTTATCTCAGGAACCTACACAAGAGAAGTGAAGAACTGACTTCTGCAAGTTGTCCTCTGATCACCACACAAATTTGTGCCATGGTGTGCATAACACACACACACACATACAAATAAATATAAAAACGCTGAAGATTATGCCCTGTGCGATTTTATAAATGATTCACATATAACAATTAAATTCTGTCTTTGCAAACAGAGAGCACTCTATGGAAGTGTAAAGAAAACAGTCTGAAACAAGGTGAAGTAAGAACCGACCCCCGTACTACAAGAGGACTCTGAACACAGTGTTCATGCTTGTGCATGGATACCGCACACGAAGCCAAGAAATGCACTTAACATACATAAGGGTCCCCAGTATGTTGTTAGCGGAACATAACATAGTTTGCTTGCCAAAACTCTGAAGGGCAAAGGTTTACTAACACTGCCCTTTTTTGGGAATAATTTCAACCCACTCTGTGAAACACAGGTAAACATGGCCAGAAGCTTTTTGTTTTTAAGTATTTGAATTCTTGGAAATATTACTTGAAGAAGGAAGGAAGTGGTACCCTGCTCCCCCACCCTCCACCCCCCTCCCGCAAGAGAATATTGTTTTTGAGATGGGGGCTAGATGCTGTCTAGCCTGGTGAGAGCAGCTTCAGAACTCAAGACCTTCCACAGACTGCGGTCACCAGTATACACCCTTATTGTGTTCATGTTTTGAGAGAGAAAGGTCTGCTTCCTGTCTCTCTACTCACTGACTTGGGGATGTTGCCAAGCAGACCAAAGCGGGATTTACATCTGCCAGTGAATCTGACCGCATACAAGAGTTACCTGGGAAAACCTAGCATCGGTGTTGAGACCTAGACCCCACTACAGACCCACTGACTCGGAATTCATGAAGTCTCCCTATATTAAGTGTCTACTATGTATCTTGCACTCCGTTTTCCTGGGGCTTGGGAGTGGTATCTATGATGGTGACAGTTTGATTGTTCTCAGTTTACAATACCAAGAAAGAAGATAAGAAATAGCCATTCTAGGCTTCATTCAAAGTACGCAATTGGCATAACTTCGGCATATGGCATAAGCCAGGTAGTCTTGAGATAAACCTCACGTGTCACTTCAGTCCCTTTAAGAGGTGAGACTTGTCACACGGTAAAACTGGATAGGGAACATAGACTTCTACCAGCTCAGAACAGAAGATAAGGCTCCTGGCTCATCTCCCTCTCCTGTCTCCAGCCCGGCTGGTCCAGCCACTCTCAAATCTGCACAGAGATCCCATCAAGGCTTGTTCTAAGTGTTGACCCTCTGTACTGCAGTCTGCAACACCGCAAATCTTCTCGACAGTGCAGGCCGACTCTGCCTTTTTCGCCTCTCTAGAGGTCTCCAGACCCCTGTGTGTCCTCTTCCTCTCCACATGGAAACACTCCAAGTCACCTCTTAAGGAGGCATGGGGTGAACCATGATGACCAGGGGCAGCCAGCCACATGGGAGCCAGGGAAGTCATCCCAGGCAGTGACCAGCAAGCTCAAGGGCAATGCTGCAAGAGTGACTTTCCTTAGGGTTCCCCATCTCTTCCCAGAAGTGGAGGTCCGCCCACTCTTTGACCCCGAGTGTGTGCTTTTCTCTCACCAAGGACATTCTCGCTTCCTCCTTCCATGGCCGGTTCCTCCTCACCCTCAGTCTCATCTGGGCAGCCTTCCTTGCCCCGAGACTGCATCAGTGCCCCTTTGCTATGGCTCTGAACATCCTATACTTTTGTCCCAGCGGCTAATCACCCTGTTTGTATGCCCCATGTGACTCCAAGAGCCTTAAAATCAGTAACTGCGTCTGGTCGATTATTGGTGCAATAGGGGAATTCAATGAGGAGTGAGGTAGAAGTGGCCACTGAGCTGCTCTGAATGGGGCCACGGGCCATCTTGCTTGGTAAGAGACAATTGAACTGAAACGTGAATGTTGGGTTGTTTGGGGAAGTTGTTCCAGACACAGGACACGGCAGGTGCAGAAGCTGGGATGCTTCTAGAAGAGTCCCCCTGGGATTTCATGTTTCATCCCACAGAGGAATAAATTCTGTGGCTGACATGGGAGTTGCTGTCGGGTGATTGCAGCCCTTTCCCAGTGGAATCTGGAGCAGACGAGCTGGTGGGAGGTCCCGTGTGTGTGTCCCCCAAAGCTGGCATCCCCTGGGCTGCACCAAGTTCCTGTTCCAGGTGCTTTCGCAGCAAACCGGTAAACTCACCTTTTGTTTGAAGCTGTAGTTCCCTGAGCATTCTGAGTCATCCTGCCAAATAGTTGTGGCGTTCTCTCGCGTCTGCCAAGTCCCCTGAGCCAAGCAGTGTCTGTAGGCCCTTCTTGGGCTCTCTGAAAGTAAACAAGGCTCTAGAGGAAAGGTCAGAACACACAGCCCATTCCCTGAGCTCACTGGAAGGTCCTCACCCTTGGCTAAAAAGCTGTGGAAAATCCCAGGGGAAAGGGATTTTGGGTTTTCCATCTGGGGGCTCATTAGCATCCCCACTGTTTATTTGGGATGGGAAGAAAAACACGGATGGGTCTAGATTTTGTAACTAACCATGATCCTCTAATGTCCGTAATGTTTACACATGTCTCTGGAGCTAGAAGGCCCCTGTGACTCAGAGATACTATAACCCTGTAAGGTACAGTCTACCTGGGAGATGCTGACCTGAGCGCCTGTGCACCTCTCCCTACTGTCCAACAGGTGGCGCAATGAAGAAGAGAAAGCCTTTAGTGCAAAGCAGGCAGGCTCAGGACAGACACATGATAAGCCCACTTTCTGAGCAGTGTCCTGGATTCAGCTCTACAGCCTCTGAGTCTTACCGATGTCTTCATCAGGAACTGGGTACAGCACTGCTGCCTATCCTCTGTGATGTGAAGGGAGATGGTGTGTGTGTGTGTGTGTGTGTGTGTGTGTGTGTGTGTGTGCGCGCGCGCAGATGATGGGTAAGTCACTCAGCCCACACTAAGTGCTGTTGTCACTTGACCACATGTACCCTAGAAGCCCCATGAAAGGTACTCCTACCTGGAGGATCTAGTAAGACACACAAACGAGACGTGGAAATTTCCATAACGTTCCGATCCCAACCCTATACTTCTTACACTAACAGTAGCTATTGGCCATATTTAATTAATCGGTACCCACCCTACCCAGGAATCACTTCCTCCTGCCCAACTGACATCTCAGGCAACATGCTCCAGCCAAGCTCTTCACCGTCTCCAAATCTGCCCCACCCACAGATTTCCCCACCCCAGAGGATGATAAGCCCATCCTAGTATCCCTTGGCCCAGAACCTTATAATCATCTCTGTTCCCTTGCAGCTTCTAGCCCTGTCTGCTCCATTAGCAAGTCATATTCTCTTTCACTCAGATCCTAGATCCCACCTTACCTTCTACATCCCCTTCCTTCCTAGTTAGAACCCTTCTTTCTTCCCTGGTTTATTGCTAACTCTGCTGATGGTATTGTCCTCACGGCTATGGATTGCCTAGTTGCTGTGTTTCTGCTCAAAATCTCCCGAAGGCTTTCTAAGGATGAGAGTCCTTCTGTGGCCATCCACAAAGGCTTGTAGGAGCTGGTCTCCTCACCTCTCTGCCCTCAGCTCTTATTGTTTCTCTTCCTCCTTGGCTCTGTCTGGGTTTATCCTCTCCCCTTCTTGGAGGCACACTCCTCTCCAACTGCACACCACGGTATGTTGTGTGCTCTCTCCTGGACACGAGCCTCTTTGGGCTCAAACTCATAAGTCTTCACTGAAGCATCACCTTGCCATTGACTCATCCTTCAGCCACCCATTGCCCCTGCCTCAGCCCTCCCATTCCATCTCCAGCTCTTTGTCACATCCACACAAACAGAGGATGCCCATGACCATTGTCTATCCTTCTTACTACAGTGCAAGCCCTAGGAGAGGGATTTTATTCTAGTTTGGCCACTAATACACCCCAAACATTTAAAAATGGTGTTTGGCACACCGTGGGTACTTGCTTGATATTGGTTAAATGGGAAATGGCAATAATGCCACATGGAACTTGTGCTGGCCATGCCAATCATAATGCCCCTGGGAGGGCGCAGTTCAAAGTTGAGCTGGGGAACACACATGAAAGTGTCATAAACTGTTACAAACACTAAGACAAAGACTGTGCCAGTACAAGAGAGGCCGCAGAGAGACAGGGGTCTATTGACTTCAGGGGAGAAGCTAGAGAAATGCTCTAGAAGGATGGAAAATTCAAAGTGAGAGCTGAAGTTGGACTTGCAGGCAGAGCTTTAAGGAGGCATCCTGAACAGCAGAGAGAACATAGGTATAGGTTAGGAACAGTGCAGCCATGATGGGGTACAGACAACGCAGCCATCGTAGGTATAGGCTAGGAACAGTGCAGCCATGATGGGGTACAGACAATGCAGCCATCATAGGATGGAGATATATCAGGGTGGTACAGTGCAGTTATCATAGTGTGAGGACCGTGTAGCTGTGGTCCCATGCTGAAAACATGGGTTGTAGTCCTGGTGGGAAAGAAAGGGATGCTCACGTCTCTCCTTTGGTGTGTGAGTCTAATACCTCTTTTCAATTGCAAAATTGGTGTGTTTTGACAGGCAACTTGAAACTGCTTCCAAAGAAAGATGCAAAGGACAAGACCCTGCACCTCACAAAGGAATGGGGCTGAGAGACAAAGGACTCTGCTGGGGCTGGAACAGGCAGGGACCTCACATCCACCATCCCATAAGGCCCTGAAACTTTTGATCTGGCCTGAATTGAATAAAAAGCCCTCTGTAACAGACAACAGAGTTAGTGGAGGCCACCTGGAGCTGACGCACCCACCTCCAAGAAAGGATGGTTGACCTGCCTGTCAGATCAACGGATCTTCTGGCTGTCACCTCACGGTTTCCAACAAGCTGTAGGTGTTGAGGAAATTAGACCTTTCCTACCACCCCGAGCTGGGCCAAATTGTAAATCAATCTATTTCCCTTTTATAATTTCTGTTTCCTACTTTCTTTTGGAAACCATGGAAACCGAGGTAGTGGGTAAGAACCTGCATGTCTGGTAACGGCAGCTGTACAGATGGACCAGCCTGGGAGCTATTTATCTTGACTGGAGGGGAAGAAGAGAAAGCAGGCCAGGATGCCTGAGAGGTCAGCAGGACCAGGTTGCAAATGGTCACAAATGTCGTTCTCGATTCTTGAGATAGGGAGCCAAAACAGGGGCTGCCACTTTCCAAAGCTTTACAGAAGGTGGTGGCAGGGGGTGAGGGCTGAGACTGGGGTAGTAAGGACACCAGGAAGCAGCTAAGCGAGGCAAGGCTGCTGAGCTACCCCAGCACCATGGGGGAGGAAAGGGAAGAGAAGCAAGTACCAACCAGATGACGTGGAGTTAACACAGGGCCAGGTGAACATGAGGCCATACCTAATGGGGAAGAGAGGAGGCTCCTGCTTTTGTTTCTCCTAATCTATTTCCCACTTCTTTCTGCCCCTCCATTTCTGTCCTGTCTGATACATCTGTTCCACCACCAATATTTTCTGTAACCTTTTCCCTTTCTCCCCAAGGCTGTTATTTTCCCGTCTGGAAAGTTTTGAATTCTCCATCCAAGTCCCATTAACAACACCAATTTAACGATACTTCTTTCAAAGCTGATGTAAAGAAAGCCGTAGATTATTTTTCTCTGTACAAGAAGCCAAACGTTGTACAGATAGGAGCTCCCCAGTCTTTCTTGTGTCTTTTTCCTACAAATGACCAAGGTTGAGATCCTTGCGTTCTTCCCATAACTGTCAGGTTCTGGGGGAGTTGAATCTGGACTCTAATCTATACATTAGCCCAAAGTACTGTATAAGGGCAGCAGACAGGAGCCTACAAATTATGGGGAAACAGGGATAGAATATTTGTCTAGCATGTGTGAGACCCTCTGTTCACTTTCCAGTGCTTGGAAGGGGCAGAGGCAAAGAAATAAGACACAATACTGAGATTATACAAGAACACCTTAAGCATGAAGGCTTATGAGAATCCCTTGGGTTAGAGTTCTTTCTAACTTCCCTCTGGCTGCCCTACCAGGATGATCTGTCCTACAAAGGAACTGTTAGAAATGGCTAGGAAGAGACCCATTACCTTCACTCCACCAAGGTAGGAATGAAGGGCAGGGAACAGAGACATTTCCGGGAGAAGAATGAGGCCAGCACACAAACTGATCGAACGTTCCATTGCAAAAGATGCCTGTGGGGAGAAAAGTAGGAGGAGCAAATGTCAGTGTTCTCCCACAGGCTCTTCTGAGAGAGATAGAAAGATCCAGAAGCTTAGAGCCCACTTTCCCATCTTGGGAAGCTGGTGTAACCTTTGTAGAGGCCAACACAGATATCCTTCTCTCTGGAGCAGCCGAGGATGAGAAATGGGACTAGAAAACACAGGGATGCTGGACATAGCTCCCAACACTGCCTTTGTCTACCCAACCTGACCCCCAGTCACTGTACGGAGCATACTGGTTTTGCTTTGTTCTGTATTAACTGAACTCACAGAAACTCAGGGTCAGGGGTAAGATGTTTGGGGGTCCAGTCAGTGACTTGTGTCCCATAACTAAGTAATTGGCAAGGTTCACCAATTTGAGTATAGAAGACAAATGATAGATCGAAGGGGGTCTGTGGCGGTGCAGCTTTTGGTCACACATATTTAGCACTATTCTATGCATTTATAGCTCTCCATTTGAATGTTAGTTCAATAAATTATTAGAGAAGTTTGGATCACTGTAAATTTAGGAGATGGTTTATGTATCAGTTCTTGGTAACTAGAAGGTCCAAACTTAGAACACAACCAGACAAATCTCCTGGAATTCGATGGAAGCAGTTCATACCACAAGTTCCTGGGCTTCTCAGAAGCCAAGCATCACCTTCTCCCATCTCCTTTTTATTAGTGTGGTATCCAAGGGCTTCTTGAGATAAATAAGCAGGTTCTTAGCATTAAACCCCTGTTTAATAACGACCCCGGTTAACCCAGCTCTGAGCTACTGCGGGTCACTGCCAACCTGGTTGCCAGGTAACAACACTTGCTCTGCTTATGTAGCCACTCTGCTCACAGTCCAGCTCTATATGAAGATGACCTGCCCTACTTTGATCTCAAAAGTAGTATTCCCCTGAAATGAAAAGTGGATTTTGTAGTTTGCATCAAGGGGGTCTTCACAAAGGGCCAGGGGTGCTGGCTTGGAGTCATGTTCTGGGGGAAATAAAGTCGCTTCTAGCACTGCTGGGCAGCTGAATAAAATGATTGGCAGATGTCAAGAGGAGGAAGGGAAGCCTTTATCTGTTATCCGTTCGTGATGCTCAGAAGCAGTAAGTCACGGCGCTTTATGGTTTTGTTTTCATTGATTTGGTTTGACGTGTGTGTGTGTGTGTGTGTGTGTGTGTAGTATGTATGGATTCACCTAATGTGTCAACATATGGACAGGCAAGGCTACGGACTGACTCACCTACGACACGTTTGCTAGAATGCTCTAAACATAGTGTAGACTGGAAAAGGGGGATTCTTTTATTGTTCAGATCCAGCTAACACCCCCAGGAGATGGGGAACCTCCATGTACCTAAGTAGCTTCGCAGGCCAGCCTACAGGGGTCACTCGTGTCAGGTGGCAAGACAGGAAGTGCACTGTGCAGAGCACTTCAAACAGAGCAGCTTTGTCTGCATGCAGCCCATCCTACCTTCACATGAGAAGTGAGTGTGTATTGCTTCTCCTGAGCCTGGTTAATTGTCCTATCCAATTGAACATGGAAGGAATGACACAGGACTTTCAAGGCCCATTCACAGAGGGAACATGGCTTCTGGTCAGGCTAACTCTTAAGAAGCAAAGCCATACAGTATGAGGAAGCCCCGCCTCCACAGAGAGGCTGGGTGGAAGCATCCTGGCTACCAGTCACTGCTTTACTCTAAGAACCAGTGTCAACCCCTTGATATGAATATGAAAGTCCCTTTGGTGATTTCAGTCCCCAGTCTTTGAACCTCTCAGCTACATCCCAAATATTACAGTGCAGAGAGAATCCATGTCCAGTGGCCCTGAATCCTTACCCTATGAACTGGGAGAGACCGTAAAGGGTTCTCATGGCTCTAAGCCACTAAGGTTGAGGGCAGCTTGTTACACAGCCACAGATAGCTATTGCACGTGCTTACCAGAAGGTTGTCTGCGCAAGTCTCTCAGACACTTCTCCTTATACTGAGCCCACTTCCGAGTTGTCTCCTCCAGGAGAGATCCTGTAACCTAAGCACACAGAAGCATGGTCACAGCCAGGCATGGTGGCGCATGCCTGAAATCTCTGCACTTGGTGGTCTAAAGCCAGAGAACTGTGAGTCCTAGGCCAGCCTGAGCTACATGGTGAGATTCTGCCTTAGAAAGAAAACACACAAGCAAAACCAAACAAGTGAAAAACTAAAGCAACAACAACAACAACAAAAATCCACAAGATCAATCCCAAGAAGCTGCGAGTCTAGCTTTGGGCCTATGTTCTCATACCCGGGTCCTCAAATTACCTTCTGAAGTAGCCCATGCCAAGAAACAGAATTTCCCTGGTATCTCATGTTCTACTTAACAATAATTCTGAATTTTGCCTTTACTCCATAATATAACTATAGTTGTTTTGACAAAAGTAGATTTTTTTTTCAAGATCTTCAAGGTTGACATTTCAAGGGAATGTAACAGTAGGGCCGAACTTCCACACTTGGACAGAAATGCTTGAGCGCTCCTAAGACCATGTAGATATCCAGAAGAAAAGCATCTTGCTGAGAGGAGCCTAACAGCGTGATTAAGAAGGGCACACGTGCGCGCGCACACACACACACACACACACACACACACACACAATGCATGCACATGTGTGAGCATGCGCACCAACGTGCTAGGGGGAAGGTACACTAGCAGAGGAGGGGAGGGTGGATCAGACTTAGCAACTTAGGTGGCCAAAAGAGACCACCCGTTAGTTCTAGATGGGGGTCACTATTTTGGGGGTAGCAGCTGATTGTGTATGTTTAGTTAAATTTGAATGTTAGGAGGAGTATTGCCCGGTTTTCTAGAGGCTCCTGTGTACCTCACAGTTGCACCTACCATATCGCTAGCACACGATGGATGAGCCCCTTTTACTGGCTAGAGACACGCTGCTCATCTTCCTATCCCCGATCCCTCTTTCCTCCTCGGCACAAGGCCTGACACACAGAGTGGGCTTCAGCAAGAGTCCTCCACTGAACAGCAGGGAAAGGAGGTCTAGGTTCACAGAGAGAGGCCGGTAGACTAACTTCCTTACAGGAAAGCCCTCAAATGTAAGCTGCGTCTTTGAGGTTCTACGGACAGGACAGTCAACGTTAGAAAGAAAAACATCCAAAAGCCTCAGGCGAGAGTCTCATTGGTGGCATTGGTTCTGGACATACACACACACACACACACACACACACACACGTGCACACACACACATGCGTGCACACACATGCCCACACACACATTTTGGAAAAGGGCTTGTGTGGTGACATCGTTGGCCCATAGGTTTCCAAAAGTTTTCAGTTTGTGGCACCCCTAACTATCTCAGTAATTTTCCAAGGCATTCCCAGACCAAAATAAGGTGGGGGGAGAGAAACTAAGGCCCTGTTTATTAAGTAAATAAGTCCAAACAGTTTGTAAATATTTATATTTTAACAACTTTGAACCTATCGGACATTGCACAATTTCTCAAACTTTGGGATGGGATTAGACATCACCACCTCCATTTCCTGTTCCAGGCTGGTTTTGCTCTGTTTGGTACTTGCTTTTTTTGTTTATGCACAGTACCTGCAGACCGCCATATCTCTTGTGGTCCAATAGTAAAGTCAAGCAGGTATGGTGTTATGGAGCACAGCTACGAGGCTAGCACTTGGGGTGGGGGTAGGAGGACCAAGAGTTCAAGTCCAACCTTAGCTACACTGTAAGTTCAAGGCCAGCCTGGGCTACATGAGACTGTGTCAATTAATTGAATTCAGGTCTTGGGATGTAGCTCATCCCTATGCTTGCTTGACATGTGCAAAGCCTGGGTTCTGTCTCTAGCATGACAAAAGCAGAAGAAGACATGAACATCTTGAGCTAAGAGTTGGCATGGTATCTGGACAGTGACGCAATCACCATTTCCTCCAAAAATTAAGATTTCCCATAGAATTCACCCACTGAATTCACCAAAGGTGTCCTGGGCACCCTGACACACAGTCTGGGAACCATGACATTAGTCAATAAGGAGGAACCATGAGAATATAACAGCTGGACTTACCTCCTAGCTTCATTTTCCGATGAACTTCCATTAATAATAGCCCTTTCTGAGTTGGATCCCAAGAGACACCAAGTAAGTTTATTAAGATACCATTTCATGGAATAAACATCCTAATCGGAGATTAAATGACTTGTATTTTTCTTTTAAAAATTTCAGCAGGTGAATTAATAACTAATCAACAAGTTTCCATAACCCTCCAAGTCATGAAAGTAAGACCCTCCCTTGCCTAACGGGCTATTTGTGCCCTGTGGCTCCTTACCCAGACCTGCCTAAGGAGGAGAAGCTGAGCTCAGTCTCTGGACTAAAATTCTCCCAGCTCCCTTGCTCTTTGCCAGGTCTAATGGTGATAGCAAAAGAGAAAAGCAGGAGCTGGAGAGTCGGCAAAGTGCTTTGCCACACAAGCAAAAAGCCCTGAATTTGGATTCCCAATACCCATTTTAAAAGCCAGGCCTTGGGTGTACATGCCTGAAATCCTATAGTTACAGAGGAGGAGACGGGGGACCCCATCTTACAGGCCAGCTAGTCTGGCCGAATCAGTGAGACCTGGACCAGCGAAAGACCCTGTCTCAAAAAACAAGGTGGAGAGCAACTGAGGGGGACACCTGACCACCACCTCTGGCCTGAGCGTGTGCACCCAAACACAACCACGTGCAACCACATACGCAAATCACACACAGTGGGAAATGAACTAGAGATTAAAAATCACGGATCTCTGTGAGTTCAAGGCCAGCCTGGACAAGAGCTAGTTCCAGGACAGGCTCCAAAGCCATTGAGAAACCCTGTCTCGAAAAACAAAATAATAATAATAACAAGCAAAACAAAACAAAACAAAAAAACCTACTGAATTTGATCAGCCTAGGTGAGCTAGACAAACTGACGTCTTTGCCGGTACTTATTTAAAACACACCGGAAAGACGGGAGGCATGTCTAAAGCCAAACCCAGCTGAGCTTCCAGTGTAATGGGGAGAGGAGATGCACGGGGAGGCCAGCTTGACCTTCATCCTCTCTCCCTACCTAGACAGCCTGTATCCATGACCAGCTCGGCTGGAAGAGATGGAGAAGGTGTGCGTAGGAGGAGAGCACTGATTGTGCTCACGCAAATCTCTTTCTGTGTTAGAGAACTGAGTACATCATAGAACAAAGAAAAGGAAAGGCCTAGGCAGCCAGAAATGGGGAGAGAGGGAGCACAGCCTTCACCCCACAGAGCACCTTCCCTCCCAGATGCTTCTTTCCACACAGGCTTCATCTTACTTCCTTTTCTGTGCTGTTTTATTCGAACCAACAAAGGAAGCCATATTGTTCTGCAAACTTTATTTTTCCACCTCAAAGGCTCATCCACTTCAAGCTGTACCCAAAACTGCTTTATTGTTGTTCTTATTCAATGCCCCTTTTAATTGCTGCATATAACTCAGTGAACGAATGTGATACAATTTAACTTTTAAACCCCCCGGCACAGGAAGTCAAAGTTGCTTTCGGACGCTGCTAATAGGATGAAAATCCTCCTAGCTAGGCCTTTGGGAGCTGCGTGTGAATCGCAGTTCCTGGGGCAGAGAGCCCACACATTTTAAAGGTTTTTGATAGCGCACCACTGAACTGTTTATCTCTGCCAATTTAATTTTTTAAGCCCTGCTCCCTCTCACACACCAACCAGCGATGTTTAAAATCCACTTCTCCTAGAGCCTTTAAGAGTTTGTTTTTAATGCCTAATAATGAAAATGAGGGGTGGGTGGGTGTGAGCCAGCGCCATTTCACCAGCAGCGTTTAGAAGCTAACGTAGCTCTGAGAATTTCTCATTGAATGAATTTTATGAAGATTTCCTGCCAGCACACACATGCCACAGTCATTTATATCTCCTGGCAGGGAACTCATGTATGAGCAAATTGCATGAATGTCTACACAAAGCCTAGCAATGTATAAACATCTAAAGACTCTGAGGTTAAATTTGGATAATCAAGGGGAGATTCATCAGATCCCCAGCCACATGCTGCAGAATAGGCAGAGCCACACACAGTGTCTGCACACACAGTCTGAGTGACAAGAGGCCAGGAGACCCTCTGCCCAAGGGCATTTTCGATAGGGAAACACCAGAGTAAAAGGGCTAAGGTACAATTTGGTCAACGTTGCCGGCCTGAAGCACTGCAGAGGCCGCTGTTATACACAGAGTCATATGTCAGCAGCTCCCCAGAGTGCTAGAGAAGACAGGGCGCAGGGCCACAACCCACCGAGTAGACACAACAGCTCCCCAGCTCATGAGTGTACGTGAGGGAAGGCAGTCTTGTAACTCCCTAGAGCTTCACACCCATCTATTTAATGGGTCCAGTAGTCATGTTCTTCTCATTCTGCAGGACGAGGTGTATGGAGGTGTCTTCCAGTGGTATGGCCAGGCTGCAGCCGTGCTGGTGTGTGCTGGGCAATTGCACACATAGGAATAGAAAATGAACAGGATGAAACCACTGGAGACATTGGGTGTTTATAGGGATGCCCAGAGACTGCAAGCAAGGATGGCATTCCACCAACTCTCCCTACAATGGCATCACCAGTCATAGTGGAAGCAGCAGCCCTTGGTCACCTGCTCCTTGGGAGTATAGTCCCCTTGTAAGACTTTGTGTCACCACAGCAAGATTCCCCAAGACCACCCACTGTCCCTAAGTTGGCAGATCATGAGGGATGGAGGCAGCCTGAGGGAAAAAACTTGGAGGCAACCAGTCAGCAGCAGTGATGTTTGCCTGTCTAGTCTCTGGCAGAAGGGCTGGGAAAGGGGGCACCTCTGCCCTCCCTGGATGTAGGATGTTTTCATTGTGAAGCTGGAAACGGGGACTAAGAAGCCATTCCCTAGGGAGTTTTCTTTCTTGGATGAGTGACATTGAGGTCCCTTCCAACCACAGCCCTGAAGAAATGAGACCTTGGGAAGGGAAGGAGAAGGAAAGGGCTAATCTTGGATAAGAATCAAGCAAGCTACTGAGGCATCTGTGAGGGACATGCTAATACATCCAGCAAGCCCTCAGCCTTCCTACAGAGGGTCGGCACTGATGAGTGTGGAGCAGTATTCCTCGCCCTCCACAGGCTCAGGTCCCCCCTCTATAAAGTGGGGAGACTCTCCCTCGCAGGGCTGCTGAGAGGACGGAATGATATCATAGAAGTGGGGACACCTGACACCAAGCTCGGTGCCACTGACTATTGGTGTGTTCCTGCTGTTCGTGTGGTTTGCCACTTAAAAAAAAAATAGATCGCAAACTAAAGATAGCATGAGTATTCGCTGTTTGTGGATATGAATGTGGATGTGAATGAACAGTGGGGAAGTGTTGGATGTGTAGCCCCCAAATGTGAGTGAGGGTGAGCTCCAGTTGGTGGGATCACTGTGATTTTTATCCGACATAGGTAAGCCTTTGGATTCAATGTCTTTTAATATTACAGACCACAGACTACAATATAGAAAAAATATAAATATTTGCAATAGGAACAAAAGAAAAGAGAAAAGACACAGAAATGTGACTCCCCATGACCATTCAAACCAGTGAAGGGGCTAAGAGTGTACAGGGGGTACAAGCAGCCACCCGTGAAAGCTGACATGGAAGATGCTTCTAGAAGGATGTACAGGGAAGACTGGGACACAAATAATTTGTGCTTCATTATTTCAGCTCTGTAAAACAATGCACAGACAAGAGATTTTAAAAAGCCCAGCCAAAATACAGCAGCGAACAGAACGCTGTGGTTATGGCTGAGTGTCATTTCTTAATATGGTTTTCTTCTTCCCAAATTGCCTCCAAGGGGCCTCAATTGCTTCTGCAATCAGAAAACATGCAAACTGATAATATTAAGAAGAACAAGGAATAAAAAATCTGCTCTTACTTGCTTGATGGAAGCCAGCAGAAGCAGGGTGAGGAAGGACCTCCTAGGGCCCCAGAGCAGACGCATCCCGTGAGCGTGGAGAGGATCGGTCCTCTGGGCCACAGGGATGCCCACCAGTTGTGCCCGTACCTGGGGCAGGGACCCCTTTCTGCTTCTACTGGGCACTGCCGGCCTTGGTTGGGGCCTCATCTTCCTGGCGCCCTTTCACAAGTGCAAGCACATCCCTCCAGCACTCCAAGATGTACCACAGGCGGTGGCCTCCTGCATTCCTCCTTGTCCAGAGAGGAAGTGTTTGCACTAGTCCTCTGCAGGCCGCTGAGTGTCTGAGCTGCTGTACAGCGATCTACCTAATCTCCAAGTTTCTCATCCCCCGCCTGCCCCTCCTAAAATCTTAGGAGATTTTTCCCAGACCTACCCTAAGACGGCTATGCTGCCTGGGACTTCCTCAGCAGGCCCAGAAGAAAAAGCAAGGCGTGCTTTCCATCCTGAGGATTCTGCTCCACGCACACAACCAGACTGAGGTTCGGACAGCTGGAGAGGATGGGCCGGGATGCCAGGTGGGTATCTTTTACGGCAGAATTTCTTTCTAAGGCATCAAACTTTTCTAAACTGCTCTGGGGCTAGCCACAAAGGCAGAGCCACCTCAGAGCTCTGGCTGTGTCAAGGTGACAAGGGCAGTTTGCCTGTCTCAGAGACAACACCTCCAGACCCAAGGTCTGCAGCCAAAGCCCATTCAGTGATGAGAGTTACATCTACACAATAGCAAAACAATGGGTAGAAAGCACAGAGATTGGCGCCTCCCGATTGCCCACGTGTTTTGAGCAGGCCCTTGTGTTCTGAACACAATGATGCTCTGACCACCTGGATACTCATGGAATTCATGACCCACCACTTACTAACCAACACCCCATCTTCAGTTGTCAGTTACAGAACCTTCCATCCCCTTTCTAGCAAATCTCCCAAGCTCAGCTACTGGGTCAGGGGCTGCTCTTTATCTCTCTGGCCTCAGAGCAAACTCCCATTCTCTAGCAGGCGCTTCTCTGTCTCTAAGGCTCTGCTTGGGCCCCCTCATCCTACCTCTGTCTAGATGGTTCCCAGCATTCTCTCCAACTTTTCCAATTGTAGACCCAAGTGGAAGGTGACAGACAAAATGTCAGAATGGTAGGAGTCAAGAAAAGCAGGTTTCTGCCCGCCCCCTCCCTCCTTTCCTCCTCCACCCCTTTCTTTTTTCACATTTAAGTCAAATCATAGCGCATCTCCATTAGCTGATCACAACCAGTGACTTCTGAACATTCAGGGGAAAACACGTGAATACCACTAGATCAAAGTCCCCAAAATCTTAAAACCCTTGTGTGGCAAGATTCAAACCTTAATAGGGAAAAGATCAGTCTGAAAAGGACTCCCAGGTGGGCTTTCGTGTTGGTGTGATTTCCAGAATCAGCGTGGTCATCTCTTTGGGACGACAGAGAGCAGAATAAAGTGGCAGGGAGGGAGGAAAGCGTGTGTGTGTGTGTGTGTGTGTGTGTGTACGCGCGCGCATGTGTGTGTATGCATGTGTGTGTGTGGTGTGCATGCGTGTGTTGTGCATGTGGTGTGAGTGTGTGCAAGGTGTGTGTGTATGTGGTTTGTATGTGTATGAATGTGTGTGTGTGTGGTGTGTGTGTGTGTGTGTATGTGTGTAATGTGGCTATAAAGCTATTCTACACACATCAAAGGGGAGATCCCAGGTTGCATGGTGGGGGAGAAAACACCTGCTTTGTATGAATATTCCATCTCGCTTCTTTGAATGTTTCTCAAAAGCATCTCTCCTTTTCCTCCCTCCTGAAAGGACTTGCCTTGGCCTGCTCAGTACAACTTCCCCACCTGCCACCTATTGGGATGGATGCCATCTAGTGACAAAGTGTGGTAAACCTGTCTTTGAGAGCGCTGCCTGGTTTCTAGGGTTACCAAGAGCACAGAACACAGGGGCTCGGGCCTGTCCAGCAGGGAAGAACAGATGGAGGGACACAGCACAAATGCCACTGCCCGTTTTCATCTGGACGTCTCCAGTGCTGCTCCACACGTAATGAGGAGGCCGCCCGTGGTCTTCCGAAGGAAGCCACACAGGCTCTTCCGGCTCTCCTTCCCTTCCTGCTTTCAGGCTTATTGAGTTTCTTATGTAAAGTTCCACTTTTCCTGGAGCTCCTAATTGCCTTTCCTTTCCCCGTCCTAAAAACACTGGGTTTAGTTTTTGTTTTATTCTTCAGACCTAACTAGAAGACAGGTTTCTTGGGAAACTCCACACTCGTCCCAGCCCTTTAGACTGGGCCACCAAAGGGGCGGGGCCTAGCCTTACATTCCCACAGGATCTTCAACATCACTCCAGCAGTGGTCCATTCTAGGGGGACATGAGTGACGGCCCAAGGGCTTTGAGTCCCCTGGTTGGTGTGACTTTCTGCAGCCAGCTGAGCACACACGCCTCCCCACTCTGCCCATATGCAAACCTTGAGGCAGACTGCCTGTGTTTTGCTTCTCTGAGTCCCTGAGCTAAACACCAGTCCTCCGCAGTTTCTCTTTCCTATGACTAGACAAGAAACAGGCCCAGAAGTTCCCCCAAGTATATTTCTTATACGCAGCCCCTAACTTCTAATGCTTCTGTATGCAAACAAAGGTTTGTGAGAATGGGTGTGGTCTATGAAGCTAGATGGGAGAGCGTGAAGGGGGAACAGGAGAAGTTAGGAAAGCGGAGCAAGAAAGAGAGTGACTGCGGGGTGGGCAACTGAGAGGGAAAGAAGAGGGCAGATGGCAAAGACGGTAGAAAAAGAAACAACCAAAGAAAATTTTGTTTGAAAAATGTCATAATGAAATCTAATGATTTGTAAGCTAATATATATATTATTCTATGCTTCTGAACCTAACACCAAGGGCCCTCCTCAGTTCCGAAAGTAAGAGTGGAGTGGGCCATCCTGACACCCACCCAAACAGTCTTGGTCTTCAGTCAAAACCAGTGTCCTACAATTGTCCAAGGAAGCAACCCAGCTGTCCATCCAGAAATAAGCAGAAAGCTAGTTGTGCTATACTAAACACAAGGGAATATAATTCTGCCTTGCAAAGAGTCACGAGTTTTTGACATATACTTCACGCTGGAGTTTGAGGATGTCGCACTGTGTGAAATAAGCCAGACGCATAAGGATGGATAAATACTGCATATATTTCTAGGTGGCTTCTTGTAGAATTCCAAGATAGTAAGGACAACGGAGGCTGCCAGGAGTTGGGAGGAGAGGGAGTGTGAAATTGTTTAATAGTGGCAGAGCTTTGATTTTGGATTTTGCTGAGGGGAGTTCTGGAGATGGAAGTGAACTGGAGACAGCCATGTGACCATGCTTACTGCTACTGAACTCTACACTTAATGGTTAAGGTAGTAAAATTTTGTTGTGTGTATTTTCCACCAATTTAGAAAATGGACCAATGTCCCCTGCACATATTCATCCTAGGGAAGACAGAAAGGCCCACTCTGAACTTCACAGAAGATTATCTCGGGCCACAATGCTTACATAAATGCTGTATGCTGGAATAAACTCGGGTTCCCCAGGGGACCGTGAACAAGCTGTGTCAGGACACCAGATGGCGGGGCTGGGGGATGGAGACTGTGATGCAGTAGAGAGGAGGGGGGTCCTTGCTCATGCTGGCACTAGGAACTTCATTCCATCATGGACAGGGCGAGGTGGCTGCGGGTATTGACCCTCCTCCCCATCTGCCTGGCTCTCGCCTTCTCCCTCACAGCCTTGGGCAGCAGCCATTGGTGTGAAGGGATCCGTCGGATGACAAAACCACTGTGCCAGGACCCCCTGGGGGGAGTGAACTGCATTCAGGTCAGCCAGGCCAGCAACAGCACTGTCAGGGAACACGATGACAGCCAAACTGTCCAGTACATCTGGGAGACAGGCGACGACAAGTTCCTCCTGCTCGGGTTCCATGCAGGGCTCTGGCAGTCCTGTGAGGAAAGCCTCAACAGCACAGGTGAGTGCACCTTTGTGTCCCCAGGTCAACGGGTGCAGGGTGGCCCTGAGAAGCTCCAGAGCCAGCTTGCCTGGGGCTGAATCTTGTGTATGCCATGGACTGACCACACGACTTTAAACAAGTTTTTTACCTCTGAGCCTCAATTTTCTCAGCTATAAAACAGGAACCCAGAGGTGCTTAGCTCCTAAAGACAGCACGGAGATGAAGTGAGTAGATTCGTGGGAAGTGCCTGCAACGGTGCCTGACACACAGTTTAGGAAGCTCAAGTGTTCACCCACTTGCCACTGTCTGTGGGCTTCTCAAGAATCAAAGGTGGCCCCACCGACCCCTAAGCTGCATCCCTAAGGTTTCTTTCTCACTTTCAACATTGTTGTTGTTACTTCAGATGGGGTCTAACATTGTAACCTTGGCTGGCCTGGAATATAGACCAGGCTGACCTCAAACTCACAGAGATGTGTGTGTGTGTGTGTGTGTGTGTGTACTCTCTCTAGAGTTACAGGCAGTCTTGTGACACCTGACTTGCTTGAAAACCAAACCCAAGTCCTCTGCAAGAACAACAAGCGCTCTTCAATGCTGAACCTCTCTTGCTCTTCTAAGGACTCTTGGAACAAGGGTTTTCATTAGGAAAAAAAAAAAAAAAAAACAAGGGCTGGAGAGATGGCTCAGCTTTTACAGGCTAGAAGAAAAATAGAAATTATCCCATAGCGTCATCAAGGCACCTACCAGATCTCTCACAATCACAATCACTGCCCATAACAAGTTGGACCTTGACCTCAAGCAGTCCTTGAAACAGCCCTACTCAGTAATCGTTCCCTCAGCTCAGAAGCAGGAACTGGGCCTCAGAAAATCAGCACAGGCTTGTAAGCCTTCTCTCAAGCTCGTCCTTTCCTGATTGGAGGAGGTTTATCAAGTAAACGGTGAGGGAAGATGAGAAAGCAGATGGAGGGGAGGGTTAGGACATAGAGCATAGTTTCCAGAAAGTGTTTTTACCTCATGAAGAACAGAAGAGGGACAAATCTCGACCTATTTAGTTGATGTTAGACATGCTCAGGACTGAATTGCTCCTCTGCTTTCAAAGCAAAGGCCCCAAAGTGAAGGGGTCACCATAGCAGCCCCCACTGATGTTCTGACCTCAGACTCACTATGTTTCTTGTATAGATGTTTATTTTACCATCTTGTGGCAGGTCAAAAATTATTCTTGCAGCTAAGTAGACTGCAATGAGGAACAGTACTCTGAGATACAGCCACCTCCAACCCCATCCAAGTAGACTGCCATTGACTGAGTTTTCTGTTCTGCCTGGTTCCCGCAGTCATTAAGACCCAAAGAAATCACACAGAGGTCTACATTAGTTATAAACTGATTGGCCTAGTATCTCAGGCTTCTTATTAACTCTTACAACTTATATTAGCCCATTATTCTTATCTGTGTTAGCCACATGGCTCGGCACCTTATTTGGCGGGGCAGTCACATCTTGCTTCTTCTGTAGCTGGGACAGGACTGCAGAATAAGCTTTCTTCTTCCCAGAATTCTCCTGTTCTCATCACCCTACCTCTACTTCCTGCCTGATTGTCCCACCTAGACTTCCTGCCTGGCTACTGGCCAATCAGCGTTTATTTAAAATATAATTGACAGAATACAGACCATTGTCCCACAGCAGACTGCTGATGAGTGAGTAAATGTCCCACCTTAGCCTCCAGGCTAAGCGTCCTTTGCTCTGAGTGTGATGCAGGCACAGCAGTGGTATCTGGTGCTGAGACTACTAAGGCTAAAAGCTTCCAAATCCTCTTCTCTCTGTACTACTATCATATAAAGTCCACTCTCTCAGACTCCCCCCACCGACATACACATAGTTACATTTGTGTATGGATCCTGCATCCTCTGGGATCACCAAGATAGTCCTATATTTTAGCTTAGGGGACTGTAGACACCACATCAATAAGAAAATGACTTAAGAACTTCTGTTACCAAGTCTGTCTCCCTTCCTGAAAATAACTTCATCTATCCCCAGCTTTGTAGAATGGCATGAATCAGACTGGCCCTGGGAGTGTGTAAACATCCAGGCACCAGACCCCAGGCACTCTAACTAGAAGCCTGTTCTTGTTTGTTTGTTTGTTTGGTTGGTTGGTTGGTTGGCTGGGTAAGTTTTCTGTTGTTGTTTGTTTTAGCTAAGGTATTATTTATGAACAAGTAAAAGTCACACATTTTGAAAGGCTTATAAGAAAAACATTTTCTGTCCCTTCCTTCAGGGGAAACTGTTCTTATATGAAGGACAAAAGTGGGTATTTTCATTTTACATTGACTATTGACTTAGTGTGATAATAAATAAAATTTATCATTCTCCGTGAGGATACCCCACATAACATCACTGCTTTATTGAAATCAATAAACCAGCAATCCTGACTAGATGGTGCTCGTTCTGTCAGCAGAAAGGGTGTTCTGACTACAGTTACTGTTGGTAGAGATTTTTACAGTTTTCCTGGTTTCTAATCGCCGTTTCTCTTCCCACTCTCATATTGTTAGCACCTCTGTTCCCCTCAACTCTGTTCTCTCTAGAGTATATTTCTAATTAACTTCCCTAGTGACAATGTACATGCCATGCGAGAGACTCGCACTCCAAGACCCAGGAAAGTCTTCTGGATAGAAGGCAGTTGGAATGTCATGGAGTATATTCATCCAACAAGCATTTCCGTGTTTGGCACAGGGCTAGGGGGACTAACAGAGAGGGATCCCCAGTGCTGAAAGGTAAAAGCTACCAGAAAATATCTAAGGTTAAAATAAAAGCAAAATAATGGAGTGATAATGGTTAATATGGAGGCTTGTTCATGATGGGAATGAACCATATATTTACTTGGATATAGACAAAGCTTCATAAAGGAGATAGGCTTTGCACTGAGCCACGACATTTTAGTTTAGGTGCACATATGTTTGTATGTGCATGTTGAGGGGGGAGCTGTGTGTGTGTACATATATGTGGAGACCACAACCTCAGGTGTCATCCTTGGGAACGATACCTGCCTTGAGACAGGCTCTCCCCTTGGCCCGGATCTCACTAAATAAGCAAGAACAGCCGGACAGCATTGCACCTAGGGATTCTCCTGCCCCACTTCCCAGCATTGGGATTACAAGGTGACATCACCATGCCTGGCATTTTCTCTTGGGTTCTGAGGATTAAACTCAGACCCTCGTGTTTTTGAGGCAAGCAGTTTATCAAGCAAACTGTCCTCCCCAAGCCCCATATTTTAATAGACAGAGAACAGGAGTCAGGGTGTTCTGGGCAGAGAGAAAGGAATAAGCTGAATTTAAAGCAGCCACACCAGGCATTTCCGCTAGAGCAGGGCAACGAACAGGAGGAAGACTCAGGACAGACTGGAGCTCACATGGCCTGTCCACATCCCTAGGGCAGTTATCCCCCTTATATATCAGGAGAAACTGGCATTGTGTTGGCATCGGCATGCTATTTGTGATGTCAGAGGGAGGAGGGCCTTCGGTGGAGGATGAGCTGGGAGTTGTCTTCCTTGTAGCTTTCCCTGTGAGAAAAACTGCCTTGGCTGGATGTAAGGAAAGGGAGAAAATGAACTTCAAGGAGCCCAGAAACATATATACAGCTGACCATCTGCATGCCCTGCGGTGTGTGTTCTTTTGTCACAGCAACACTAGGCTGCTATTGGTATAAATTATCCTAAGATTTTGGATAAAAAGCCGTTAGCCAGCTTATGTGTATGTGTGTGTCGGGGGGAAGATCTTCTTCCTAAAATGGGACCTGGGGGCAACATTAAGAGACCATATGAGGCTCTTTGAACCCCTTCCTCTAGAAGAACCCCCCTCGGCATTCCTGTCAACCCAGTTGGCATTCCTACATCCTCCAGGACACACACTGAATTTTGAAGAAGACTAATGTTGGCGAGTCACACATAGTCCTGCGTAGAAATTAAGGGTGTGTTCCTGGTCCCTTCCCAGCTTTGCACACCTCGGTTCTGTGTTCATGATGTGAGGAACCTTCAACAAGGACCCCACAGGATCGTCCTAACTCAGCCCACAGACTTGTTCTCTGCAGAAAATAAACAGCCTAAATACTCAGGACTGGAAATTATCACATATTATATTTTCTTCTTGAAAACTCACTGTGTACATCAGCATGTAAAAATAATCTCTGGGAAGTTCCACAATAAAAAAAAAAACCTGAGTAATATATCCCAGCGTTTCCCAGAATTCATCAACCACAGAAGACGTTTGTATACTTACATCTATTTTTTATCTATGTGAGAATTATAGTGAGAAACTGTGCCGTAGACGTGTATGCACCCCACTGAAGACTGCAGAGCAAGAGGCTGATGAACTTGGACCCCACACTCTTCACTCTGACTTTTGTTACCCCATAATCTAATAACTACCAGAATGCTTTTGCCCATTTCTCTAAACCTCCTCTGTTCACATTTTCTACTCGTCCTGGTAGAAGAAAGTTATGGTTTCTAAGCATTACTTTTATTACAATAGAAAGAAGACACATGCCAGAAATTTTTTCACTGTCTGAAGACACATCATCTAAGTACCTAAAGCAAAAAGTTTAGTGTTTAGTTTTGACTTGATAGGAATTTATTAAGATCAGACTTTAGAGGGTAAGTCAAAGCTAGGTAGGCCAGGTGTGGTGGTACTTGCCTTTAATCCCAGCATTTGGGAGGCAGGTGGATCTCTGTGAGTTAGAGGTCAGCCTGGTCTACAAAGTGAGTTCCAAAACAGCCAGGGCTACACACATAAATCCTGTCTTGGAAAACAAAACAAAAGAAACTACGTATTAGAAGTTACAAATGCAAATAGCTCAAAAGGTGGCACCAGCAGTGAATGAAGATTTTGGGATTGACAGTGACCTTGAACTTTATGCCTTGGCCAAGGGGTCATCCCTTAGAGTTCAGCCCAGCACTGGGATCAGGTCCTCTTGAGAACTCAGTACAAAAAGATCCTTTGCTTTTGTGAGGGGAGATAGTTGGAGTTTTCTCTCTCCCAATTAAAAAATCTGTTTAGAGCTTTACACAGGCCAACAAAGCCATGTTTGCTAAGAAGTATAGAGCATAGCACCCAGTCACTGACTACATGGGCTAGCATCACAAGCACCTGTGGGATTAGGGGCATAAGAAAGAGAGGGTAAGAACAGAAACGAATAAGAAGTAGTACAAATAGTAGAGAGGCTTGAGAGGGGGTGGAATGGCCTCATTGCACAGGCAATAAGGATTCTGGTCCCAAGATGTTCCTAACCAAGTGCAGACAAGGGACTTGGGGGTAAGCCAACACCCCAGCTTTGCACCATGGGACCTGACAGAGGAAAGCTTCCCTCTCTGAACCAGCTGTCTCCCGGCAAGAGGGCCCTTGAGAGCTTTGAAAAGGGAGTCTAAGCCTCTCTCTCCACATCCTGAAATGCAGGTTTGCTAAGAAAGTGCCTGGTAGAGGCGAGCCTCACATGCTCTTTTCCTTAGGTAAATCTCCACATCAATGGTATGTGCTTGAGTAGGCCCTGAGCTGGTCTGCTGAACTTAGAGCACGCAGACAGGGTCATGTGGGTAGCCCTGGGGCCTTGGTTCAGGGGCAGAATAGCAGAGCCAAGCGCCCAGGACTTGTATGCATTTTCCTACGGCTGGTTTGCCATGCCTCTTGGCCGCCCAAGCCCTGCCAAGCTATGTAACACCCGCCTCTCTGGCTTCGTGGGATTTGTAAAGATTTTTCTTCTTAATCCCACTGGCTTTGTTCAGAAGGAACACCGTTTCTGGGGATTCACATTAATCAAGGGGTCACTCGGGTCTAGCTCTCTGGGCCCAGCTAAACTTGCCCTTGTAAGCTATTGGGAATTCTCTTAATCTGTTCAGCTGGCCTTCTGGGGCTCTGTGCCCTGCCCCTGCCTGGCTTCTGGCTTCCCCTGCCTCTGCCCCTGCCCCTGGCCAGCTCCTGGCTTCTCTTGCCTCTGCCTCAACTCCTGCCCTGTCCCTGCCCTGCTCCTACCTTCCCATGCCCCTGTTCCTGCCCCTGCCCAGCTCCTGGCTTTCCCAGCCCCTGCTCTGCTCCTGGCTTCCCTTGCCTCTACCCCTGCCCCTGGCTTTCCCTGCCCCTGTTCCTGCCCCTGCCCTGCTCCTAGCTTCCCCTGCCCCTGCTCTACTCCTGGCTTCTCTTCCATTACTTCTGGAAAAGGCTGTCCTCAGACCTAGGACATTCACTCCTTCCATGTGCTTGGGATGAGGTTTGAGGGTGTCCCCCAAACGTTCATCTGCTGATCCTGTCCCCGTGCAGTGATTTAAGGCAGTAGGATTTTTCGGAGGCGGGACTAGTGAGAAACAATTAGATCATGGGTGCTATGCTCTTTGTCCTGAGATCCTGGTTAATTCCTGAGAGGGTGAATTCCTCTTGCCTCCTGTCATACAGTGGCTGTTCCCTCTTGTGCTCACCCCCACTAGAAGGCCAGGCCCTCATCAGAGCCAAGCAGAAGCTGGTCTCTTTCTCTTAAAAGTCCAGAATTGTGAGCTACAAAATACTTACTTTCTTTGTAAAATATCCAGGCTTCAGTCCTGTGTTATATAGTAGAAAACAGACTCATACACGCCTCCAGGCATTAGGCAGAGAGATTGCAAGGAGTGATGTGGGAAAACATACCAGTCCTCAGGTAGGAAAGCTCCACTTGCTTTCCTTCCTTCCTTCCTTCCTTCCTTCCTTCCTTCCTTCCTTCCTTCCTTCCTTCCTTCCTTCCCTCCTTCCTTCCTCTCTTTCCAGTACTAGGAATTAAACCCAGGGCCTTGTGAATGCTAGGCAAATGCTCTACTGAGCCACACCCACAGGCCTGAAACCCCCACTTTCAACCCCTTACTCTACCAACTTTGTAACTTACTTTGAGCATGACTTTCAGATCTGTAAAACAGAGATCCTTGTCCTGGCCTCTGTCGATAATTAAGCATGAAAATGCATGCGGCAATCTGTAGCGTGTTTTCACAACTGTTTTACTATACACACTTTGCTCAGACCCAGTTTGAGGTAAAGAAAGCAAGGCTCAGTGAAGTCTGGAAACTTCCTGTGGAGGTAGAGAAAGCCACGGAAGCTGCATCTCGGGGACTGAACTGTCACATGCTGCCCATGGTCTTTTGCTGCTCTCACTGCCGACCTCCCTTTGCCCCCTCTTCCTCTGCCTGTCCCCCTTCCTCACTTTTCCTCCTCAGCTCCACTTGGCTCTGTTTTTACCCTCCCACCACTAGAGCCGCTTTGCCCCACCCTAACCCTTCAGCCACGAGGCCTCATTTCTAGTTTCTGCTTTAGTAAAAGCAGGATGATCCTTTCCACCTGGACATGCATACTTCCGGGTAACATGCTTGAATCGGCCTGGGAAATATATACGGTATTTGTCTTTCTGGACTTGGGTTACCACTCGTGAACATCATTTTTCCATTTTCTTCCAATTTTCTGCAAATTCGTTTTTCTTTACAGCTGACTAGAGTCGTATCAACATAGCACATTTCTGGTCTCCGTTTGTCTGTCTGTGTTTGGCTGAGTTCTCCTTGTCTTCCAGGCGAGCGATGCAGATGCTTCCTGGGGGTGGTGCCCGCCGAGGCACAAGGTAAGCATTGTGCTTTCAGCCAGGGTCCCTCACCATTGTTTTCTTGGATATGGGGAAAGGATGAGATGGTTGGCTATGGTTTTCCCCACGAAGTCAACCCAGGCTCCATTTGTGTGCCTTATAACCCCGCCATGTGCTGCAAGGTGGTGGTCAGCTTCTCAGGGGGACAGAAGACTGATTGGTGGAGTCTGCAGCTTCCCGAACCATAAATATTCCCATGGTGGCCAATCTCAAGCTCTGCGGGTAAAGAAAGGCAGAGTGGGGTAGACACGAGCTCTGGAATACCTCGCCTTGCGTGTGCTTTCTTCTCTCCACCTCCCGTTGAGTTTGTGCTTGCTCTCTGGGTATCTGCTCTCCCAGAGGGAACACAGCCTTTATGAAGCTGCAGAGAGGATCATGTTAGTCTTAGGTGTCCCTCTGTCCCATCACCTGGCTGGCCTTGTCCGTAGTAAGACTTTTACAAATTTCGATTTCCCTTCTGTCTCCTCCTGCCCATTCTGCACCCCACATCCAACACAGCTCCAGCTGCGATCCCAGTGAGGGTATACACGCAGCTCGGGTACACACGCAGCTCGGATGGAAATAAGAGATGTTGGCAGAACTGGAACCTACCCAAGGCTCTTAAATGTTCAGACCCTTCTGCCCTCATATTTAAGTTTGTGTATCTTCTTTATTTTTGATTTGAGTGTTGGGGGTGTGTATGAATCTGCATGCCTCTTCTGCAGAGGCCAGAAGAGGAGTGGGGATCCCCCTGGAGCTGGAGCTGCAGGTGATTGGGAATCACCAGACTCAGGCGCTGATACCTGAATGCCAGTCCTCTACAAGAGCAGCAGGTGCTCTCAGTGACAGAGCCATCTCGCCAGCCCTTGTGCGTTTTCTGTAAAGACCAGAGACAATGTCTCCATTGTAATAAAATATACTGACTCTTAAGCTGGGAAGTGAATATTCTCAGAGTATCTTGCGAACCTCCACCAGGGTTTTGCTTATGTTTCCCTTCCCCTCCCATCTGTGGGCAATCTTTATATCATCCTTGAGGCCCTAGTATCCCCTTGACTGATCAACTCTCCAAGACTCAACAAAGGTGCCTTTGGTTTTCACATTGAAGGCTTGCTGTCTTGCCTCGCTCCGGCTTACTTGTGTCCACAGGGAGTACTTAAGCTGGAAACTTGGTCCTCAGGGTAGAACTACTGAGAGGTAATGAGGAACCTTCAAAAGTGGAGACCAAGGGAGGCTTAGGTCTTTGGGCTGCTGCTCAGAAGGAATCGATCCTTTTCAACCCTGAGTTAGTTCCCATGAGAGAGTGTTAGAAGAGAATAAGTCTGGCCTCTCCCGGCCTCTCCTGTCCCTCTGACTTCATGTTAGCCTGGATTTCTCCTTTTCATCTATGGTCCCACTGTGATGCCAAGCTCATGGTGCAAGATAGCTAAGGAAGTTTTACAAGAACTGTTTGGGACTTTACAGCACCCAAAACTGGGAGCTGAAGAGAACCTTTTGCTTACAAAATGCCTAGCCTCCCGTCTTTTATTCTAAGAACAGAAAGTGTCTTAGTGATAAAACCGAGGGACCAAACCTTGCAGTTACGGATTCTGAATGGCCAGCATTTCTGTCCTTTCTGTTTATAGGTGTGTTGTGGCTCTCCATTGGGGCTGAAGTCTTGGATATCTTCCTGATACTGGCAGGTGTCATCTTCCTGGGCTGCAGTGTGAGTCACTGCCATTCTGAATGCAACTGGCTCAAGGTGGATGCCTCAGTGGCCATCCTCATGGTGCTGGCAGGTATTTCCTAGCAGGGGCAGTCTTCCCCAGCCCACTCCAGAGAGATGGGATGCTTCAAGCCCGAGAATAGGCTGCCTGGTTCCTTCCAATCACTGGCCAGCTCAGAAAAATAGCTGGTCTTCTAGATAAGTCACTGGACTGATTCCATCGGGTGCAATAGTGTTGAAAAGAAAGAAAAAAAAAAAGATGTGCACAGGTGGAGAGAAAGATGCACCCATTTGTGTCACAGGCAGGGAGGAGGACGCACTGGTACTGGGAACAGCAATGATCTCGCTTAGCAGAGGGGTTAGGTTTGAATCCACAGAGGAATCCTCCTGAGTTCAGACCTCTGGTACACGATGCTTGTATATGAGTAAGTATTACTAAATAACTCAAGGAGAGTTACTTCATTTCAGCAAGTTGGCTGTCATAGCTAAGCTCTGGTGAAGACAAAATAGGAGTGTATCTACTATATACATTCCAATATCTTCAAAATTATTACCAACCTTTGGTATACATGTTCCACAAAGAACTCTTTCATTTTTTTTAATGCTACCTCTGTTCTCTGAGCAACTTAATTTAGCCTTCTAAGGTCCTTAAAGTTAATGTCTTCACCAAATAGAACCCTGAACATATGGCTTCCTTCCAGCCTCCAGGCAGACACACAAAGTTCTGTTAATGTATAGCAATCCAACTGTGCATCACTCCTGTGTTTGATGAACGTAGCACATCTTGCCCAGGGATTAGCACCAGTAAGTAGAAAGATAAAATCCGATTGCTAGATCTTCCATAGCAAAGAGCAGGGCCATGGACTTGTGTCGATTCCTGCTCAGGTCCTGGCATCTACTATGTTCTTCTGGGTTGTGATTAGGCCTGTTTCTGGTGTCTTTTAGTTTCTACTGTGGGAATGAGATATCAAAGGGATAGTTTAAGTGTAGGCACTGAACAGGGATCTGTGGATGGTAGAGTGCTCCCAGCATCCAACACAGGCAGGGTAGAGCAGATTTTCCCCTGTGTTGTGTTCTAAACTGTAGCTCACAGAGTTTTACGTACACAGGACTCCTGGGCATGGTGGCCCACATGATGTATACAACTAGTTTTCAAATCACTGTGAACCTGGGACCAGAAGATTGGCGACCTCAGACGTGGGACTATGGCTGGTCCTATTGGTAAGTGGCTTGGTTACCCTGCTCAAGTTCTGGTAGAGCAGGAGAGATGAACATAGATTTTTGTAGGAAAATAGACATTGTCATAGGACTGGTATCTGCCACTCTTGTGACTCGGTTGGTAGTATAACCTTTCCATAATCCAGTTTTCTCAGTGGTAAAATGAAATCACCTACCTTGACTTTTTAAGAGTTTTTGTGATTTATTTTCTTGAGTTTTTATTTGATTTTATTTTGTGTGCATTGGTGTTTTACCTGTGTGTATGTCTGTGTGAGGGCATTCATTTAGAGCTGAGCGCTCCAAAGTCTCTCACTCTCTGCCCATTGTCAGCTGTGGGTCTCTATGTTACCATCTACTCCAGCTTCTTTGACCAGGGTTGATTGATTCTCTGATCTGTGGGTGTAGCAGTATGTCACTGGAAGTCATTTGGTTGCTGTGTTCCTTTCATAAAGTAGTAGTAGTAGTAATAGGTTCCTCCCTAGGGCCCACGACCTAACTAGTCTCAGGTTCTTTCCACTTTAGCAGTATCAGGTATGGATTCCATCTTAAAGAGGGGACCTTAAATCCAATTTTTAAAAAGTGGCTGTGCTTGATCATCTGGCCAAAAAACAAAAACAACGCCCCCCCCCCAATGTCCACAAGGCTGTCGAAGAGCCTTTGCCCTTGGAATTTTTAAGGCACTCTTCTGTTTCCTTCCTGCCTGTGTCGTTGCTTTCGAGGGGTCGGCACCATTCTGACTTGCAGTCTAGGGCTTTCTGGGTGTTCCTCCCATCGAGCTGCTTGTCTTGTATCCCACACTTCAGGGAACTTTTCCTGTGTTACTTCTTTTGCTATTTCTTCTCCATGGTTCTTCTATTCTCTCAGAACTCTTCCTAGTTGGGTCACTGCTGTTCATTACCCAAGGTCTTTTTCTTTCCTTATCTAGCTTCTTCCTCTTTTTGTTTTACTTTCAAGGGGGGTGGGGGTTTCTTCCACTTGTTTTTCTAACCTTAATTCTGAGGTCAGGTGTGAGAAAAGAGTGAAGCAGCCTTTGCTCCCCAGCTACCTGGTCATAAAAGCCCTGTTTTCAGATCAGCCTTCCCCTCTGTCTCCCACACATCCTCCTGTCTTGGGGTCTGGGCTCTCTGTGCCTATGCCTTCAGGAACCAACCCTGTGCTCTCAGAGGCACAGGGGCGTGAGATCGTGTCTGTGGCGTGGAAGACGTCTGAGGTCAGACTTTTGCCTGATGTCCTAGTGAATGTGTGTGTATGTGTGTGTGTCCTCTCAAGGACTCAGTGGGGTTATGCAATGGACTTCCTCCTTCTTCTGGCAACTCTTCCCCCTAAATACTGTGCTGCTCCTGTCTTCTATGGATGGGCCACTCCTCTCACACACGCCTGCCATCCCTTCCCGGCTCCTTTCTACTGTTGCTCTGAAGCTGACCCTCGGGGAGGTTGTGGGGAGTGCAATGAGCGCCTGATGTCATTCTTCCCTGTGAACTCTGCACTCTCCTACCTTGCCCTTTTCCAGGAAATGCAGAATTTTATAATTTGCTCCAACAATAAATCCTCCCAGTAAAGGGAAATCTCCCAGCTTAACTCGAAGAGGTACCTAAAGGCACAAAACAGCATCCCCATGCACAACAGTAGTGTCTGCTATCCCCAAGTGGGTGGCCAACCCCAGGGCAGCCCTGGGATCCCACTTCAGGCCTCTGCTAACTGTGCCTTCTGTTGCAGCCTTGCCTGGGGATCGTTCGCCCTCTGTATGGCTGTGTCAGTGGCGACCATGAGCAGATACACCGTCACCCAGGCAGAGAAGCCAAAGGCACAGAAAGGCGGTCCATACCCTCAGCACAACATCCCACAGCCTGAAGCTTCACAGCAGGTTTGGCAAACAGGAGCTGCTCCTCGCCCTGTGGGACAAGTCTTCGTGAATGTTCTTGGACGCCCTCCCCCAGCTAGAGGAGGCAAAGTGTCCATGTGCTAGCCAGTTATGCAGGGCAAATAAGCCAGGCACTCGTTACCCGGTGAATATCTCTGGAGTGGGGTTCAGAAGACGATGGTACAGATAAACCTTCCAGTACTCATCTCTGGATTCAGCCTCTCACGCCTCCTGCAATGCCAGCATCTTTAGAGGAGATAATGTTACAGAAAGTATCAACTATTGCTACACTAGTGTAAAGTCAAGTCCTAGGCATCCCTGACTCTGGTCTAATAAGTCTCCCAAAGGAAAAGAGGACAAAGGAAAAGAGTCCCCAACCCTTACTGCAGATGCGGAATCTGTTACCCACACAGATTTAATGGCAGACAAACCTAGAATATTTTTCTCTAGTTGACACAGAAAATATATGGACATATTACGCTTTCTAATTTTCATGGAGAAGATAGACATTTTAAAATAAAATTTGTTGCCTGAAAATATTCTTCACCGGGTATGGGGACACGGGCTTTTAATCTCAGAGCTCAGGGGGACCTCGGAGAGTTCCAAAACAGCTAGGGCTATGTAATAAAAGGATTCAGCCTCAAAACAAATTCATAATGTCTACTTACAATGAAGCCAGTTTGAAAGGATGGTGAAGTGACAGGAAGAAATGGAATGGCATCTTATCACAGTGAAGTGGAACAAATGTTTGGATTGTCCTGCTTAAGTTAAGTCACCAGGCATTCTTGAGTCTAAAAATAAACCCTGCCAAGCCCGCAGGCCTTGTGGGAGGTGGCGCTGTGCTCAGGACTCCCTGGTGTGTTCAGTTACGACCCTGCATCAATCTAGTTCCTGTTTTAAACTGGCATGGGATTAGGCCACAGGTTGTAGAAGGACCATAGATGGCCAAATTCCAAGAACCTTACATTTGTTCTAGCTCAGAATCATTTAAAAGAAATCACATTTACTTGCCTATGTGTTTATCATGTGTGTGTGAGAGAGAGATGGGGGGAGCCCCCACACTCACACACGCATGCACATAGACCAGAGTTCAAGGGTGGAGGTCAAAAGACAACATGCAGAGTTGGTTCTCTCCTTCCACCATGTGGGTCCTGGGGATGGGACTCAGATCCTCCAGCTTGGTGGCAAACACATCTGCCTGCTAAGCCATCTCCCCAACCCCTCAGAGTCTTTTGTTGCTGTTGTTAATTGTGTTTATGTGCTTAGTAAATATATTTCTGAAATAAAGCTACATCAATGAAACATTAACTCATTTGTGCTAAAATTAAGTTATACTATCAAAGAGTAAGCAGACAGAGGAGACCTACTAATTTCTTTGTCTCAGACTCAAGTTGAGCATCATTGGTCCCATTCTTGTTGTACAATGTTGAGGAGCCAGCTTCTCTCATCTCGGAGAAGAGCACTGGCGTTCCCCAGGTGCTTTGCCCTCCTAGCACAGAAGGATTGACACCCGGTAGCCTCTGCCCTTTGCAGCATGTGGCTTTGTTCAAAGGGCTCATCACCCTACGTGTGTGTGTAGGGAGATCCTGTGTGACTTCACGATGTCACCCTGCACATGTGTGTGCAGGGAGATCCTGTGTGACTTCACGATGTCACTCTGCATGTGTGCAGGGAGATCCTGTGCGACTTCACGATGTCACCCTATGTGTGTGTAGGGGGAGATCCTATGTGACTTCACGATGTCAATCAAGCCTGAGCTGGTCCCAGAGAGAAGGAAATCCTTAGAAATGTTTCCCAAAGATGCTTGTCAGTTGGGTAAATATGAGGAGATGACAGCTGATAGTGGCGAGGAAGAAGAGAACCTCCTGGAACCATGTGAGCAAGTGGATGTCAACGGCGCCAGCAGCTGACATGGATGTCAAGGCGGAGGCCTTGGGCCTCTGAAGTCCAAGTCAAAACAAGCTCCGAAGCACTGCTTTCTTTTAAAATTGGGAAATATTGCGTGTGCACCAGGTGTGGTGACATAGGACTAAATCCCAGCACCGGGACAGATGGATCATGAGTTTGAAGTCTGCCCAAAGAACAGTCAGGTCCTTTTAAAATAGGACAAGTGTCAGCTTTATTGAAGCATAGCACACAAAGAGAAATATCTCTAAATTATATATTTACAATGTAAGACATTTTCAGAAAGCGAAGATTCACCCCAGTGTGACCCGATGGCTAGCCAAGAAACAAACACATGCTATTTTTCTTTGCCAGAACTGCAGTGCACAACACCTGTCTGTGCTCTATGCGCTACCATACAGTTCACGAGCTTTGGACAGGGGGCTGGAGATTAAAACACACAAAGACACACAGACAGAGAGACTGAGACACGGACCTCTAGTCACTGGTAAGAAGCCCCTTATTCAATAGCACCACGGACGCTTATATACCTACCCAACACAGTCAGGTGGGCCAACAGGTGAAAACCTTATCCTCTGTTCCTCAAGGCCAAGGCAACCCAACACGTGCTCGTGAAGCAGAGCTGGTAAACAACTTTGACACAGCTTTCAGTAACTCAAATCAGAAGGAAAGTAAAGATCTCTAGCAGGGAAGAGCCGCTGGAGGCCAGGACTCCAAATGGTCCCAACAAGAACACAGATACTGCCACATGTCAGTTCTTCAGTGTATTACAATTTTCTCTTTACATATCTATTCCCTCTTATTGATTGTAAATCTGTTTTATGAGTCTAGGTAAGGACTGCTCCTTATATCTCCAACATCTAAATTAATGGCTGACAATTGTATGTATTATATATATATATATATTTGCATATATAAAGCTCAACACACACACATACACCAGATAGCCTTCTAAAAAATAGTTTTATGGGAAAATAATACGCTCATAATTAAGAACACAAACTCTTACACAGAAAATCTGCCCGTTTTGGTTTGGATGTAAAAGGGATAATTTTACATTTGTGTTAAAGAGTTGGTCCTGACCTAGGGGCACTACTGATAGTGTTTGGGTCATGAGGACACCGTCCTCATCAATCAGCTAGTTAATGAGTTCATACGTGAATGGGCTACTGGAGGATGGGTCCTTGTGGAATAAACAAATGACTTGGGGTGTGTGTGACTTTGAATGGCCGCAGAAAGCTCAGTGGTCCCATCTCAGAGACAGCCAGAATGGAGGGACAAAAACCACACTGGCCATTTTAACCTGGAAGCTCTCTGTCCTTGGTTAACCCATCCGTGAATTTTAGCAGGTGTCTACAATGCCACAGGCACAGCGCCATTTCTCCTGCATGAAGGAATTTAGAATTCCAATGGGGCCCAGGGCTTGGAGACCTGGCCCACAGCCAGAATCTACACCAGCAGACAAGGTAGTGTCCAGGCAAACATATGCTCTGTACAAGGAGTGGATCTTTCGCTGGAACCCATCCTGACCCTTGGTGACCTTCCCCACCAGAGGTCAGGGGACTCAAGAGGAAGAGTCCTGTGGCACTCTTTCCAGATGCCAAAAAGAATACAGCTGTCCAAAGGTGACGGGGTAAGATACGGCAAGGTTCACAGCTTAAGAGAGGGAAAAGGGGGTCAATGGTTTTCAGCATAATTGGTTATTGGGCCCTCATGCCCGTCCCCTCCCTGGATGACCCACGTCTCCCAGTGACGATGATGCTAGCTGTGCTTCTGTGAGCTCCCTGGGGAACCACAGCTGGTAGCTCTTCTTAGAAGGACATCTTTGGAGCCCAGGAAAACAATAGCAAGTCTGGAAAATGAGGCCGGAACCAGGTTTGCTCATGAAACGTTTCGACACCTCGAACACAAAGAGCATGTGTATAGCGCCCTGAACGTGTAACACAGCTGGGTCTGAGACAGTCACAGAAAAACTTCAGTCTTGGGTGCAGTGGGCAATAAATGGCAGACTGGAAAATTGTTCAATTTTCTAAAGATTAAAGGACATCTCAAGGACCCATGGGGAATGAACAAAAATATATCTGTTGCTCTCTTTAGTGGCATTGCCTCAGGTAGGTAGGGCAGGAGAAGCCAGGGTTTGGGGTTGCTCCATGAAGCGAGGGAGGAAGGTGGAAGGAAAGAAGATGGCGAATTAAAACAAGAGACGCGAGGAGGACAGTCTGCTAGAATTTAGACTGATTCTTCAGCATCCACCCGATTCTCCCTCTTCACTGGCTTATTCTATTTCATTTTTTCATTTCAACTATAAAATTATTTTGGTGTAAATTATCTGATAAAAGGGGACAGATACTCGTGTACCCATTACTCAGACTTAACACAAGTACGTGCTATGGCTGCCACTCCTCTCCCTTTATGAGAAAAGAAAGAAATGAGATGTAAGATGAACAGCTATGCCTCCTCCCCCACCCTTCCTTGTCGCCCTCTCCACAGCAGCACCTGGGAACCAGGGGAATTCTGCTTTGCACTACTGAACATGGTTGTCCCTGTAGCTGTTTCCAAAACCACACAAACCTTATCTAAAAAAATAAAATCACAGAAATGAAACCACCTAATTCTATTGTCTCTCAAAAGAGGGAAGACCATTTCCTTTCCGCCTTTTTATTGGGTTAAAGAACATCACATGATTTTCCCTTCCTACCAGTCTCAAGTGCACAGGTCAGTGGCATCAAGGACACTTACATAAGTGCAGCCATCTCCACCGTTCATCCCTAAAATGTCATCCTCTCCCCCAGGTGGAACCCTGTGCCCATTAAACTCTAGTCCACCCTCTCCTTAGCCCCTGGAAGTCAACACTGGTCTTCTGTCTCCAGGAATTTGGCCCCTCTGGGGACCTCACACAAGTGAGGTCGTGCAGTATTTGTGTTTTGTGACTAGCTTCTTTCACATAAGAGAATGTCCTCAAGGTGCACCCATGTTGTGTGTGTGTGTGTGTCATATTCCTCCCCCTTTGTTTTAAAAAAAATGATAAATAAGATTCCAGACAATTAATTTTGTCCAACACCAGTCTGACCCAGTGACCCAGAGTAACTCGTCCAAACATCCCAGTCCATCCAGCTATAGTCTCTCCCTCTCTGCCAGCCATCCACCATGTATGAAGGCCTCCACAGATGGGGCGCACATTTCTAAGAGGGAATCTGTGAGAGGCATTTGGTACAACAAGTCAAGTCTTATTTCCAGTAAGAAGGAAAATAGTCAAGCTAGTTAACCCTGCCGTCAGCCTAGAAACCATGCATGTGAGGCTAAGGGTAACGTGGTTTAGAACAGCAGATACATACACATTGCATACATACACATGAAGGTATTCATGTCATTCCTCATCCTTCACCTGTGACCTCCTCGAATACACCGCATCTCAAAGACCTGCAGAAGGTAGCGTTTCTTATGTTCATAATGATGACACCCGTCCTTCTGCCAAGCATGTCCAAGGTCCTCAGGAGTGGTTCTGCCATGTACTGAGGTAAAACATGAAGGAGAATGAACAGCAACCAGAGAAAGACCTGCTAGGAAGGAGAGACACAAACAGTCTTCATGATAGACCAGACTCGGTCAAAGTGCTAACCACTGCCCATGTCTTATACCCTGATCCTCCACAGTGGCGCTCTGAGGATGATGGATCATCCCTAGCCAAGACACTCTGGAGCGGAGATGTTTCTGTCTGGTTTTTAGATTTTTCATTTGTTTGTTTTAATATTTGCACGAATAAAATGAGGTGTCTTGGGAAAGGGACCCAAGCCAAACATGAAACTCCTGTTTTATGTGACCCTTATACACACAGCCTGAGTTCATGCTGTCATTTAAATCATGTCACGTATGAAACAGAGCATCACAGATGAGTATTCCCACCCATTGTATCACATTAACACCAAAGGTTTTGAATTCGCAGTGTCCCATCTCTGCATTAGGACTGCTGTGCTTGTGTGGACTTTCTGTATGTACTGTGTCAGATTCCCCACTTCCAAAGAGAAGCATGAAATGTAGCAGACTGAAGTCTGGGTCCTAGCAGGCCACCGTCCATCCCCCTCCCTCCTCACCCTCTCCAGGTGGAACCAGTATGGTGCAGGGCACTTGGCTTTCTATGTGGACAAGTGACGGGGTCAGAGAGACTGGAAGGAAGGTGCCAAGGGGCACTATGTTCTGATTCCCTGACAAACTGTGTATACTGAAGCTTCTGAGTCCAGTGTAGAGCTGGGTGTGACTTCTGCATGGGACAAAGAGGATAGAATGGCGGAGAAGAGGGTTCTTCTCCCACCCAGGTTTTCCAGGATGGTCCCAAATGCTCAAGTATCTAAACTACTCAGTTTTTGTTCTCGACACGGGTTAGAACATATAAATGCCAAGTTGGTGTACGGCTCAGCGGTAAAAGGCTCGTCTAGCATGCTCAAGGCCCTCAGTTCCATGCCAGTGTGACAAAAATAAAGTGAAAAAGAACCCCACAATTTCAAAGCTCAGCAAACTGTCTCCTTCCCGCAAAGAGTGGTAAAGCAGATATTTGGAGGGCTTCCCAGTGAACTGAAGAATGCATGTTGGCTGGTAAACTCCAGGTCTGTCCTGCAGTGGTTAAGTTAAAGAAAGAACGCCCTCCTGACAAGCAGCGAACTGATGCTGTCACCTACACAACAGGGGTGCCCTGGGATCCCCCAGTTAAATATGGCTTCACACCAGGGCACCTGCGGTCTTGTCCTTCCCACCAGAGCCATGAAGCAATGTGGAAGGGACCCAGTATATTTCAGTCACTTGTAGAAGGACTTGCAGGCTGGGCTGGGACAATCTTTCAAAGTTGGAGCCATTTTACCTCCAAACATCAAGGTATATGGTAGGTGATGGATTTCAAAGCTTATGGTCTGGGGGTGGGGGTGCGTAGGGGGATCTGCAACCACCAGGCAGGGACGGCGCCTTGCAGAACCACCAGCAGTAGGTCCACTGCAGAGTTGAAAATGCAAGGTGCCCTTCACCTGAGAGGCTCCTGTCAGTCATTGCTAAAGGTGCAGCCACTTCTCAGGCCCCATCTTCACTTGACCAAGCAGCAGTCTTCAACAGAGATAATCAGTTAATTAGTTAGAAGAAAAACATCCAGCAAATTAACTAGATTAACCTCAATAGTATACTTGATCAAAGAACGATTCACCAATTGGGCAAGACTCAGCTTAGCAGTTCCAGGCACATGAGCAACAGACTTTTACAGGTGACCCTGGAAGACCCATAGAAAAATCATTGGATCCGCTCCAGTGAATGAGTTGGGCCTTATTGGGCATGGGCTGGTCAGTTGACTGCAATTAGCTTGGATGTTTGTGGTGGGGTGAAACTTGGCCATTTGCTACTAAAACAGAACAATACCCAAACCTCCTGAATTCAATTCCAGTTTATTACCTAGGAACTCATAGCACAGAGGCAGCCTCAGGCCAGTGGCTTCCTAATTGTTTAATTTAGCAGTTTCCCCCAGACTGCCTTCTTGTGCTCCTGGGACACAGGGCTTCTTGGTCCCTGGAAGAACACTGGCCACTCCTCTTCTTGCCCTTTGCTAAGTCCTCTTCCAGTCCCTACCCTCTAAATACCTAAGTGCCCCAGAGCTCGGTCTTCAGATATGTCTCTTCAAAGCTCTCCCTCAGATCACATGGCTCTCCTACCTACCTGTGACAGCCCCCAGATGGATGTCCTGCCTAAACTTTCCCTGATGGGTTCCATACTGACAAACCTGACTGTGCCCTCAACCCCTTGTCTTAGACTCTGTGGCTATGTGACTGCCTCTCTAACACTAGCTACCATCCATCCTTCTTAATGTCTAGACTGCAATGCAGTGCCTTTTCTTTGCCTCAAGAATATGAAGCATTGTTGGACGGTGGTGGCGCACGCCTTTAATCCCAGCACTCGGGAGGCAGAGGCAGGCGGATCTCTGTGAGTTCGAGGCCAGCCTGGTCTACAGAGCTAGTTCCAGGACAGCCAAAGCTGTTACACGGGGAAACCCTGTCTCAAAAACAAAGCAAAAAGAACATGAAGCATCACGCTTTGTTGATGCCCATGGAAGGCCTGCCTCTTTCTGAATGGAGACTGAGAAGTGGATGGGGGGGGGGCAGGTAGATGGGGAGGGAACAGGAGGAGAGGAGGAAATACGAAGCACACCTGCCCCAGGGTGCCTGCACATGACCGCTCTCAGAAGAACAAACTTGAGATGGATTCACACAATAAGCATGAATGGGCTCCAGTTTTATACCACGGTGTGGATGAATCTCACAAACACAATGCCGAGCAGGAGTGTCAACTCTGTGATTCTATTTAGATAGTCTACAAAGGAAAAGGTGCACACACCACACACACACACACACACACACCCATTTGAAGACCAGAAAGTAGTTCCCCATTGGAACTGGAAGAGACCTACAGACACATATTTGTACTGTTTGTTGATGTGGGTACTGGTCACACAAATGTTTGTCATTGAGCGCCATACAGCCCTAACACGTGCACTAAATGCCAATAAAGAGATGAGGTTTGTAATATTCCTGATTGTTCTTATTTTCTAAGAAACAGTTTCTGCCCCTCTCATCCTCCACCTACTACCCATTCCAGCCTCACTTTCTGGCCACCTCCATTCTCTCGCCTTAGAAAATGGCTCAGCGTTCAAGAGTTCTTGATACTCTTGCAGAGGACCAAAGTTTGGTTCCCAGAGTCCAGATCAGATGGCTCACAACCACCTGTAACCAGGGGATTACAGTGGATCTAATACCCTCTTCCAGCCTCCACATGCACCCACAAACATGTTGTATACTCACATAGACACACACATACATATAAATGTGTACATATAAAAAAATAAAAGTATACCTTAAAGCACAGCAGACAGGATGCTGGGGTGAGCCTTGGACTTTTGATGGTTTTAGCCATGCTGAGTTCCTTATATAGTTAAATTATTTAACATCTTGGATATTTAATCATAAAAGGTAGCAACAGTTACTTCCTAGAGGCTTGGAGTCTATACCAGGTTCTAGATAGGCAGGATCTCATTTTGTGCCACCAACAGACCTGCAAAATAAAACTACCCATTTTAAAGAAAAGGAACTGGAGCCTCGCAAAGGCAGGGAGTGCTCTCTACACAGTACTCTTTCGTGCCCCGTTCCTGTATGGGGTTTTGGTATCAGGTTCCATTCCACTGACCAGCTTTTTTTTTTGTTTGTTTCTTGTCCCCATCCCCCACCCCCAGTCAGGGACAGCCAGATGGCTCAGTGCCCACCTAGGTCTGAGCCACCTGCAAGTGCTCACTCAGTAGAGGAAAGAAAGACACCGGCATTTGTGCTGACAATCCCAGGGACTGACCCCTGACTCTCAGCCCACACTGCAGAGGAAACTCTAACGGTCCCGCCAGCCAGCAAGGCTTTAAAAGTCCTGGCAAGAACTCTGAAATCAGACCCTGCCAGCATGTGTCCCTGAATATCAGCATAGACACTATATTTACCCTGAAAAGCCCTTTAGTGCAACTGAGAGCTATAAATAACCATTAGGGCCCAAGCAAGTGGCCTTAACACAAAGATTTCCTTCCAAAAATGCAGACCCATTTTAATTAAACTTGTAATTAGCCTTAGGGGAGGGCAGGCCCCCTGAACGCCTCCACTGTGAGACACCGTGAGTAATTTCTATTTGCTGGGCTTTTGGGGATTCACACACTCCTTGCTGTTCAGCTGGGAAGAACCTCCTGGGAGCTTGCAGAGCCTAGTTCCCTGGAACTGGCCTTGGTGGGAATGAAGGCTGTGAGCCTGAACCTCCCCCTGCCCTGGGTGTTGCAATCAGGACCTCTGCAAAGCCAATTGTTTGTCACCCTGCTGTCCTGCAGAGCAAGATGGGGATCTTGGCTGTCCTGATGCTGCCTCTGCTGCTGCTGGCCATCAGTGGCCTGCTCTTCATTTACCAGGAGGCGTCCAGGCTGTGGTCGAAGTCTGCTGTGCAGAACAAAGTGGTGGTCATCACGGACGCCATCTCAGGACTGGGAAAGGGTAAGCTGGCTTCCCCTGGGTGTGTGGCCATCTCTGTCCACAAGGGACCTGTGGAGGCAGGATGGTATGGGGCACACCTGCTCTTCTCTTTGAGAGGCCGAAACTTTCTTGCCTGGTGAATGACAGGGTCAGAATCCCCAGGGTTACCAGCTCAAGCTTGGTGCTGGCAACGTATTGGGTTTGGTTGCTTCAGGAGTTTGCAGAAATCTTGAAATGCTGAGTCCTTCGTTGGGGCTGCATGCTGGATAAGAGGCCAGGCTAGGGTCCCAATCCTGGTTCCAGTACTTCACTAGCAGGTGCCTTCACCTATATGACCGCAATGTCCCATGCGTAGACGGAGGCTAACAGCGGTCTCCACTTTGGAATTTGCACATGGGTGGGACTTGGAGATGCTAGAGATGGTCATGTTGAATATATTTCCCACAGAGCGCACCCTCCTCCGTGTGTCACACTCTCCATCACACACAGCCACGGCTCCCCACCGTCTCACTTCCTGGACTTGAGGGCATTTTTATTGGTAATCCCTATGTAAAACAGTCTTCTGTGCCCTTCTGTTTGTGGCATTTGTGACAGAAATATCCTGTTGATTGTAGGATTCTATTATTCCTTATGATGGCTGTGTACTTTTGTTATATAAATTAATGACAATTTCTACCATTATTTTTGTTATTTAATCCAGCATAGAACCCAGGCAACCAGCCATCTACCAGAGGCTCAACAGGTGTGAATGGGTTCACATTTTCCTCTAGAGTGTCTGGGGGAGGCACTTTCTCCCATGCTGTGGCTGCTGGGAGGACTTTTGTGGCCCTGTCTCTGAGGTGTCTTCCATAGCCTGCTGCTTGTTCTCTTGGATGTCTCCAGAAGTGGTGTGTTTCCCTGCTGAGAGACTGGGAGAGGTCTCAGGGAGTGCTTATCTTGGGTCAGCCATGGCACATAAAGACGTCAAGCATAGACACGGTAGATGCGGCCTCTGGAGCAATTGCCAAATAGGTTATCCTGGCTTGTTGGGATTGGCACTCCAAAGGTGGGGTGACACACAAACCCAAAACTGAGTCTTCACCAGGGCTAGCCAGGACACTCTAGTTTGCCCATCAGACCCAGACGCAAGACTGTGGTGCTGTTGGGAAAGTAACAAGAGGGCCTCACCTGAAGTTGTTCAGCCATGGGCTGTGGGACAGTCTTTCGACAAGTAGATTATGCTTGTCTAGGAGAAGGCCAGGTCCCTGGAATCCTCCCTGACATCACACCTGTCCCATCCTTTCCGGTGCCCCCAGAGACCTGCCTCCCCACAGCCTAACATTCTGCGCATGCTCACCACCATCAGCCTGGCGTGCTTCACGCTAGCACCCCCACGCCTACCTCAAGGCTTCCTATCTAGTAAACACTCAATACATGTCTTTAAATTTTTGTTTTGAATCTGTACTATCCCCCTACAGACTTGTGTTTTTGAGTGCTGTTTTGGAAGCTGTGGGATTTTTCAGGTCTAGGTCACAGTAGTTCTCAACCTGTGGGTTGCAACCCCTTTGGCGGTCAAATGACCTTTTCATGGGGTCACCTAAGATCATCAGAAAACACTGATATTTACAATGTGATTCATAACAATAGTAAAATTATGAAGTAGCTATGAAAATAGTGTTATGTTTGAGGGGAGTCAGCACAACACTGAGAACTCTGCTAAATGATCGCAGCATTAGAAAGGTTGAGAACCACTGGTCTAGAAAGAGAGGTCTGACTGGCAGAAGTAGGTCATGAGGTGCAGGCTTGTGAAGCGGTATACCTTCACCACTCCCCTCCCCCACACAGGCTGTCACCTCCAATCACCACAGACCCAGCTGTAGTCCTGTGCCTTCCTGACAGAATGGATCCTCTCAAACCTGGCCCTAAATAAACCTCTATTCCCATAAATTGCTCCTGACAGGATTTGTAGCCAGTACAATGAATGACTAACATCTGGAGGCCATTTGATCAGGGAAGGCACCCAGATAAGTATGTTTGTGGATATTGGTTTAATGGATTTCCACTTTGGTTCCAGTATGGTCAGAGAATGAACTCTGCATGATTCCGTTCTTTTGTATTTGCTGAGGTTTACTATATGGCCGTGGCTGTGGCCTGTCATGTAATCTGTTCCCAGAGAGCTTGGAAAGATTATTGTGTCCACTACTGTGGTTGGGTAGATGATACTGAAATGTTGGCTGCATCTTGTCGTTGGATGTGTTGTATTTATTTCAAAAGTCTTGCTTATTGTTTGTTTAATATCATTGGGTTATGGTCACACATAAGTTAGGACCCCAGGAAATACACACCACAGGTGTTTGCAGAAGAATGTGGCCCACTCTGTCAAGATTTTGGTCACTATTCTCTTTTATTCCATGTCACTGACACTCTGCATCTCCCATCCTCCCCAGCCTTATCCTTAACCCCGTTTCAAACAGAAAGGAATAAAGTCCAAGTATGTACAAGTAACATGAGATACTGGGTGTGTGTGACTTTAAATAAATGTCTGCTTTCTGTGTGCTGCTGATGATAGCAATCCCAGACACCAGCTGCTCCACTTCAACCTCGGGGCAAGAAAAAAGTAAGCCCATACTGTGTCTGGGTACCCTAGAGCCAGGGGGAACCCTATGGGTAGTTATAGACAAGAAAAATCATGTACAGAGCCCAAATCCAGACATCTAAACTTCACCACAAACCATCACAAGCCAAACAAATCAACCACTGTGTTACCTTGTACCCACTGGGTCTGCAACAAGAGTGTCAATTAAAATATCTAAGCCCTGGATTTGGTCTTCAGGGAGAGCTGACTGGATGTTGTCCTGGCCTGTGTTCTCATGACTCCTGAGATCCCATTCTTCCCCTTTAAATGGTGCTGAAACCTATCTGTCCACGGCAATCTCAGCCCTTGCGGGCCACTTTCTCACTTCCCTGTCTGTTGTAGTATGAGCGGCGGGCTACGTTCCTGGCACGCAGCCATCCTTACAGCTAGTTTTATACCCGAAATAATTACACAGAAACTGTATTTTTTTAAACACTGCCTGGCCCATTAGTTTCAGCCTCTTATTGGCTAGCTCTTACATATTGATCTAACCCATTTTTAGTAATCTGTGTAGCCTACGGGGTAGCTTACCAGGGAAGATCTTAACCTGCGTCTGTGGTGGATGGAAGAATCATGGTGACTGCCTGACTCGTCTTCTTTCTCCCAGCATTTTGTTCTGTCTACTCCGCCTACCTAATTTTCTGTCCTATCAAAGGCCAAGCAGTTTCTTTATTAGTTACCCAATGAAAGCAACAGGTAGATACAAGACCCACCTCCATCACCTGTCTCCAGAATCAGAAGTCGCTTTATGCTCTTTGGCATCTTAGATCTGAAGAAATATGTAAGGAAGTGCTCAGTTTGTGTTTATTAGTTGGAAAGGGCACAGTGGGTGTTGAGATGCTCGATGGGGGATAAATGTTGCTTAGCTGAGCTGAGCTGATGACAGACTAAACCTGTAATTCTAGCAGGAGGAGGCAGGGGGATCTGGGATTCAAGGTACTCCTCAGCTACACAGTAGGTTTGAGACCAGCCTGGGCTACTTGAGATATTGTCTCAAAAATAAATAAATGAATGAATAAATGTAAGGATCGGAGTACAGAGGAACTGTTCCAAAATGCCTGGCAGGATAGAAACAACAGCTTCCAAGGGTTTAGTCCATCATAACAGGCAGGGCAAGAGAGAAGAGCTAAGTTCACATCACCACCAGTGAGGAAGCAAAGACGGGGAATGATGGTGCTCCACCAACTTCCAGGCCCCCGGCCTGTGGTGTGGCGTCACCCACCTTCAGGGTGGTTGTCCCCTTCAGCTGTCCCTCTCAAAAACACCCTAGAAACACACTCCTAGAGGTGTGCTTCAGTTTCCTGGGTGATTCCAAAGTTAATCAAACTGACAAAAAGATTAACCATCAACCCCACGATCTCAGCACTGAAGCAGGAGGATCACTCGGTTGGAAGCCAGCCTGGGCTAAGCAGTGCAACTTAGTCTCAAAAAATGACAAAACAGAACAAGAGTAAAAATACGAATTTCAAAAGTGAATCTGGTGGTGTGGACCTATAAGTTCAGCTACTTGGGAGGCTGATGTAGGACTATTGCAAGTTCAAAATCAACCTGCACAACTTAGTGAGACCTGGCAGATACATGCCACCATTAGGAAAGGGGGTGGGTGAGTGAAAGTGAACTCCAGCCTGCTTCTGTCTCCATAGTGGGGATTGATTGGTCAAGAAGCAGTCTTTTGTGGAGTGGTCCAGCCCAGATGTGAAACTCTTCCTGCAGCTGGAAGGAAAAGAAAGGCCAGGCTGTCACCTGACTTTCTAGTTATAGATATTATATACATTATACATTATATACAATACACATCAGACACAATCCTTCCATCATGGCCCAGCCCCAGCAGGCCTGCTTCATAAGCAATGTGCCCATTTTCCCTGATTTATTTTCCCACCCCCATTCTCCCTGGCCTGAACTTCCTATTGTTTCTGACCTTTCAAGGGATAAAGAAACAGAAAAGGACATAGAGGAGAACAAAGGAGCTGCTTGCTTACCTGAGAGACTCCAAGCTGTATGGGCAGGGTACACAGCTGGGGGTATTGCTCAGTAAGGATGTGTTTGCTTGGCACATACAAAGTCTCTGATTTCAGCCCCACTGCTGGAACAAAGTGGGCACCTAGCTGCTTTGTTTTCATCATGGGCACCTTTGTGACCCTCAGAGGCTTCCATCAAAACATCCAGCTGCACCTCTGGGAAGTGGAGCATGTGGATTTCTCCCATGGCTCTACTTCCCCTGAGCCCTGGTCTAAGGGTAGGCAACGCCATAGAGACCAGTCTGGTCTGGATTCCCAGCTGCAGGGAACTCTTAGCAAACCATTCCAGGGACCCACAGATGTCTTCTCTCCTGGAGGAGATGGGCAGGAAGAACATCCAGAGTCTGGCCCGTGGCCAAACGCTCATACTGACATCCAGTGAGAGCCTGACTCCTCAGTCCTCTCCTCCTGCTCTCCTCCTCCTTCTCCTCCTCCTCCTCCTCCTCCATCTGTTTGTGTCTTATTTTAGGGTGAAAGGAATGAACTTAATAAAGCGGTGATTTCTTCTGAAAGCATGCATCTTGGACTAGCAACTTTGAAATTTTGTATCTGTTGTATCTTAGTGCCTCGGAAATGCCCATCCTATCGCCCTGTTACCAATACAGATGCACAGTACTACCCCGCTTTGCGCACAAACACACACACAATCAAGTTGTAGTGTTGTATTTGACACCTCTACAACAAGATTGATTTCTGTGTCTGTGTGTGGATGTATGCATGTGAGGACAGATAAGCCAGGAGGCCAGCAGAGGGCGCCATACCCCCACAAAGCTGGAGCTACAGGCATTTATGAGCCCAAAGTGGGTGCTGGGAACTAAACTCAGGTCCCTGCAAGAGTAGTAAGTGCTCTTACTACTCAGCCATCTCTCTGGCCCCTGAGAAGCTGCTTCTAAAGCTTCTACATTTTAAACTTATTTAATAAGAATTCCTTTTCATGGCAACAAATTCATTTTTGTAAAATCAGTTTTAAGGGTTTAAAGATATTCTCTCTAGATGTACTGGAGTTGACTAATTTGCAGCAATTTCCAGTGTTTTACTGTTGGTCATGGTATTGAGATACGCAATGTTACAACTGTGTCCACGCAGGCATTCGTAATGATTGCTTTAGAAGAAATACCCATAAATGAAATTGATGTATCAGAGACCTTTGAAGGACATAGTCAAGTTCTTCTTCCAAAACCTGTAGCAGTTCATACACACACTGGAGTGAGTGTGGGACAAACCCACTGCTTACTTCTCACTAAAATACGATCTGTTTTGTCCTTCATTAACTGATGGATTAAAATTAGTGTGTGGCTTAAATTGCATCTCTCTATCATGCCCTGGGTATAGACTCTTAATCTTCTGTTCATTAACTGTGTGTGTGTTTTTTTTCTTTTTCCCAGTTGGTCCTTCTTATTTGTAAAAGTCCTTTGCACATCAAATAAATAAGCCCTTTGCCGACACACAGGTTATAAATACTTTTCTTAATTTGTTTGCTCTTTATTTATGTCTTTGCTGTAAAACAAATTTAAGAATAAAATCTATAAATTAATTCTGATACAATTTGTTTCTTTTGGGCATGCTCAGAAGACCTTTCCCAGTAGAAGAGAGCAGATAAATCTCTAGCTCTTTTGCAATTCTTGTTTTCCATTTAACTATTTAGTACGTTATGATGCATCTAGCTTTTTATCTCCCAAATAGGCATCCAAATATCATTTTTAAAAGTTCATTTTATTGTCATTAAGTGTATGTGTGTGTAGTACAATATATGCATTGATTCAGTTCCCTTGGAGGGCATCAGAAGAGGGCATCTGATCTCCCAGAGTTGGCATTACAGGTGACAAGCTGACATGGGTGTTGAGAACTCAGGTCCCCCACAAGAGTGGTACTCTCTCCTGAGCCGTCTCATCAGCCCCCCCAAATATTTTTTTAAGTAACATATTCTTCTCCCACTAGTTCAATATATTAACTTTACCATATGGGTACTAAATTTTCATCAATACCTGGCTCCATTTTTACCAATACTTCTTACCTAAGTTGGAACTGTTAACATTTTGCTTTAGTTTTGGCAACTTTATAGTACCACCATCTGGGTACTTCCTCCAAGAGGGGACAATGCAGCCAGTAGCTCATGGACACAAGCATGCAAAGGCTGGTTATCTTACATGCAATTGAGACAGCCAACTCTTCGTGTCAGCTGCTGCTTTAGAAGGCTGTCTTAAGAGTTCTGTTGCTGTGAAGAGACACCATGACCATGGCAACTCTTATAAGGAAACATTCAATTGGGCCTGGCTTACAGTTCAGAGATTTAGTTCATTGTGGTCATGGTGGAAAGCACACCAGCAAGCAGGCAGACATGGTGCTGGAGAAGGAGCCAAGAGTTCAGCATTCAGATCAGAAGACAGCAAGAAGACAAAGACAGTGGACCTAAATTAAGAATTTGAAACTTAAAAAAAAAAAAACAAGAATTTGAAACTTCAAAGGCCACCCCCAGTGACACACTTCCTCCAACAAGGTCACACCTACTCCGTCAAGGCCATACCTCCTAATAATGCCACTCCCTGGTGACCAAGCATTCAAACACATGAGTCTGTGGGGTCATTCCTATTCAAATCATCTCAGAAACCCAGCCTAAGCTAGTACCTGAGCAAATACAAGGATGTCTCTCCCAGTGATGCCTAGGACAAATAAACTGTCCAAACATGTGAGCTTTCATTGTTTTAAAGTGTCAGGATTATTGCTATCCGTGAATGTTGTATGCCTGTCAGCTATTGCTAGAGATGACTCAGTAGATAAAGATGCGTGTCACCAAGTATGATGACCTGAGTTCCATCCCTGGGACCCCTATGGTGGAAGGAGATAACAGACTCCCACAGGCTTTCCTTTGATCTCTACATATCTACCTTGGCATGCACATACCAAAACATACAAACATATACAACAATAAATAAATAAATGTTTTAAAAAATTTAGGAAAAACCTATATTGGATTAGTAAGTAATTAGTTCAGAGTGAAACATAAAGCAAAGTCAACTTTTTCTGTCTTTTTATTTTTGAGATTGTAATTTAATTACATTTTCCATTCCCTTTCCTTCCTCCAAGACCTCCCACATGCCCCTCCCACTCCCTTTCAAATTCATGACCTCTTTTTTTATTAATTGTTGTTGCAAGCACATATTTGTATATACATATATATATATAACTATAACCTGTTGTGCTCATGTAATATTACTTGTATGTATGTTTTCAGGGCTGGCCATTTGGCACTGGACAATCAATTGGTGTGCTCTTCTCTAGGGAGCACCATCTCTCCCACTCCCAGCTTTACTGAGTTGCCTGTAGTTCTTGTGTAGAGTGGCCCTGTGAGCAGAAAGCCTTAACTAAAGTCTCCATCCACAGAGAAAATGTGGAGAGCTGGATGGTATTTGATCGAAACAGACATGGTAGGATGAGACAGTCATCCAGACCTAAATAATCACACAGAAACTATATCAATTACAACACTGCCTGGCCAATGGCTTAGGCATATTCCTAGCTATCTCTTACACCTCAAATTAACATATTTCTATTAATCTATGTATTGCCACAAGGCTGTGGCTTACTGGTAATGTTCTGTCATCTTTCTCCTTTAGCAGCAAAATGGCATCTGCCTGATTCCCCCTTTTTCCTCCCTGCCTTCAGTTTAGTTCTCCCCCACCCCTGCTTAGTTATATTCTGCCCTGACATAGGCCAAAGCAGCTTCTTTATTAACCAATGGTAATAAAACATATTCACAGCACACAAAGAAAGAAAAATGTGAAGTTTCTTTAATGCCCATTATCATCTCTGGAGTAGACTGATGCTGCCAGGAGCAGACATGTCTCATTGTCATAAAAAAGGAGAACCTAGTTATTAAAACATCTTAAAGGCCATATTCTATAGATCTCTGAAGTGTTAGAAGATGACCTGTCTATCTAAAATATATTTTTGTTTGACCTTAAAAACATACCTAATGTGACTACATGTTGGATTATACTAGGAGAGTGACTACTAACCTGCATTTCTTTATTATCCTAAACAGTTGGTAATAATGATTTTCAAAGACTAGAAATTTGCATTACATTGTTAAATGATTTATATAGGTACGATACCTTGAATAAGACTAGAAATGCATGTACAACATGTTGTAATAAAATTAATCTCAAATTTGTATCAATACACAAAATTTGTATACAATATACAAAAGCTCAATCTAATGTAAAACATTTAAAACTAGTAGTTGCTTTTTAAAAGCAGATTCAATAGTCTATCTTTTTATCTTATCATATCTAGCTCTTCCCTTTTTTCTTTTCAGAGTAGATTCAGGGAAGCAACCAAGCTGAGACTAGAAATACAACACACAAACAAACCAGCCTAGCCTAGGGTACATACAGCTTAGTGCTAGAGCAATCCCTAAACACATGCAAGGTTGAGGTTCAATCCTCAGCACCTCTAAAACACCTAGCCTGAGGAGGGGATCAAATGAAATGATGCCCCAGAAGGAGAACCTTGTAGTGATGGTTGATATTGGGATCTTTTGACGACAGAGGGGAAGTGCCCTCTATGGCTCCGTTCACTCAGTACACCCTGCCTCCCTTCCCTCTTCTCCACAGAGTGTGCTCGGGTGTTCCATGCAGGTGGGGCGAGACTGGTGCTGTGTGGGAAGAACTGGGAGGGACTGGAGAGCCTCTACGCTGCCTTGACCAGTGTGGCTGATCCCAGCAAGGTAAGGCCCTCTCCAGACAGCCTGAGACACCCTGAGCCTCCATCATTGCTAAGGAGCAGTTCTGGGGAAATGTGACAGTGGCTTTGGAGAAATCAGTCGAAGGCACTGACCCAGACAGAGGCCTGTCTGTCCAACAAAAGGCGCTGGCTTGTTTGATCATTTCTTGTGGCAAAATTTTGGCACTAATTCCCTGAGTCTGTGTGAGTCGAACTCAGAAAAAAAAAATGCAGAAAATGAGTGTCCCAGCTGTGGGTTGTGATTACAAATAAGGCTGATGTAAAGACAACAAACAACACAAGGGACAGTAGCATCAAAAAAATCAAGGAACTCCCCTTCTAAGTCACCCAGGTTATAGGTGTTGCCTTCAGTACTCTTCAGAAAGAAAATCCAACCCTTACTCCTGAGGTTAAAGTTGGTATTTGCAAACAGCTCAAAGGAATTGACTTGATTTGGATCAGTTAGAATCACACAGAATGCTACAGGGAGAATTTGGGGGGGACATTATAAGTATTTCGGTAAAAACCAAGTTGTGTGGGGAAGAGTGAGCTCTGTCCAGCTTGTCTTTTCAGATCCTTTGATATGTGAGTGTGTATCTCCCAAAAGAACTTGGGGATTGGTGACTGTTTTCCAAACAAATCTGACTCACAATGGGAACCTTCTCTTCAAGGGTGTTTGTCAGAACTAACATTTGCCCAGAAATTGCATTGGCTCCAGGGTACTATCAAGCCCCATCCCATCTTTGCTTCTTTTCTTTTTTTTAATTCATCTTACATTCCAACCTCAGTTATCCCTACCACCCCTCCTCCCATCTCCCTCCAAGTCCATCCACATCCACTCCTCTCAAAGTGTAAGGCCTCCCATGGGGAGCCAACAAAGCCTAGCACATTAAGTTGAGGCAGGACCAAGATTTTTCGAGCCCATTCCCTATGGTGGGATGCCTTGCTTAGCCATCTTTACTTCTAAACCTGTAGTATCTTGAGGAAGGCAGTTGTCCAGAGCTGAGTACAGCCCCTAGCATCTAATAGATGCTTCAAAACCACCGTGTGGAATATGCCATTTTGATACAAAGCAAGGGGTGACTGCCAGCTGCTGAACTGAATTTTCTTGTAACTTATAAACCAAATGGGGAAACAGTTTCAAAGAGGAACACGGCAGTGTTCAAAGTTGTGATGCCAACACCAGAGCCAGTTCACCGTCTCCAAGGGGTCACCTGGTTGACAACAATGATTGGGTCAGCTGAGGGGCCCTGATTTACTACGGCTTATCCACACTTAACTGTGGCCTAGTCTCCAAAACAAGATTCTCCATCAATCTCCTTCATCCCAGAGTTATTTTATATCTTCCCCTTTGCCTTGGTTTGTTTCTCTAATTAGTCTATGACTTTGAATTCCCAGAAGAGAAGTCATTTGACTGAGGGCCCCCAACATCCCCAAGGAGATGATCCCAAACATGTCCTGATTCTCTTCTTGCTCCCTCAGACGTTCACCCCAAAGCTGGTCCTCTTGGATCTCTCAGACATCAGCTGTGTTCAGGATGTGGCCAAGGAGGTCCTTGACTGCTACGGCTGCGTGGACATCCTCATCAACAACGCCAGCGTGAAGGTGAAGGGGCCTGCCCATAAGATTGCCCTGGAGCTCGACAAGAAGATCATGGATGCCAATTACTTCGGACCCATCACCTTCACCAAAGGTCCTGTGAGGCTCATTTTTTCTCGGGGGTCTGTTCGCCACCAGATGCTATGCAAAGACCTGTGGTGCCACCAGGTGGCCATCTGGTTCTAGACAGAACTCTTCAATGGAAGGAAGCTTGGAATTTGAACACTAAAAGTTTTCAGGTCTCCCTATAAATGTTGGTCACTAAAGGAAGTGTCTTGCTTCACTGTGAAACTCTGTTCCTCATCCTCATCCCTCCTGGTACCTCTCTCTTTGTACCCAATCCATAGCTCCCCTGTGAGTCTGTCTCTCTGGACCTCTGTCTTCAGCTTTTGCCTATATTTTGCTACATAGGCCTTACAGTAGTTCTTCATTGACCATGACAGTCTGTCAAAGGTTCTGTCTCCAGAAATGAGGAAGGCAGAGCTGGGAGATGGCTCAGAGGGTGAAGTGCTAGTCCAATACAAGCATGGGGACCAGATTCCCAGCCCAACATAAGAGCTGGGTGTGCTGGAACATGACTGTAAGCTCAGCTCAGGGCAGGGGAAAGATAAGAGGATCCAGGGAGTTTCCTGGCTAGCCAGTTTAGTCCAAATAGCAAAATCCAGGTTCAGTGACAGATCCTGTCAAAAAATATGAAACAAAGACAACACCCAAAGTCAACCTCTGGCCTCTACGTGTGCATGCACAGGTGAGCCACCAGGTGTGGCCCACATTAAAGATGGATCTTCCCGCTGCAAAATATTTAATGATATTAAGGGGGAAAAAATCCCTCACAGTTATACCCAGCCACTTGTATTTTAGTTAACTTCAGACATAATCAAATTAACAACTATAAATAACCATCACAGCTGGTTCCTTCTGGGTAAGACTGTCAAAAAAAAATGCTGAGGGCCCAGAGTCCGATGGAAGCACTGGGCCTCCCTTTGCTCTTCTCTAAGGCGGGGGGGGGGGGGACACAACGGGACACACACGAATGGACTCCGAACCTAAGCACTCCGTTTCCTTTGGCCCTCTTTCCATTCTTCCAGCTTTGTTTACTTTCTTACCACCTTTCTCTCCACATTTCTTCACTTTATATTAAATCTGCATAAGGGAGAAATCTTTATCATAACAGCATACACTAAACACCTTTCGTGCATCGTCCACAGGAAGCCACCTAAGAACTAAGCAAGTACATCCTCCCAGACAGCTTAGAGGACATTTGTTCTTCCTGCTCTTTATTAAGTGACTAACACCTGCCAAAGAAGGCTTAAAAGACATGCTGGAGGCTGGGCATAGTGGTGAACACCTGTAATTCCAGCAGTGGGGGTGCTCAGGCAGGTGGATCACAAGTTCAAAGCCTATCTGAGCTTCGCAGCAAATTCCAGCCCAGCCTTGGCTATATATACTGAGATCTTGTCTCAAAACAGCAGGAGAGAGACCTGTTAGGACCAACCAGAAACTGTCTTGTTGAAGTAATCGGGGCAGTAAGAAGAAGATGGCCTCCAAGAAGATGGCTCCAACCCAGACTGGAGGAGGACGAAGTGGAAAAATAGGAAAAGGGAGAAAAAAAGAAGGGAGGAGGAAAAGGGGAGTAGGAGAGAAGGGGGTAGGAAGAGAAGAGAGAGTAGAAAGGGTGTGTGCAGGGGGAGAGCTTACCTACTATCAAATTCTGTGTCACTTAACTCGTACACTCATGGGTCATGCAAATCAGGCAGCAATGTGCCATTCAACTGGTCCCTGGGAAGCACAGGGTCAGTGACTTCCTGGATCCACTCCACCTCTGTCCCTTGCCATCTAAAAGACAAAGAGGTAGCAGAGCCATGGGTAACAAAGGGGGTGACTGTGGGGATCCGCCTCTGCTGCCTGCCAAGCTCGGATTTCTAACCGGGACTCCTTGTATTTTCCAGTTCTACTTCCCAACATGATCTCCAGGAGGACGGGCCAGATCGTGTTAGTAAACAACATCCAGGCGAAGTTTGGGATCCCATTCCGCACAGCTTGTAAGTCACTAAGATAAAAGAGGGGCGTCCTTGCTGTGGGTTTTGTATCAGAGCAGGCATCGTCATGTCTAGACTAGACGCAGGATTGTATGGGATAAGGGATATCGCATCCAGAGATGAGAAGGGTCTGCTGGGATTTCTTTCATGTCACCGTTCCCTGATTTGGGGATACTACAAGCGGGTTCCTCTCCTCTCAAAGTGCATTCCCACAGGTGGAAAGATATGCCATTTCATCATGACACTGTGGGCAAAGGTCGCACCCTTACACAGATGTTTAGCCCTAACTAAAACACCTCTTCCTCTTTGAAGCTGTCCCTAAAGACTAGAACTGGGGACATCACATCGCAAAATGGGAGGATGAGGGTCATGCTCTCAGGAAAGAAGGGAAAAAGAAAAAGAGCGGAACCCAGCTGTGGAGTTCTGTGTAACAGTAACATCATAGCCAAAGCGGTTTATCTGAGGCATGATCATCGCCACTGAGCGTCCCAGGGGATGGAGACTCTAGGGGTGTATTCCCAGGGACTATGGGAGCAATCTAGAAACCTTCCCACCTTTGTGATGCCCCTGTTGTGTTTATTTTTTCTGGGAGACATGAAGAAATATCTGCTCACCCCAGATAGAGACTCAAGACATAGTTTACCCAGTTCAGCTTGATGAATCAGTGAGTTTCCTTGGTGCTACTGGCAGTGGATGGATGAGGAGCTGTTGCCTTACAGGACTGTGGGTAGCTTATAAGTGGTTATAATAGATTTTGAAGAAAATGTCTTTGCCCCACCCCACCAACAATTAGCCACCTATACATCCTCAGAGAGGGGTGGTACCTCCTGATCTCCCCACCCCATGACAGACCATTACTGGCCCTTACAGGTGTGTGTGTGTGTGTGTGTGTGTGTGTGTGGTTTTTATTAACTTAGCACAATGTTGTAGCATGTATCAAACTTTCTTGCCATCTTTTCCGTTGAAAATGGCAAATCCTCCATTGCTGAATACACTGTGTGTTATTTATCTATCCATCTATTGATGCTTGTCCATTGATACCACCTGGGAATTAGGAATAATGCTTCTATGGACACGAATGAATTGTTTCTGTGGGAGCATGGCTTCATCTCCTCAGGGTGCAACCTAAGGGAAGGAATTATATGTAAATGCCTATCAGAAATTCCCCAAGCTTTTTTCAAGGTAGACACACCCTTCACATTCCCACCAGCACTGCATAAGGGTTCTGATTTCTCCTCTACTCACCAACACTTGCCCCACCTATATATTAGCCACCTCTATATCCTCAGAGAGGGGTGCTTCCTCCATCTTGACTTTAGCCCTCTTGGTGATGTGAAGACATGGCTTTGGTTTAAACATCCTTATTTTCACGAATACAGAACTGGCCTCCTGCGAGTTCTGAGGGTGGTCCTACGGAGTCGTAGGGGAGAGGAGGCCAGGGTTCTAGTCGGTGCTTTTCCACCTTTGGCTGTGGAACCTAGCGCCATCACATGACCTCTCAGCATCCCCCCCCCTTACTCTTCATAGAGTGGGCATAATGGCTCTTCTGTCTCTTCCTTCAGTGTACAGTGGTCTCTCAGTATCCATGGCAACAGTGGTTGTAGGACACCCTACAAATGGAATTTGCTTAGAACCTGTGTACACTCTCTCCCATTCTTTCCAACATCTCTGGGTTGCACGGAATACCTAATACAACGGGGGGGGGGGGGGGGGCGGGGAGTTGCCTCAGTGTCTGTTGAGGGGACATGCAATTCTTTTCCTGAGTATTTCAGTTCCTGGTTGGGGAACCCGTGGACCCCGAGGGGTGATGTAAACTAAGGAGACAACCAGCCCCCACACAACAGGAGCAGTGAGATAGTGAATGGATCAGCTGTAACAGTTTAACCCAGGAAGCTTGCAGGTCCCTTTCTACTCTGAGCTGGGAGGAAGATGAATGTCTGCCCTCTGGCTGACAGTGGAACCCCAGAGCAGCAGGGTACCCATCTCTGGCTGGTCTTTCTTCCAGATGCGGCCTCCAAGCATGCCGTCATGGGTTTCTTTGACTGCCTCCGAGCTGAGGTCGAAGAGTACGATGTCGTGGTCAGCACTGTGAGCCCAACTTTCATCCGCTCCTACCGTGCTTATCCTGAGCAAAGAAACTGGGAGTCGTCCATTTGTAAACGTAAGATTTGAGAGGAGAACCCTAAGTCTGGAGAAACTAAACCTCTAGGCCTGAGGTATCAGGTAGAGAGCACACCCAAGCTGCACCCAGCAGACCCTGGCAGGGCGCAGCAAGACACGCACCTGCTTAGCAGCTTTTCCCAGACCTAACAACCGGCACATGATCTTTAACAACCACCTGGCTGCCTCCTCCTGAGGAGGCAGCTCTGAATGGAGCCTAAGCCTTTCCAGCCAGAACTGCCTGTACCTCAGGCTTGCCTCTGCCACAGCTTAGAGGCCCAAGAAGGTTCTAGCCCAACAGCCCAGAGCACATTATTTTAGAACACTCAAATTTCCAGGTCTGCAATGAGACATCAACGCAACCTGGACTGGAGGACAGAGCAGGGAGCACCAGAGGCCCTAAGCAAGCACCATCACAAATGATAGGCCCTCCTTGGCCTTCTTATTGCCCAAGCTTGTTCCCATCCCCTCCACTATGAAGGCGCCAAGGAGGACATGAGACAGCAAACGAAGCAGCAGCAAAGGCTGGAGGGTGAAGTGCCTTTCCCGGGGTCAGGCAGGAGGACAGCTGAGTGTCAGGAAGCCGTGCCATTAAAGATGCACACAGCATCTTCATAGTTGGGGATCTGAACTGGCTGCAGCCGTTCGGCCCTTGCTCTCAGTCTTTTGCAGGAAGCTGGCCTATGGCGTTCACCCGGTGGAGGTAGCCGAGGAAGTGATGCGCACAGTGCGAAGAAAGAAGCAAGAAGTGTTCATGGCCAACCCGATCCCCAAGGCAGCCGTGTTCATCCGAACCTTCTTCCCGGAGTTCTTCTTCGCTGTCGTGGCCTGTGGGGTGAAGGAGAAGCTCAATGTCCCAGAAGAGGGTTAACCATGAGTGTGGCCAAAGGGGTCGCTGAAGGGGAATAAAGGCTTTCCTAGCTGGTGCGGGCTCGTCTGTCCTCTGCCTCCAGTGGTGTCCCGTACAGGCCACAGGTCAAAACCCACTAGATTGCCTGCACAAGGCTCTCACCCTCCCACACCCCAGAGCTGCGGGGTCTCTGAGTGTCTCCCACACAAAATCGGGGGCACATTTCTAGAAGTTTCTCTGCTTTGTGGGGTTACAACTGAACAGGAGCGTAGGAGCTGGAGTGAATCAAATCATCACATTATCCAAGCATGCTATGGCCTCTGGTTTGCCCAGAAAACCTCCACTATCTCGGACAGGGGGATAGGCCCGGTCCACCTCCAAAATCCAGACCACACAGCACAATCCTTTAGGGCAGCATTTCCCAGTCTGACTTCCCGTAGGATGGAACCTTTGATCAGTCAATAAAGCAGCCACCAACCATGTAGGACAAATTTAATTTTAAGTTTTATTTAATTGAGAGTAATTTAAACATTACTATATAAACATAGGAACATATTATAGGAATGTAAATTACTAATTTGTTAACATTTTATGTATTATATAAATATATCACATAACTTATATAAATGTATAAAACTAAATTATGTCATTAATAATGACTGATATTAATATATAATTGTTGTGTTAATATTTAATATGGTATGTTGTATGATGTGTAAATTATATGATATATCATACATTACATGTAAACATAAATATTGTGAACACATATGTAAGAATATGCTTATGTTATACATAATATTACATCATAATATATTTCTTATTAAGCTTAGCTGAAAATTATTACAAGGCACCCCTCATTGAAAGCACAGTTCAGCCCTTCCCCAGTTGGGATGTAGCCACAAACAGCCAGTTTCTCAGATCCTCAGTGGCTGCTAAGATCTTCTGCCCCCAGGCATCCATCTTCCAGGCTCTCTCAGAAGAAACCCTATTCTAAAGCACCACCTCCCTGCTCTGCTGATGCAGACGGCAAAACGATTCATGGACTCTTGAGAAGTAAGGGCATAAGGTTTGGCACTAACATTGTAACCAGCGACTCAAACCTTCTAATATTTATAGATGAAAGACTGCTACATTCCCCAGATCTGTCGCTTACGAACTTAGCATATAAAGCTAGACAGGTGTGTGTGTGTGTGTGTGTGTGTGTGTGTGTGTGTGTGTGTGTGTGTAAATCTTCTCTTAAAAAGCAAAATCATGGACTCAGGAGATGACTCAATGATTAAGAGCACTTGCTGCTTTTCCAGATTCCCCTAAAGCAAGCCAGCGAGATCAGCTGTAAGGAAAAAGGACCCTCCCATGTATGTGAATTTGCTCTGTCATCCTCTGCCAGCTGGCCAGGGATTCCAGAGCCTTGGGTAGACCTAGAAAGGTTGACTGTCCCCAAGAAACCCATAATCAAAAGTCCTGTCCACCATCGCCCTCGGGCTGCAGCTTGTTGCTCTCAGGTGGCACTCTGCCACCCTATCAGAGTGGGATATCTCACCAGCATAGTAAATAAAAACCTCCGACATTTATATTGAAACACTGGACAAATAATAATAAATAAATAAATGAAATGTTAGCGGGGTAGAGAAGAAACAAGAGGTGTGGTGGAAATGGACGTGTTCTGCAATGTGAGAAATGACCACAAGGTGTCCCTGTTGCTCCATACACATTTCGCAAGACCCTTCACAGAACTCCCACAAACCACAGCAACAAGAGTCCATGCGTCCTAGTCACACTAGTGTATGTACATGGCCCTCCTCTCTGCCTAGGTTCCCGGGAATGACTGGCATTCCATGACACAGATGGGGAATCTAAGGGTATCCATGTTCTGTCTGCTGCAGCTGTTGCTCAGGGAAGAACAAGGGTGGCCTGTACTTAGCCCCCGAGATAGAGAATGAATGAATGCTATAAAGGATCTAGGTAGCAGGGGCTGCCCCAGACCACACAGTGGCTATCTCAAGACACTGGAGAGATTGAAACAGCTCTCAATTCCGTGCTGTGAGCTTTCCTGTCATTTCTCCCTGCCCCAAACCCGTAAAAACCCTTTAAAAGCGCATTAAGTGGGAAAAGCACAAAGAAACAGATAAGTCAATCACAATTCCCAACCTCTTTTAGCTCTTGGGCCCTTCTCTGGGAAGATTAGAACCCGTGGAAAACAGCACACTGCTTGGACTCTTGGTTTTCTGCGCCAGGACATGGCAGTGAAAAGACCACACACATTCACGATGGCTGAGCTCGGGTTCTATTTGCCCCAGCAGATCCTATGTTAGATGCATCTCAGTGCCCCCCCCCCCAAGCCTGGCCCGTGTGGATAGCAGCCGCGGGTTCCCCTAGCTGTTGGTGAAGGGTGGGGCTCAGCCACTGGAGAGAGGCTGGCAGGAAAAGAGTGAGGCCAGAGCATTTAACTGCTTAGACTTTCCATCGGATGGCCGTGGCTGCCCTGTACAGAGGCTAGTCTATGGCTATGCACCTCCTTCCTTTGCCTGGAGCTCAGAGAGGTTAATGGCTCTTGCTGCTGCTAACCCTAGGTCCTTGTGACTCATTGCTGCTCTCTCTTAACTCGAACCAGACTGCATAACTAGTTTCTGCATTATAATTTCCCAGGTCACCTCATCACCTCAGAAACAAACCTCTGGAAGTGTCTGTCTGTGAGGATGTCTCTAAAGACTTTAGCCTAGGAAGACTCACCGGGACTGTGAACAGCACTATTCTGTGTGCTGGGATCTCAGACTGCAAAAAAGGAGGGCAGTGAGCAGGGCACCAAGATTCTTCTCTCTTTCTCCTCACAGCATGGAGAGCCAGATCTGTGAGGGAGGAGGCGCTCTCAGGTCCACAACACCAACAACCAACAGAGGGCGCCATGCCCAGTCAAGGCTATCCATTGCCAGCTCTGCCCTGGGCTATGGCCGGATGGTCTTCTCTGACTTGGCATCTCTCACAGGAGTGAATCAAAAGGCTGTTGAAGACACACCATGGGACAGTCGAGTGGCCCTTGGGTGTGCCTTCGCTTCTTACAGTCACTGTCATTTAGCATTCTGGAAGTGACTAAGTGTGCTTAGGAAGTCAGTTACGGCTTGAGGGAGGCTGAGTTTACAGGCAACAAGAACCTAACTTACACATTTATTCCCCCAAGTAAGTAGAATGTTGTATTTGAAGCATTTAGATTCAAGGTACCAAATGCCCCTCTACCCCACTATCACCCAGCAGCATATTCTATTGTCACCAATGGCTCCAGGGCTGGGTCCTATAGGTGGAGAAGCAAAGCAAAATGAGATTCCACTTTCTCAGCAGGGGCTGGTGAAATGACTGGGCATCTCATATCTAATGGCCTGAGCCTGGGTCACATGCCCTCTCTAGGGCAGGAGTTTCGGGACAGCGCTGACTGAACAGGAGCAGAGCAAGTCACCTCCTCCCCAACAACCACTCTCAGCCTCAGCAATGGCCAGTGGTCCCCACGCGTGCGCAGAGCACTCAAGCTCACCTCGCCAGCCGCTACTTGAACTGTGTCTGGGCTTTCTCTAAGGCATGTCCCTTCAGCCTTTGCAGGTGCGGTCGGAATTGCAGCAGAGTCCATGTGTCTGGAGGGATCCCCCCCCCACCAACAGGGGGGCTAGGGCTGGTAGGTAGTGCCCCAACCCCTCATGCTTTGAAGACACATGCCCGATGGTTTCTCACAGGGTCTGCAACTAAGATACTTTTTCAAAAGAAAGGGCTAATGCTTGCTTTCCAGACAGGGTAAGCTTCCTTTATACATGGCTGCCCATCAGAGCAAAGAAAGAGCACACAGGGAACCTGGATGACTCGTTCTCTGTCTTACTTGAATCTTTTTCACCTCATGCGATGCTCCCAGCAAGTCTCCAGAATAAATATTGACTCCATTGCTACAAATAACTCTAAAAAACATGCCATCAAGGAGGTATCTTATGCAAAGATAGATAGCTGGTCAGTTGAAAAGCCTGGTGAAGGAAGATGAGTGAACAGTCAAAGACCAAGAGCAATAACCTGTGTTAGAAGTGGGTGGGGGTTCTGGGTGCAGAGCCAGGTCAGACATCCTCCTAGTGTGTCAGCGGTGGTACTTGGGAAGTCATAGGAGGCAAAGGCAAGTCAAGGAATGTCCCTTAGGAAGCCATGGCTGGGAGTCTTTTCTGGACTAGCCAGTGATCTACAGACATAAAGGGGGACTTTCTAAAGTTAATTTTTAAATTTTTAATTATTTTACTTTATGTGTTTGGGTGTTTTGCCTGCACAGTCTTTTTACTACAAGTATGCTCAATGTTCACGGAGGCCAGAAGGGGGCACCAGAGCCCCTGGAACTGCAGTTATAGAGCATTTAGAGCCACCATGTGGGTGCTAGGAATCGTACCTGGGTCCTCTGGAAGAGCAGCCGTCTCTCTGGACAAAAGAAACTTTTCTGCCACAGTTATGGCAAAGGATCTCATGCGGGTCAGCTGCATTCCGTCTCACCTTCCAGTACCCACTTTTCTATCCAGGATTCTCTAAAGCAAGAGAGTCCCTTCAGCCATTGCACGTGCAGTCCGAAACTGTAAGCATTCACGTCCCTGGGCAAGAATTCAACACAAACAAGGAGCAGGAGTTTGTGGGCGGGGCCTCCACCTTTCTTGTCTCAGAGGCGAGAGTTCTGTACAGTCGCTCCTGGAGGCTGCCTCGGGCCTGAGCAGTCCAATAGCACTCCTGACGGGCTTCTTCCCCCACCTTCACAGCTCGATTCTCCAAAGCGGACTAGCTCAACTCTCAGATGCCCCCTTCTTACAAATCTCCTCTGGCTCTAACCCTGGTTCAATCTGCTCTCTGGCTTCTTCCAATTTGTATGGGTAGACCAGATCACTAAGAGAGGGGCACGAGTCCCAGCACTTGGGAGGCAGAGGCAGGCGGATCTCTGTGAGTTCGAGACCAGCCTGGTCTACAAGAGCTAGTTCCAGGACAGACACCAAAGCTACAGAGAAACCTTGTCTCGAAAAACAAAAAACAAACAAACAACAAAAAAAAAACCCAGAAAACAAAAAAACAAACAAAATAGTCAAGGACAAGTGGAGGAGCTAAGCTTCTGAAATATTAATGTGAATTATATGTAAGAATAAATCCGAAGGACAGCAGGCAAGGAATGAGTAAGGAGACTTTCAAAAATCCAGATTGACAATGAGTCGGGTGGCATTCGGGGTAAACAGATTGCTGCGGCGGAGCGTGTCTTTAGCTGGCAAGATTGACAGCTCCTAGACGTAAGAGTAAGATAGAAACAGAGATGACTCGTCGCCATGAGATGGCGCTAGGCAGATGAGCCAGGTGCTACTGAGCTAGAGGCAGGGTATCCAAGTAATCTCTGCTCCCCTAATCAAATACCCTGGTCTACACCCTCAGATAACATGTTTGGACTCCTGCTCTGCATAGAAAAGCATGGTTATTTATGAAGGACTAACTTCTGGTGGAGTTTTATTGATCTCAGCCCAAATTTACATGAATTCCCGTGAAGCAAGGTGTTAACAAACCGCAGGGGTGAGGAGAGAATTTAGTGAAAACAGAAGCTCGTGTCCAGTTCAGATACAGGACAAATCAATGAGCAGCCCTAAATTCAAATTTTCAGACTTTAAGAAACAGAGAGAAAATATAAAGTATTTAAAATTCAGAAATAAGCACGTTGACTGAATGTACTGTTTAAGCAGAAACCGTGTGATGAAACTCTAAGGAAAAGTGGGGGGAGAAGGAGGGGTATACAGCAATTCTGGGACTGGCCAGGGGTGGAGACCTGACCTGGGAGAGGCCCAGTGGCTCCAGAGGTGCAGATAAGGTTGGTACTTCTTAAACTTAGCAACAGCTTCATGACCGAGGTTTACTCTTCCTTCAGATTGTTTGCATATATGATTTACACTCATGTTTATCAACTATTTTATTAACATTTACAAACTGAAAAATGATAATGACCTTGCTTACGGCTCATACATACCAGAGCTTCTGTGCCCGCCTTCTCAGCCAATGACCCTCCCTAAACGCTGAGAAGAGAGACCTTAGAGCCCGCTGATGGGCTGGAATCTAAGAGAAGTTAAGTGATGACTCAGAAGTAAAATTTAAAAAAAAAAAAAAACACCACAGGTTGCTCTCCCAGGGGACCTGGTTCAATTCCCAGCACCCATGTGGTAGTGGCTCATAACTGCCCATAACTCAATCCTAAGGGATCCAACACCCTTTTCTGACTTCCATGGGGAAATGATCATATGAACAAAATAAAATAAAAATCATTTAAAAGAACCATCTTGAGCCTGAAGCCTCTGACTCTCCCGTCAGTTTCAAAGATTCCTGGGATGGTGGTCAGAACTTCATCTCCACACCTGAGGGAATGTTGATAAAAGGAGAACAAAGATAGTGTTTATTTCTGGCATTGTCTGGAGGATAAATGAAGTGTTTGGTGCAGATAATGAAACAGAGAATGCAAACGGTAGGGCTGAGCCTCCTGGCCTTCTATATCTGTCATTCTTTTATCATCCTGTAAGTGGGAAGCCTCTCCTGAACAAGCCACACAGGAGCCATGCAGATAAGGATAAGAAGGTAGCACTCTAAGCAAACAGACCAGTGAGGGCGACAGATGCCCTTCAGCATCCCACTGGCTTCCGCCATCTCTGCTGTCTTGTCAAGTCAGATTCTGGGGGAGATGAATCCCAGTAGATTAGTAAAAAGAACCTAAAGGAAAAGAGAAAGCAGGGAGCCAAAACCTGAAACTTCCCTACATAGAACTTGAATTATATAATCACTCCATTTTAAATTGCACTGAGTGAACGAGTACCAATGATCTCAGAGGTATTCACACGTCTTCAGGAGGACGTCTTAATTCTGTTGCTATTAATAATTAACATCCCTATTTCCCTTTTGCTCCTTTTAATTATTAAAGTCATTTTGATTCGTTTTGGTCTTCGTTCCAGGTGTGTTTGGTTTTGTTTAAAACAGCACTTCACTATGTAGCCCAGGATGTCTTGATTGTGGAACTCATGGTCCTCTAGCCTTTGCCCCCAAGTTCTGGGACAATGGGAATGAGTTACTACAATTATTACTAAAAGTCCCAGATAGAAATAACATTAAAAATGAAATCCCAACCGTATACTACTATTCCTTAGGAGTCCTATTATTTTCTTTTTTTTAATGCTGCCGAGGCAGTAGGTTTTCCACTCTTTTCTAAGGCGCCTGCTGCACCAGACCTCTTCACCCTTGTTCCCGTCATCTTCCTCACGCCCATGCACAGCCGTCTACTTCTTTCTTCTGGAACAAGCAACATGCTAAAACTTCCTTAAAATGTTTTTTTTTAAGGTACACATGAAAACACAAGGGGAAATAATAAAGCAGGAAGTTGAAAGTCGATGGGGAAGTTCTTCATCTAGTCTCCAGACTCACAGTCCCAGTCCCCTAGAGCTATCTGCAGTGTTCTGTAAACGTTTCAGTTCAAGCATGGACACACCTGTGGGTGGAAGAGTGCACAGATGAAAATGGAAGACCAGAGCGTTTTCACAGCCGGGGAAAGACCTTGTAATCAGCACCCAGACCCACGAGTCTAGCACCAACGTGGGCTCATGTTTCACTTCTTTCCTTTGTTTATTTTTAGGGAGTTACATATTTGGAAGTGAGACAGGGTGTAAAATGTCACAAAGCATGACCAGCGTCCTCCCAGTCACACCGCTGGCTGCTTCCTGACTCTCAGGTCTCAGAGGCATATGCTTTTGACCCAGAGGCTTCTTTAGACATTTGATTATCACTGCTGTGTAGACCAGCCTAGATCTGCATTTCTCATTGCATGGATATGCTAGATGCCATTTATAGAATAATATCTGTTCAAAAACTAAAGCAAACCATCCATTGTCACTAAGACAAGGCTGCGATAGTAAAAAAAAAAAAAGAGAGAGAGAGAGAGAGAGAGAGAGAGAGAGAGAGAGACATGAGAACAAAACAGAAGAGTCTAAAAATGGGCTCCAGAAGATGGTCAGTTCTCTTTGAGAAAGGGGCAAAAAAAAAAAAAAAAAAACTCAGTGGAGAAAGGATGGTCTACATTAAAAAACAAACAAACAAAAAAAACTGCCAAAATATTGGGGTGCCATATGAGGAAGAAAAAAATATCAATCTAAACATCACATCCTACAAAATAGTTCAAAGGGTTAGTGCGGTGTTGCTGTGATAAATACCATGAGCAAAGGCAACTTGGGGAGAGAGAAAGGGAGTGTATTCCAGCTTATGGCTTATAGTTCATGATCCAAGGCAGGAACTGTTGCAGAGGTCATGGAGTAGCGTTGCTTACAGGATTGCTCCTCCTCGTTTGCTTTCTCATGCAACTCAGGACCACCAGCCCAGGGCTAACCCTGCCCACCGTGAGCTGGGCTATCCCATACCAATCTTCAATCAAGAAAATGCCCACAGGCTTGTTGTCCACTGGCCAATCAGTGAGATCATTTTCTCAATTGAGGCTCTCTGTTTCTAAATGACTCTAGTTTACGGTGAGTTGTCATAAAACTTGCCAGCCCAAGGATCACTGACCTAAACATAAAAAGCTATAAGATGTTGAGTTTGAAGAAAACTGGTAGAATCCCAGGTACTAGACACAAGTAAAGACCTATACATACACACACACACACACACACACACACACACACACTTATATGTATAGACAAATCAGAGTTTATCAAAATATAAAACATTTTAAGGAAATAAATTATAATTAATAGGCTAGGCAAAATATTTCCAAATCACATATTCCACCAAGTAGCAGAACATATAAAGAGCCCTCAAAACTCAGTAGTGGGCTACTAGAGCTGTGGCTCCGTGGTTAAGAGCAAAAAGTGTTCTTCCATATGACCCAAGTTCAATTCCTGGAGCTGGAGTTACATCCAGGTGACTTAGAGCCACCTAGTGTGAGGTCCTCTGGTCTCCATAGGCACCAGCACTTGAATGCACTGACACAGAGACACAGACACAATTAAAATAAAAATAAATCTTTAAAAATGTTTAACAACTCAATGGTAAGAAAATAAACCGATTTAATGGGACTTAAACAGCTATTTTTGTCAGAGTACAAACCAAAGCAAATGATAGGGAAAGTTGCTTGTAGTAATTGGTTACTACAGAAATGAATGCAAATGAAAGTTATAATAATACGCATCACACATCTACTAGAACATCTGAAGAAAACAATGCTATGGATACCAAGTGCTGAAAGGGATCCAACATCTACAAACCTCGGATGTTACAACAGGAAACAAACGGAACTTCATGAGTGTTACAGCTCCAGAGGGAAAGGTATCCTGACTCATCGGGAAGTCAGACTATATAAGGCATATTTCTTTCACTGGTTCTGGTTCTAGGGCAAAAGTGTGATGTGGAATGTCCTTCTGTATATGTGTTGCTTGTATTAGTTGATGAATAAAGCTGTCTCTGCCAGTGGCTTAGCAGTGTAAAGCTAGGCAGGAAGTCCAAACAAAGATATATATAGAGAGAGTAGGCAGAGTCGAGGAGACGGCCATGTAGTCACCAAGGGAGAAAGATGCTACCAAAGGAAAAAAAATGTCAGAACATTACCAGCCTGTGGCAATATATAGATTAATAGAAATGGGTTCATTTAAGATGTAAGAGCTAGCTAGAAATACACCTAATCCACTGGCCAAAAGGTGTTGTAATGAATATAGTTTCTGTGTGATTATTTGGGCCTGAGCTGTTGGGAAAGGAAAGTGCGGTCTCCATTTACAAATGGTTGTTTCTTTGGCTCTGGTTTCAGGGTCAGGCTCTGGGTTCAACAATTCTCCTGTCACGGAAATTTGGAGTGTATTGGTTGGCACAGTGAAGTACTGCCCAGAAATGAAAAGGAACTAGCTACTGACATAACAACAACTTGAATGATTCTCAAAGCCATCACACTGAGTGAAAAAAAATTCAACCATATGCTATATGAATCCACTTATGTGATGATGTCACAAAATAATGGAGAAGACGCAGTGAGTACCAGAGGCTGGGGAGCATGGAAGAGAGGGGGAAGGCTATGCTAGGAGAGCTGAAGAAAAATTTAGGGTGGTGGGTTACTTTGTATTCACTTTACAAGGGTGATTATGCAAATCTATACATGCCACTGAAATTCACATACACAGAGAGAGAGAGAGAGACTTGATTTTGCTGCACAATAATTCTTAAATGTAAAAAATGAGCCCAAATCCTGGGGTTTTAGCTCAGTTGTAGAGTATTTGGCCATCTTGCGCAAGATCTGGGATTTAATCACCATCACCACTCAAAAAAAAAGTTATCCCAGACTTACCTAATGAATAACTATCATAAATAACATCAGTGTGATCTGGTTTTTACACGACTCAAATAGTACACTGAATCTAAGACTTTTTAAAAAATTATTTATTATGTATACAGTGTTTTGCTTGCATGTCTGCCTGCAAGTCAAAAGAGGGCACCAGATCTCATTACAGATGCTTGTGCTGGGAACTGAACTCAGGACCGTGGGAAGAGCAGGCAGCCCTCTTAACCTCTCAACCATCTCTCCAGCCCCAAATCTAAGTCTTTTAAAATGTCTTAGGGAGAAAAAACTACCTAGTTTCCTAGAACACCATGTTAATATGCCATTTCAGTTATTTTCCTATTCCCGTGCTAAAACACCATGGCCAAGGCAACTTATAAAAGGAGCTTTGTTTGGGCTTAAGGTTCCAGGGTGTAAGAGTCCATCATTGTCATGGCATGGAAGTATGACAGTAGGCAGGCGTGGCTTCAGGGACAGCTGAGGGCTCACATGTGAAACAGCAAGCAGGAAGCAGAGAGAATAAACTGCTGTATGACTCTGGTTATCTACTTCTTAGACAAAGATTAGAGAAGGAAGTTAAAGTTCACCCCGCCTGAAATCACAGTCAGCTGGACGACTGGGATCTCATTTAAGCCTCCGAAGCTATGGGGTTGGGGTGTGGCCGCTGGTTAACCTAGCAATGAGGAAGAATACCTGCTTTGGACGAGGAGAGTTTCCTAGGTACAGAGTAACCCTGGGCAAGTTAGCTGGCATCTCTAAGGCCCTACCATCACATCTGAAGGATAATGGTAGTTCTTGCTCATTTGGTAGAGATGCAGGAATCAGTAGATGATAGATGCAAAGTGCAAGAAACTGAGGCCTTTGGGCCAGTGTAAAAGAAGATGCTTGTTCTATAAAATTCTTGCCAGAGTGCCAGGGTGTTCTAGCCTGTTTTATTTCAAGTTGACACAAGCTAGAGTCATTTTGGAAGAGGAAAACTCAACTGAGAAAATACCCCCACCAGACTAACCTGTGGGCAGTGGGGCATTCTCTTGATACAGGAAGGCCCAGCTCACTGTGGGTGTTGAAAACACCTTGGGATGGTGGTCCTGGGTGCTATAAAAAAAAATCAGGCTGAATAAACTATGGAAAGCATATCAGCAGGCAGTATTCCTCTATGGCTTCTGCATCAATTCCTGCCTCCAGGTTCCTGCCTGGTGCTCTTGCCCTGACTTCCTTCAATGGTACACTATCCTGTGGAAGCAAGAGTGAAATCATTGTGTTTTATCACAGCAAAAGCAGCCCTAAGACAGGAATTAGTACCAGATCATAGGGCATTGCTGTGACAGTCCTGACCATGTGGTTAGTGAAGAACTGTGGAAGACCTTCTGAACTTTGGGCTGGAAGAGCTTTTGAGTGTTCAGAGCTTAACGGATTGTTCTGTGGGAGCTTGGGAAGTCAGAACATTGAAATGCAGATGATGGAAGCTGATCTTGTGAAGTTTGAGAGTCACTTAAAGATGCTATTGTAGCCATTGGTGCTTGGGCAGGAGAGATGGCTCAGCTAGGCTCACAAATAAAAATATAAGAATCTGTAGTTGTCATCAGTTGGGACTGAGGAACTGACTGTGATTAGGAGCCCAGCATCACTGAGGTAAACTCTTTAGAAAGGTTTCCTCGGGGTCAGCACACAGAAGCTGTTGTCCAGAGTGGGCTGCAGATCCATCTCCTGCTGGCAACCAAACCTGGTGATGTGTATGAGTCACCCAAATGACACTGGTTTTGAATGTACAAAGGTGTCATGGAGAAGTTGAGGCTTGGTACTGTGTGGTAGGACCAGAGTCCCTGAAGAGAGGCTGGCAGAGGCCATTGGTGGAGGTGTAGCCTCAGTGGCAATGAAAACCTTAAGAATGAAGAAGCCATGGAAGAAGCTAAGGTTTGGCACCAGGTGACTTCATGTGACTGACTTAGACAGACTCAACAGTGAGGCCCAGGAGAGGCTATTGGTGATAGTGCAGCACATATGCAGTGGAGACCCCAGCATTTTGGAGATGCCAATACATGGGGCGACTGCCAAGGACAGCAGCTATGGAGAGGAGCCAGTCTGAGCCAGGAGACAAGCTGCCTGTGCTGTGGGTGGATGCCCAAGATCCTTGGGGGAGCCCACAGGTCATACAGGAATCCCAGAAGTCTGACTCTGAACCTCCAACAGGTAGACTTGTTTTTCTTTGATTTGAATGTAACCATGTCCTGGTTCTTTTGTCTCTGAATAAGAAAGTTTTTAACTTATTTTTTATTTTAGCAGAGCCCACGGTTGTAAGACTTAGAATATTTGGGGGAGACTGGAAATTTTAGAGACTTTGGGTATTTTAGATAGCCTTGTGCTTTGAAAGAGATTTTGAATGTTTTGAAGAGATTGAGTTTGAAGTCTTTGAATTTTTAAAGACGATAAAACTTTTGAAAGTTGGGATGTTACTAGGTGCATTGTTTAGGGCTGTGCAAGCATAGTACGTACATGTCTTGACTGCCAAGTGCATTACTTCAAGTGGCCCTCGTGTGTGCATAACCCGAAACAAAATGGAGGTCTCAAGGCACTAAATATCTCCTATGCTGGTCTGCCTCACTTTCGGTTGGGTGACATCTCTAGGGATATCCGCATCCTTTCTCTTTTGCTTCCAGGTTTGTGAAGAATTGTCACCTCAACACAGGCCTAAAGCCACGTGGCTGATCAACCCTTAGCCAGAACCTCTGAGACAAAATTAACATTTTCCTTTGTATGTTGATTATCTCAGGTGGCCTGGAACAGTGATGGGAAGCTGAGTAACACACCAATGGTTGCACCGTTTACATCTTCCTCTGCTGTTAACCCTATCTACGGAGGTCTTAGTTTGGAATACCACATTTTTGTTTCACTTTTAAAGTTCTCATATGACTACTTTTTTTTTTTAAGGATTTCTGGGCAGTAGTGCACACTTTTAATCCCAGCACTTGGGAAGCAGATTATGACTACTTTTTGAAAGGATTCCCAGTTCCGGGGTAAATTTTCCCACTTTCTTCTATTAAAAAAAAAAAACTTCTTTTTTTATTTATGTAAATGGCACCTGAGTCTGGGTCCCCCAGGAAGCCAGAAGAGGATGTCAGATTTCCTGGAACCAGAGTTACACGCAGTGGTCAACTGTATGATGTGGGTGCTGGGGACCAAACTCTGGTCCTCTGGAAGAGCAGGAAGCACTCTCGGTTGCTAAGCCATCCCTCCAGCTCCTTTTTCTTCTGTTTTTTTTTTTTTTTTTAATTAGTTATCCAAGTCCTTATCAGTTCGCCCCAATATCCTAGCGGAAACATTGTACACGTTCATTATACATTGTCCTGTAGCTTCCGATGTGAATAGAATTCAAATGGGAAGCTTTTGGGCTTCACGGAAGTATTGAGAAGAATTCCAGAAGACCTCAGTTCTCTTTACAAACTGACCTAGGGGCTCCCCTGGAGACGAAATGAATCCTTAAACAAACCAGAACCTGTCAGGTTAAAGTGGGACGTCCATGTGAGAACATCTTAACAGGTCATCTCAGGGCTCCCAGGAAGCTGTTTCAAAAGGAAATTGACGGTGGTTTTACAACAGCCGGTTATAAAACGTCAGAGTTATAAACTGAATTTCATGGCCCCTGTGACCGCCTCCCTGCCTGCTATCTTTGCCCCATCTTTGTAACTACAGATCCCGCTGTCCTTTTAGTCAGGACTTACAGGACTTCTGACCCAGCCCAGGCATTTCAGTCTGCCATGGATGGAACTCTTGAATCTTGGCATTCTAACCCGGGAAACAGTAATGGTTAATTCGCAAGGTAGAACTATTTCAAAAGAAGGCCCTTATCACGTTCCTTTCTTCTTTGCTGGCTTTTCTGAGACAGAATCTCAAGCTGGCTGCAAACTCACTCTGTAGATAAAGATGACCTCGAACTAACTCCTCACCTCCTCCAACTTCTCTAATTCCGGGATTAAAGCCTGGGTCACCTTACCCAACTACAGCGTCACTTTCTCAGCGATGAGTGCTGACTCTGAGAGTGGTGACACATTCCATAACCCCAGCACGGAGGAGGGACATTGAAAAAGAAGGACTGCCATGAGTCCAGGCCTCCCAGAGCCACAGAACAAAGAAAAGGGGGCCATTTGAGTGACCAGAGCTTCTAGACTTTCACCCACCTGCTTCCTTCCTGGAAAGTTTGTCTTTTTATCTAACAAATTACCCCTACTGCTACATCCATCTGCTAACTCCTTCCTTGTTCTGGAACACAAGAACCTGGAAGTCCCGGCAGTGGCCACAAGACCTGCTGTCAGTGGGTGAGGCAGCTGACCACAGGGGCAGAGGTCCGTGCTTCTGAGCTCTCAAACATTCTACTCCTTACATACCCAGGAGAAGCCACACACACACACTGCGGATGCAGGTGAGAGGCGTGGGAGGATCAGGAGAAGAAAGGGAGGGGTGAGGAGGAGCAGGAGTCTGAACACACGAGAAAAAGCAGGTATCTATTTTACTTCTTCTATATCAACAATTGGATTCCTTTTTCCCCTAATAAATTTTCTATTTGATTGATTTTTAAAATATTTTTTCAACATAACATTTTTTATTGATTCTCAAGGAATTTCACGGCATGCGCCCCAATCACATTCACTTCCCAGTCCTTCCATGTCCACCCCTACCCTTGTGACCCCCCCCCACAGAAAAAAGTAAAAATAAAAGTAAGGAAAAAAAGTCCAATTTGTGTCATCTGTGCACTCACTGGAGCATGGTCAAACTCTCAGTGGCCTGCGCCTCGAATAGAACTGAGTCTTCCCCTCCAGTCCCACCCTATCCTCCCCCCCCTCAAGAAACCATCAGTTGTGGAGAGCTGTACTTCAGCATCCTTATCTCACTCTTTGGGTTCCCTTTGATGACTTCCTGTCTAGGATGTGACTTAGGGGAGTTGGGGATATAGGTGTTGTCACAGAAGCCTTCCATGTCCCTCCCTCTCAACTGTGTCTCTCTGCAGTCATCAATACCACTGCAAAAGTAGCCTCCTTGCTTTTCATAGTCAGCGGGAGCTCAGATCATGGGCCTCCACATGATTTCTGGTGATACCATGAAAATGGCCCCCAGCTACAATAGGAGGACCATGAACCCCAGACAAGGCCCTCAAGAGGCTGCCTGAACCATCAACATCACCATGGCCTCAGATGGCAGCACAAGTCACTCACATGGGACAGCATGGCCCATGGACATCAACATGGCTTCAGGCGCTGGTACCCACCACGGATCCACTTTCGACCTCAGCCTGGTATCACCGTTGTCTCTCCGTTTCCACCTCTTTTCACGGTGCATGTACCACTGCATCTTTCCCACCTCTCCATCACATGTTTGCTCATCATAGTGATGCCTGAGTTGGAGTCTTTGATAGTTTGGGGTCTCCATTACTTTTACCTGTGTACCTGCCTTCCCTCTGTCTAGTTATTCTGTATAACGTTAATCACCAATGGCACAAAGTGGAAAGATTTGGTAAGATAAGAAACCAGGCTACTACTGTGGTGGCACACACCACCTTCTACCGTTAGAACGGATAGAAGAGACTCCCCTGAAGAGATGAAGACCTTCTGTGCAGGAGGAAATATGTAGTAGCAAAAGCAGACTTATTCAGCAGTATCCAAGAGGTCCCGTCCTGCATGCAGACTCTCAGAAATGTTAGAAAAGCACATTGTAGAAATTTGTAACATTGTGATTGAAAAACATAGAAAAATGCATTAATATACTATGGGGGTTTAGGTCATTTTCAGTGATGTTATATTTGTTTCCCAGGCCAATAAAGCCTTAGAGAACTGAAGTTACGCTATATCTTAGTTACTGTTCTATTTCTGTAAGGAGATACCATGACCAAGGCAACTTAGAGAAGAAATAATTTAATTGGGGTCTTGCTCACAGTTTTAGAGAGCTAGTTAATGATTGTCATGATAGGCAACAGATGAACATAGCCCTGGAGAAGTAGCTGAGAACTTTACATCCTGATTGATACGCAGGTAGAAGAGAGAGAGGGATAGTGGGCTAGGCATGAGTTTTTAAAACTTCAAAGCCGACTCCCACAGCCTGGTCTACAGAGCTAGTGCTAGGAAAGGCTCCAAAGCCACAAAGAAACCCTGTCTAGAAAAAAAAAAAAAAAAAGCTGACTCCCAGTGATGCACTTCCTCCAACAAGGCCACGCCTCCTCCTAATGCTTTCCAAAAGAGGTCTACTTCCTGGTGACCAAGCATTCAAACATATGAGCCTATAGGGGCCATTCTCTTCCAAACCACCCACACCCTAGCAATTTATTTTTACTTCTCTGCAGTCGAGTCAAGTTGGCCATGCATTTAATTTATATGCGTACAATTATGGTAAGCCAATTATCAGAGATTTAGCAAAAACATATGATAAAATAGCTGGTGGGTACAAAAAAACTTTGTGAAAGTGTCTTGTTCATCATTTGTGCCGGTTGCTTTTTGTCAGCTTGACACAAACCTAGTCATGTCTGGGAAGAGGGAATCTTAACGATTGAGAAAATCTTAAGTTTGTCCTTTAGGGTATTGCCTTGGTTAGTGATTGTTGTGGGAGGGCCCAGACCATTATAGGTGGTGCCACCCTTGGGCAGGTGGTCCTGGATGGTATAAGAAGGTGAACTAGGCAAGAGAGGGGCTCTCACTCCTCCATGGCCTCTGCTTCAGTTCCTGCCTCCTGGCTTTCTTCCACAATGAACTGTGACTGACACCCACGTGTGAGCAATGAACCCTTTCCTCTCCAAGTTGCTTTTAGTCATGCAACCCTTGACTATGACAGTCCTGATAACCATTCCCCAACACTAGGAACTTAAGGAAGTATGTCTCAGAAAGCCAAGTTTGTGAGTAATGGTAGCTACAAAGATATCCTTAAAGGAAAGAGACTAAGAAGGCCAAGACGTCCTAACCGCTAGAGGAGGGCAGGAAGGACTGATATGAACGTGTCTTCAGGATTCTGTAGTCACATTTAAGTGGGTCGCCTGACACTAACGTACAACATAAACTGACATCAAGGTCAGTTCTGAATGATATCCCAAAATATTCCCCACGTAAGACGCAAGTCCACTCGATAAACACTCAAGAAACAAAATCCTCCCAGGATGCTATGCGTTTGTTTGTTATTTGTTTTCAGGGTAGACTATTTCATTGTGAACAACAACTCATAATTTAACTTTTAAGTGAGAGAGTGCAATTTCTTGATGGGTGGGGGGAGACCTATTGGGAATCTTTTTGAACCAAGATTCCTGATGTGCCTTGCCCTGATTCAGCAGCTTTCTGGAGAAAATGAACGCTGAGTCTGCCTTCTCCCCAAATCCTTCATTTTAATGGTATCCTTATGCTTGGGTCATCTGACCAGAAATGCTGAAGAAGAGCCAGAGCTTGGGAATTTTCCCGGGAGTTGCAAGCTCAGTCCATGCTGGATACTCATTTCTACCCACTGCTATTCTAAGCTTTGACTAGAAAGAGAAATTTGACCTTTAAGAATCAGCATCGTTGTTTTAATGTATGCTGAACTCTGAAAATTTAAGGCCCATCTGGTTCTCCGTTAGATAGTTTGAGAGTGTGATACTGTCGAGACTGGATCCACTGTGGCCAAGACTGCGGATGCTATGACAACCCACTCCTTCAGCCAATAAGGGTTTCTAAGCACCTGCTCCATCCTAGCTACTTGGAGACCTCTTGCTCATAGAGCACACTCCCAAGAAGCAAAGGGATAAACAGTGAGGAGAAGCCCAGAGTAAAGAGTGGAGTCATGGACGCCACAGCTGCAGACACAACTAGCGATAAATAGAAAACATTGTTAAAAAAAATCAACATGCTCATCATCATTCCCTAAGCAATGCCGCATAGCAACTATTTCTTAAAGATTCATTTGCTTTTATGTGTTTGAATGTTTTGTCAGCACATATGTATGTGGACCCTGTACGTGCCTGGTGCTCAAGGAAGACAGAAGAGCATGTCTGATCTCCAGGGACTGGAGTTACAGATGGTTGTGAACCACCCTGTGGGTGCTGGAAACGGTACCCAGGTTCTCTGCCAGAGCAGCAAGCACTGACAACCATCCAGCCATTTCTCCAGCCCCTATTACAGCTATTTACACTGCATTTACATTGGGCTGGAAGCCTTAAGTACTTGGGGTGTGACTTAACATATGTGGGAAGGCTGTGGGTTACTTGCCCATAATAAGCCACTCTTCAGGAGGAATATGAACATCCTGGAACTTTTGTACCTGATAGCGTTCCTAGAGCCAATCCCCAATGGTTGCTGAGGGCCAACTGAGCTCTGGGAAGATTGAAGGGGATGCAACTGGGTACTCAGGAAGGACTATTTTTGTAACCAGTGATATTAGATTTCCCCAAATGGTGAAGAAAGGTGATTGCCATGCAAAGAAGTGGGTACCCAAGCCCAGGGACAGTGTCAGTGGGGCCAGAGCCCCAAAGAAGGAGATGTGGTGTAGCACATGAACTGTTCACCTGTTTCACACACCTGAGGGCGTGCTGTGGGTACATAAAGAAGATTTATGAGAAGATAGGAGTCCAGAACAAGAGAGGTGAGATCTGTCCAGGACAGACTGGGTTCATACAGAGCAGGGTGTCATTCACGTCCACAGAGAAGGTGGCTAGATCTTAGAAATACAAGTCTGAGATACTAGAAGGCATTTTACTCCCCTCTTGCACTTGGCTTTGAACATGGTGACCACTGTTGAATCAATCTGTCTAGCTAATTGCAATGCCTCACATTTGAGGACTTCCCATTTGCAAAAGCACAGGGGTCTTTTTTTTTTTTTTCACTTCTTTGAAGGGCAGACAAGTCATAGAGTAATCCCACCCAAAGAGGCTGGGAGTCACATAGGTAGGAAATAGCTCATATTGGAGCTTCTATTTCTTGTCTGGCTTCCCCTCACCCCTAATTAACACATGTACAGATAACCACATTTCTTGGTGTCATCAAAACCCTTTAGAGACACCAACAGTGGCCAGGCTTGGTGGTACATGTCTACACTCCCTTCACTCTGGAGACAGAGGCAGTAGGATCATAAATTGGAGGAAATCCCGGGCTACATAGAAAGACCCTCTTTCAAACATCTAAATACCCTATGAAGGACAGCTCTTGCCCTGCCAAGGTCACGACAGCACACTGGGGACACCATTCACATGCTATGCAAAATAATCCAGCTGTGCAGACACACACATAATGCTGAGGGCCGTGACTTATGGCTCAGAGACCCGAACAGCCGCCCCCCTCCCACACACACACATTGGAAAGAACATACACCCAAAGAATCTAGGATTTAGGCCAACATCAAAATGACTTTGTGAGCACTGCCTTTCCGAAGATTTTTACAGAATTGCTAGTTAACTTGTCAAAGTTAACTAAAAAGAGTGAGGTAGGAAACACCTGGGTTCTCTGTGGACAAAAATAAATATAGCTATTAAATGAGCTGAAAAGTTGGCAGATGGAGTGACGGGGCCTCTAAAAATGGATCGTTGGTCCATTTCTCCGAAGTAGAGGAAGAGAGGATTTTTTACATCTCCAGAATCAATCATTTCCCCCTCCAGCTCCCTTCGAACACATCTTATGAACTCTTTCCCTATGTCAAGGCCAAAACGAAGTCATTCCAAAGCCTGATTTTCGGTTCTCAGATTGTTACTGACTATTGTGCCACAGAGTCTCACTATAGCGGTAATGAATGTTCGCTGGTGAACTCATCTGATGCTCTCATTGTGTGAGTGGGTGGGGGTCTCTCTTTAGCTCCACAGATTGGAGATGCGGGCACAGAGAACTCAAACAACTCATCCGGAGACAAACAGCTAGGCAATGGGAAAATAGGTCTGTTGGCTCCTGAGTCTGCTCCCTTCACTACTTAGGCTACCTCTGAATGCAAAGCTTTTAGGAACCAGAAAGGCCTCTAACGGGGACCTGGTCCAATGTCAGCAAGTAGGTGAGGAAAACAAAGAGCAGAAAACTAAGGAGATTTCATTGAAGCCACGCACTTCCTCCAACACCTCTCTGTTCCTGTCCCTTCTTCAAGATGCATCCCTTCTGACAAGAGAGTGGAGGGATGCTGTCAGGTCAGGGGTGAAAGGCCTCAAAGGCTGAGCCAACTGGAGCTTTAGATGACCTTCTCTCAAGCCCAAAACTTAAGCGAAAGTTGCTAGAGGACCACATTGTAAAAAAACTCTACTTTGGACCCAACCCCAAATACCTCAAAAAGCAACCTCGTGGGCATCCACCTGGCCTTCCTGAGTGTGGCTGATAAGGACCTGTCCGCCACATACAGGATTATTTCTAAGGTCCAGTCTTCTGAGCCCCCTAAGTTCTTGAGCTTTTCAAGAAAGAACTCCAACACTGGCGCCCCATCTACAGAACAGAATTCCCCCTAGCTTCCACCTTCCTCTTGTGACGTCACAGAGACTCTGTCTTTGTCCTTGGCCACATCATCTACACCGATTCTAGTCCTGATGTCATCCTTACTAGGAAATGAGAGGGCGCAGGAATGACCTGACGAACAGTACATTGCGGGTCATTAGGCCGTCAACCAAGCATGCCTCTGTGGACATCCAGTGAAGGTCATGTAGGTGAAAATGTAACCTGTGGCAGAAGGAAACATCCCCATGCATGGGAAGGACATCGCAGAATTTAGATATAGAAAAACAAAAATGCGTGACTCACATGGAGATTTACAATGCTCTCTTGCCCGGGTTTAAAACTGGTGCGTAAGGATCAGCGCTGATGACACTCAGCACTGCTTAGGTTTTTTTGTGGCACGCTTCACCTGGGTTAACCCAGAGAGCCTTTTCTGCACAATTCAGGGAGCAGAATTGGTAGTATGCTCGAATCATCTGTTTTCACCACAAATGCAAAGATTGCACTCTTCCTCTTACTTTGTTCAGAGTAAGATTCTAGAATGCTCTTCTTTCAAGGCACATTTAGCTAGATATTCCGGGGGTGTGTGTGGGGAGACCGAAGAACTGACATAGCTCGCGGAAACTTCCCCAAGAAATATGTCAAGCCTGAAAAGTTTGTCCAATTACATCCATCACAGCTGCTGAAGCTGCTCCTTCTTGTGGAAACTCTGTGCACTGCCAGGGGGTGGAAAAGGAAGAAGAAAGCAAAGAGAGCCTGTGGCACACAATGCCTTTTTCCTAAAAGAGCCATTTTAAGATTCACTCGGAATGGAAGGGACTTGAATTCATTCTATTAAGTGAAGTGTGGCAGTCTCTCGAAGGCAAGCATCACGCTCTCCTTCACATGTGGAATCCAGGGATGGGAGATGGAATGAAATTAAAGGAGGCAGCTATGAGGGGTGTGAAAGTGGAAGATGGGATAAAAAGGCGGAGGGATTCATCAATCAAAGTACATTATATGCATGTGTGAAAAGTTATCACGAACCCCAATACTCTGCACAATTAATATGTGAAAGTCATAACAAAACGATTCAAGTTCAAATTCTACCTGCTTTGCTGCCTGAGAGGCACTCGGAGGGACCAATGTGCAGTTGCTGGAGATGCTCCCCCAGTGGGTGGGCAACCCCCGCTCCCCCAGGGCTCAGTAAACACAGGACACAGGGACTCTTTGATACACCTTCCTCTTGAACACCTCTCTCTCATTTTACCTACCCCTTGTCTGCCACTCTAGAAAGCCTATTCACAGGCACACAGTTCCCCATCTCACATCAGAACCTCACATCTCTATCACCACAGATGAATCTGGAGTCACTATTTCTTTCTCTGAAGGCTAAAAATACACTTCTGAATAATGCATGAATGAAAAAGGAAATTAAAAGGGAAGTCAGATGGTATTTTATGTGAATTAAAACACAGCGTAACAGAATCTGTCAGATGCACTGAGGCAGCTCTTTGGGGACATTCATAACATAACATGTCTACAAAAGAGAAGGAAAAGTGTTTCTGGTTCTTCAGGGGCTTCAGTGTCCACCTTAAGAAATGAAAAGGGGCTGGAGAGATGGCTCAATGGCTAAGAGCACTTGTTGCTCTTTCAGACGGCCCAGGTTGAGTTCCCAGAACGCACATGATGGCTTCCAAGCAGCTCTAACTCCAGTTCCAGAGGATCTAACACCCTCTTCTAGCTTCCATGGGCATTGCACATATGTAGTGTACATACACACGTACAGGCAAACACCCATACAGGTAAAATAAAATTAGATAAATCTTCGGATAAACCTTTTAAATCCCAGAACGGTCTTACCTTAAATCCCAGCACTCAGGAGGTAAGTGGATCTCTGTGAGTTACAGTGTATCCAGAGTTACACAGTGACACCCTGACAAAGGGAGGGTGCTACTCATTAGTTCTAAGATGAACAGAAAAAAAAAGATATCATAAAGGTAAGAGCACAGAGTAATGAGATACAATTGAAAAAAGTACTTAGGAAAGTCAAGGACACCAAAAGTGGTTTTGAAAAGATCCATAATATTTAGCATATGTAGTCCAAGAGAAACCACACAAGTTCCCAATACCAGGCGTGAAAGGTAATGTCACCATAGGGTAAACGGATTCCAAAGAATTATATTGAGACATTATCCCAGTGAACTGAGCAACCTAGATGAACCATGTAAATCTCTAAAAGATACACACTGCCAAAACTCACTTCAGTAAACGGGCTAATGAAGCAAACAGTTCTCAAGAGGTGAAACGCAAATGAAATAAACGTGAAAAATGTCCCACCTCACTGGCCATCAAATAAAAGCTGCGTGAAACTTCATTTTACTCCTGTCAATATAAAAACCAAGCATGTTACTGGGGACATGGACAGAAAGGAGCCTCTATATTCTAATGCTGGGAAGGCAAGCTGGTCCAGCCAGCTTGGTCCCAGCATGGAGGCTTCTAAAAAGATGGATAATGTTATCAATTAGTATCACATAGCTCAGCTATACCAGCCCTGGTTATGTATCTAGGGAACTCCAAATCAGCACATCACAGGATCACACGCCATCAATGTTGCCTACGGCTCTACTCACAATTCTTTCTCCCATTCTCAGCCTTCCTTGTTTGTCTCTGTGAGATTCGCCCCTTCTGTGTTAGCAGGTTTATTGGTGTTGTCTGTGTTCAGGCCTTTCATATACACAGCCACATGGATGAGCTACCATGAGTATACAGCTTCCCATACATTTCCAGAAGAGGTGATCTCACAGCAGACTTCTTGTTCCTTTGGCTCTTTAAGACTTTCTACATCTTCTGTGATGTGTGATGATCCCTGAACCTTAGGTGCAGGAGCTATGCTGTAGATGGATCAGTTGGGATGGGGCTCCACAAGTCTGCATTTTGATGGGTTATGGTTTTCTGCAATGGCCTCTGTTGCAAAGGTAAACTTTTTAGACAAGGTATGAATGAGAGCTACACTTACCTGTGGGTGTAAGGATAGATATTTAGAATGCAGTTAGGAATTGGGCTGGTTTGGTAAAGTGATGGTTATGGGTTGTCCTTGAAGATCTAGTTAGTATGTATATATTCAAAATATGTATTTATACACAATTAAAGAAAAAGAGGCCACGAATTTGAGAGAGATCAGGAGAAAGATATATGCAGGAGATTGGAAGGATAAGAGGTAAGGGGGCAAATGATATAACTACATTTTAATTTAAATTATTAATAAAATAATTATTAACAAAATTACTGTTAAAACAATATTATTAATACTGATAATGTCATTTGCAAGAAATTAATTCAACTGAAAAGAATCATATTAAGAAAATCAAGCCAGCCTCAGACAAATATTATGTGTTTTCTTTCATTTATGCTTTCTAGATCTTACATAATACAAAAACCCATGTATATGGATGTAGAAGTAGGAAGGAGATCGTCTAGAGGAACAAAGGGGACTAAGGAGGGAGGGGAGAAAAAGGAGAGAGCAGGGGCTATGGGAAGAATATAGACTTGTATGGAAAATTTAAAGTAATAATAATAAGCTAGATGATATGAGTCATTCTTTGACTTCTTAAAAAACTGACTTTGTAGCTAAAAATCTTTTTTAAGGTACTTATTTTTAGTTTAATTTTTATTGATTATTACTGAGCTCTACATTTTTCTCTGCTCCCTTCCCTGCCTCTCCCCCCTTCAACCCTCACCCAAGGTCCCCATGCTCCTAATTTACTCTGGAGATCTTGTCTTTTTCTACTTCCCATGTAGATTAGATATTCATTATTGTCTAGGTTCTCTGGGATTGTGACTTATAGGCTGATTTTCTTTGATTTGTGTTTAAAAAACACTTATGAGTGAATACATATGATAATTGTCTTTCTGGGTCAGAGTTACCTCACTCAAAATGATGTTTTCTAGCTCCATTCCATTTGCCTGCAAATTTCAACATGTCATTACTTTTTTCTGCTGTGTAGTACTCCATTGTATAAATGTACCACATTTTCCTTATCCATTCTTCAATTGAAGGGCATGTTGGTTGTTTCCAGGTTCTGGCTATGACAAACAATGCTACTATGAACATAGTTGAGCACATGTCCTTGTGGCACAATTGAGCATTCTTTGGATTTGCTGGGTCTTGAGGTAGGTTGTTTCCTAATTTTCTGAGAAATCACCATACTGATATCCAAAGGGACTGTACCAGCTTGCACTCCCACCAGCAATGCAGGAGTGTTCCCTTTACCCAAGAACCCTTCCAGCATAAGTTGTCATCAGTGTTTTTGATCTTAGCCACTCTTAACAGGTATAAGATGGAATCTCAGAGTTGTTTTGATTTGCATTTCTCTGATGACTAGGGATGTTCAGCCCTTCCTTAAGTGTCTTTNCTTTACAGAAGCTTTTCAGTTTCAGGAGGTCCCATTTATTAATTGTTTCTCTCAGTGTCTGTGCTACTGGGGTTATATTTAGGAAGTGGTCTCCTGTGCCAATGTGTTCAAGTGTTCTCCTCATTTTCTTTTCTATGAGGTTCAGTGTGGTTGGCTTTATGTTGAGGTCTTTAATCCATTTGGACTTGAGTTTTGTGCATGGTGATAGATAGGGATCTATTTTCATTCTTCTACATGTTGATATCCAGTTATGCTAGCACCATTTGTTAAATGTGTTTTCTTTTTTCCATTTGATATTTTTTGCCTCTTTGTCAAAAATTAGGTGTTTGAAGGTGTGTGGATTAATATCCAGGTCTTCTATTCGGTTCCATTGGTCCTCCTGTCTGTTCTTATGCCAATACCAGGCTGTTTTCAGTACGGTAGCTTTATAGTAGAGTTTGAAGGCAGGAATTATGATGTCTCCAGAAGTTCTTTTATTGTACAGGAGTGTTTTGACTATCCTGGGTTTTTTGCTTTTCCATATGAAGTTGAATACCGTTCTTTTGAGGTCTGTGAAGACTTTTGCTGGGATTTTGATTGGTATTACATTGAATCTGTAGATTGCTTTTGGTAATATTGTCATTTTACCTACCCAAGAGCATGGGAGATCTTTCCACTTTCTGGTATCTTCTTCAATTTCTTTTTTCAAAGATATAAAGTTCTTGTCATACAAGTCTTCCACTTGTTTAGTTAGAGTTACTCCAAGATATTTTATGCTATTTGTGGCAATTGTGATGGGTGATGTTTCTCTGATTTCTTTCTAAGCCCATTTATGATCTGTGTACAGGAGGGCTTCTGATTTTTTGAGTTAATCTTGTCTCCTACTACATTACTGAAAGTGTTTATGAGTTATAGAAGCTCCTTGGTAGAATTTTTGGGGTCGCTTATATAAACTATCATATCATCAGCAAATAATGAGAATTTGACTTCTTTTCTGATTTGTGTCCCCTTGATCTCCTTTTGGTGTCTTATTGCTCTAGCTAGGACCTCAAGAACTGTATTGAATAGATATGGAGATATGGACAACCTTGTCTTGTTGCTGATTTCAGTGGGATCGCTAGGAGTTTCTTTCCATTTAGTTTGATGTTGGATGTTGGCTTGTTGTATATTGTCTTTATTATGTTTAGGTATGTTTCTTGTATCCCTGCTCTCTCCAAGACCTTTATCATGAAGGGGTGTTGCATTTTGTCAAAAGCTTTTTCAGCATCTAATGAGATGATCATGTGTTTTTTATTTTTCAGTTTGTTTATATGGTGGATTACGTTGACAGATTTTCATATGTTGAACCATCCCTGCATCTCTGGGATGAAGCTGACTTGATCATGGTGGATGATGGTTCTGATGTGTTCATGGATTCGATTTGCCAGTATTTTATTTAGTATTTTTGCATCAATGTTCATGAGGGAGATTGGTCTGTAATTCTCTTTCTTAGTAATGTCTTTATAAGGTTTGAGTATCAGGGTAATTGTAGCCTCATAAAAACAGTTTGGCAATGTTCCTTCTGTTTCTATTGTGCAGAACAATTTAAGGAGTATTGGTATTAGTTCTTCTTTAAAAATCTTGTAGAATTCTGAGCTGAAACCATCTGGTCCTGGGATTATTTTGGTTGGGAGACTTTTGATAAATCTTTCTATTTCTTCAGCAGTTATGTCTGTTTAATTTGTTTATATGGTCTTGATTTAATTTTGGTAAGAGATATTTATTCAGAAAGTTGTCCATTTCCTTTAAGTTTTCCAATTTGTGGAGTACAGGTTTTTGGAATATGGCTGGATGATTTTCTGTATTTCCTCCGTGTCTGTTGTTATATCCCCCTTTTCATTTCTGATTTTGTTAATTTGGATATTCTCCCTCTGCCTTTTGGTTAGTTTGGATAAAGGTTTGTCTATTTTGTTGATTTCAACTCTCAATTTGATTATTTCCTGCTATCAAGTTCTTTGGGTAAGTTTGCTTCTTTTTGTTCTAAAGTTTTTAAATGTCCTGTTAATTCACTAGTGTGGGATTTTTTTCCAGCTTCTTTGTGTGAGCATCTAATGCTATGAACTTTTTTCTTAACACTGCTTTCATTGTGTTTCATAAATTTGGGTATGTTGTGTGGTGATTTTCATTGAATTTTAGGAAGTCTTTAATTTCTCCCTTTATTTCTTCCTTGATCCATTGATGATTCAGGTGAGCATTGTTTAATTTCCAGGTGCCTGTGGGCTTTCTGGAATTAGTTTTGCTGTTGACTTCTAGTTTTAAACCATAGTGATCTGATAAGATACATAGGGTTGTTCCATTTTTTTTGTATCTGTTGAGGTTTGTTTTGTTAGCAAGTATGTGGTCAATTTTTGAGAAGGTTCCATGAGGTGCTGAGAAGAAGGTATATTATTTTATGTTTGGATGGAATATTCTATAGATGTCTGTTAAGTCCATTTGAGTCATAACATCTGTTAGTTCCCTTGTTTCTCTTTTAATTCTTTGTCTGACTGACCTGCCCAGTGGTGAGAGTGGAGTGTTGAAGTTTCCCACTATTAGTGTGTGGGGTTTAATGTAAGATTTGAGCTTTAGAAGTGTTTCTTTTACATATGAGGGTGCCCTTGTATTTGGGACATAGATGTTCAGTATTAAGATTTCCACTTGATGGATTTTTCCTGTGACTAATATGAAATATCCCTCTTTGTCTCTTTTGATTGATTTTAGTTTGAAGTCTATTTTGTTATATACTAGGATAATAGCTAAGAATCTTAATACAAATAAAATTATCAGCCTTGATGGTGTCACTGTCAAATTCTACCAATCAGTTATGGTATAAATAACAATAATTCTACATAAACTCGTCTAGAAAGCTGAAGAGAACAAAATATTTCCAAACTCATTCCATGAAGGTTCACTGCCCTGATAACAAAAACAGACACTGGAAACAGAGAAAGAGACCAATGGCTTTTATGAGCTTAGACGCAAAAAGAATACCAATTTAGAAATCAAATCCAACAACATAAAAAGAGAAAGTAGATGATGGCCAAGTGGAATTTATTCCAGGAATGTGAGGCTAGTTCAAAATTCAAAAATAAACTTATAACTCATTAGCCTAACAGGCTAAAAACGAAAAGTTATGATCATCTCAAAAGATGTAGGAAAAAATATCTGCCCAAATCTAAATCTATTTAAATAAAAAAATAGTCCCCATCAAAACAAAGCATAAAAGAGTATCTACCAATGTGATATGATATCATGTATCTAATGGAGGATCTCTGGGGAAGAAGGTAGGAATATTTGCTCTTACTGACGCACAACACCATACTAGAGTTTCTGGTGCAGTATGCCCAGGGCAACACACTACGACAAGGACGGAAAAGAAGGCATACGGATCAGAAGGAAAAAGGGAAACACCTTTAGTCTCAGATGACAATTATCTATGTGAAGCTACACAAAAGCTACTAAAATGTTAGCAAGGTCACAGGATATAAGGTCAACGGGCAAAATCAATTATTTCTGTATAAAATTGAATTCCAGAAATTAAAGAATTTTAAAATAGCTCTTCACTGTACTTGCAAACGCATGAACTTTTAAGGATGTTTGACAAGATGTGCAAGGCATTCATAATAACAAATTAAAACAAGATAAAGCCCAGGATCTAGATACCTAGATAAAAAGACCTAACTCTTTAAAGAGATATCCCATGTCGATGGATTGGAAATCTACAGGTTGTTAAAATTTTTTAGTAGGGTTATCTGTCTAGTTTCCCTAAACATTTAATGGATTCCCAAGTAAAATCATGGGAAACTTTTTATTATTGTTCCAGAAATCTGAAGTAGATTTTTTTATTTTATATGAAAATGCAAAGAACCTAAAATGACCAAAATAACTTTTGAAAGAATAAAACTGGGAAACTCAAACTACCTGACCGCAATGCTTTTTGTTGTTGTTGTTGTTGTTGTTTTATGTTAAAAATATGTGCTTATTTATTTATTGACACGCACAGTAAAACCAAGGCTAGCAATTTATTGATTACATAGAGTATTAGATCTGGCACCTTCAAAATACAGGGCTCTTTTATTCCAACTACCTTCCTTTTTTTAATTTATTTATTTCTTAATTAATTAAAGATTTCTGTCTCTTCCCCACCACCGCCTCCCCTTTCCCTCACCCTCCCCCAATCATGTCCCCCTCCCTTCCCACAGGGCAGGGAACCGCAATGCTTTTATAAAGTTAAATAATCAAGACAGCGGCATTAACCTAAAGGTAGACAGCTGGATCAGGGAGGAGGTATTGTTTCTATCACTACAGATAAAAAACTAACTCAAATGAATCACAGATATTAAATTTCTATAGGCAAACATAGTAGAGCTGGGTGTAGTGGCTTATACTCTTAATCCCAGCATTTGGGAAATGGAAGCAGTTAGGTCTCTGTGAGTTAGAGACCAGCCCGATCAACATAGCGAGTTCTTGGACAGTCAGAGCCATATATGAGACCCCATCTCAAAAAAAAAAAAAAAATCTAAGAGATATTAGAATCAGTATGGGAAAAGTATAAGCGGCAGAGAGCAAATCCTGAAGGTGAACTTCTTCACTCAGGAAGGAAGGTGTGGCTCCCACGCTGCTTCATACACTCCTAAACTTTCAACTTTTTTCTGATCGATAGACCGGTGGTGCCCGCCACAAGCTCTCTTAAATGCACCCATGGCTATACTCAGACAGAAACACGGCCATACCGAGCTGCTGTTCAAATGGGGACCCGATCCCGGGGGCAGCAGGAGAAGCACCAAGTGGCCAAGCGATTGGCCATCAGGTGACAGACAGACAGTCTGTTCCCCCAAGTGGGAGCCACACATGATGGGGATCAGAGCTAGCGCTCCAGAAATGAAGACAGCAGACTGCATCTTCACTAGGAATGACTTCGAATCCCGAAATATCTCCAGAGATGGAAAAGACAAAAACCTACTTGCCCATGAGCCCTTAACGTTTTCTCCTCGCTCCTCCATAGGCTAGGATGATGCTGATGTGGGTGGTACAGCCTGTAATCCCAGCACCTGGGAGGTGGGGGCAGAAGGACCAGGATCTCAACATCGTCTTCAACTACACAGCGAGTTCTAGGCTAGCCTGGGGTACATAAGAACCCGCCTTAAAGCTGGGCCTGGTGGCACTCACCTTTAATCCCAGTACTTGGCAGGGCAGAGACAGGAGGATTTCATTGAATTCCAGATCAGCCTAGTCTGCAGAGCAAGTTCCAAAATCTATCAGTCAATACATAAGTAAGTAAATGGCAAGCTGGCTAGGAACTATTGTACTCACCCACGTCCACTGCCTTAACTCTCCCAGCCATTCCCATAAGAAACGGTGGCCTTATCTATATGGGAAGTAGAAAAAGACAAGATCTCCTGAGCAAATTGGGAGATGGGAACCACAGGAGAGGGTTGAAGGGGAGGGAAGGAAGCAGAGAAAAATGTAGAGTTCAATAAAAATCAGAGAAAGAGAGAGAGAAAGAGAGAGAGAGAGAGAGAGAGAGAGAAAGAAAGAAAGAAAGAAAGAAAGAAAGAAAGAAAGAAAAAGGAATGATGGCCTGTTGTGTAGGCCGACACTTAGCGGAATTCATAGTCCTACGAGGCTTTCACAGCCAAGTGGCCTCGCTGGAAACTGGGTCTCTCCTGGGGATATTTCATCATTCTGAGGGGTTGTTTAGTCTCAGCAAGGAGCACACTGACTTCCCTTGGCCCAGTGACAAGTAACCCATATATTTATACTATTAGTCCTTGAAGTTTGAAATTAGCTTGGTTACATCCACTGCTTGGTCTTTTCCAGCTGCAGCACAGGTTGATTAAAGGCAGCCGCTTGCGTGTGTACTTCGTGTCCGATTCCACTGCGACTGCCTGAAGCGGTCTGGATGTGCTATCTAGGGGAGCCTCAGGTGTTCACAGTCAATTACGGTAAATTCAGGCCAATCTCACTCAAGCAATCCCACCAAAGAATGAAAGTGAATCAAAGCAAATTGCATCTCAGGAAGAATCCAAGTCAAGGCCACAAATGCGGCAAACAACCTCCACGTGTCCCAATTCCTATCACGTCTGCACTCAGTTCCCCAATCTGGTGCAAAAAAAAAAAAAATGGGATTTAGAGAGTTTATCAAGGATTTAATCAAGTAGCAAGCCCAGTGACAAGTTTTTCTGATATCGTCTTCTTGATGGAATGAAAACACAGAGCCCCTGGTGCCTACGGTGGTCTCTTGATTCTAACAAATTTATTGGTCTCCATTCTGATGAACAGGAAAGGCCAGAAGCAATTTATGTTCCCCACAGCTGGGGTCTGGGCTGGATGTTTCCAGGTTCTTTGCTTTTTATTCAAAGGACTGACATAAAGGCTTATATATATTTGTGAAAATAGCAAGCGACTTAATCCAAAGTGAAGCTATAGCACAGATTAGGCAGGGATACTACCAAGATTGACAGTGAACCCCAGAATACTCAAGGGACCCCATTATTGTTTGAGGTTTCCTTTTACGGGGCTCAAGAGAGGGAAACATTGGATTGCTAAGAGGTCCAATGAGCGTGGTTCTCTGCTTTGATTGGTAGATTATGTCATGTTATCATTTTCCTACTGTGCATATCCCTTCCCATGATGCACCTGATTTTAATCCTACACATGTCTATGTATGCACATGCCTAAGACGGTGGGATTCTCTCTTTCTTTGAGGACAGTTTTGCCTTGGTGCACATGTCCCCGAGACCAGTGCAGACTGGATCAGCCTTTCCATTCTTTCCTGATACATTGAGAATATATCTGAACAGAAACAAAGTTTGATTGCTGTTGGGTAGGAGAAACTTGTCCCATTGTGCAGAGATGGGTAAACATGTAGCTCAATTAGGTGAGCGCCTGAGGTTGCCAGGTGCATTGCTCAAAGAGGAGTCTATGTACAGGTAAAGGAGCTAGGCTGCCCGCTGAATCGTTGAGTGGTGTGAGTGTGAACGTAATTCAAACCGAGTCCGGGTTACTAACGATCCCCTACGCTTGCCTGCCCTAACTGGGTTTGAACTGACAGGATTAGTTCAGAGAGGGCACTGTTACCTTTAGTGATTCAGAGAAACTGCAGAGCTAGGATTACCTGAGATCAAAGCCTGGCTCTGGACAATTTACTAGCTGTGTGTGCTTAGGAGAATTAAACTCTCTGTGCCTCGGTCCCCTCATCTGTAAAGCAGGGTTTAACAGTGCCTACCTCCAAGGGTTATGAGGATCAGCAGGATGGCTCAGTGGGTGAAGGTGCTTGCTTTGCCATCAAGGCCTGATGACTTGGGTTCAGTCCCCTCGGACCCGTATGGTGAGAAGAAAGACATGCTCCCAAAAGTTGTCTCCTGAATTCCACATGTGATCTGTTGTATAAAGGTGCCATTGTGTGTGTGTGCATGCATACACACACACACACACACACACACACACACACACTCTATAATTGAATTTTTCTTAAAAGGATTATGAGTTAAATGGGTTAATATAATAAAGTATTTAAGGAACACCTTGCATCCAATGGCTATACATACTGGCTTGTCATCTAACAGGAAAGTAAATACATCTTTGGGGAGCTTGACTAACTTACCATCCCTCAAGACATGGTTCTAGCTCAATACAGGTACATCTTCTAACGGGATGTAGCTAGTGCATCACTGTGTGGTCCCCAGAACTGTCACTATAAACTCCTACTATAATTCTCCACTGGACTGCCCAACTTTCTCCTCTAGCACTGTCTGTGTGACCTCCCAGCTCAAGACCTAAAAGCCCGCCCCCCCCCCTTCCTCTAGTAGACAAGTAGAAGAAAAAAGAGCCAGGTGGTAGTGGTGGTGGCACACACCTTTAATCCCAACCCTTGGGAGGCAGAGACAGGGGGATCTCTAAGAGTTTGAGGTCAGCCTGATCTACAGAGTGATCTACAGGACAGACTCCAAAGCTACGAAGAAGCTGTCTTGGAAAACAACAACAACAACAACAACAAAGAAACAAACAAAAAGAATAAAAGAGAAAGGCTATACCGGGCAGTGTTGGTACACACTTTTAATCCCAGCACTAGGGAGGTAGAGGCAAATGGATCTCTGTGAGTTCAAGGCTGGCCTGGTCTACAGAGTGAGTTCCAGAACAGCTGGGACTACACAGAAAATCCTCGCTGGAGCTAGGGTGAATCTCAAACCTGAGGTCACTTTAGGAATGTGACTGAACTATCAGTCTAGAGTAAACGCCAGTGTGTAGTGCATCAATCAGAGAACATTGCTAACACCTGGGACCCTCTCATCATCTCAGAGATTAGTAGGGGAGAGAGACCCCGGTACAGACCTGAGTTACGACACAATTTTAGAGAGCAAAGAGTAGACTGGGCTTGGTGTTGAAATCAATTCCTCCGAGGGGCAACAGAGGAGACTAAATGAGGTAGAAGGACTCCTAAGCTCCTATCATCTTGAGTAACCAACCAGTCACATCCACACTGCCCACATGTGGCAATTTAAGACTTGAAGAAACCTGGGCTGCTGTTGTAAACACACAAGCCTGCTAGGGAGCTTGTAGCCCTCGGGGGTCAGGTAGCTGGGTCTTCCAGCTTCTTAATTATGTTAGTTCTATCTGGCAACTGCTACGTAGAAGAAAGGCAAATTGTCTTTCTCACTGGGGAAAAGAAGGGATCCCATTCTTTCTGGTTAAAAAAAAAAAAAGATGCTGCAGAGACATGCAACAACCCACACTGTGGTCTGGGGGAGACTGCATTCCTGTGGCCAGGAGTCGTGAAGAAATATCCCAGGAGAAAGGAAGCTACTCCAGAGAATGGTTACCTGAGAGGCTGCCAATGAGCCATTGTTGGCCCCAGGCCTGGGTCTCGGCTTTGCAGTGTTTGTAGGAAACTCTAGGGTATTCCTAGAACAGATCTGGAAGCCCAGGCAAATGCAGAGAAACACACGCGAGCACAAGGTTCACTAGGCAGCCTCTGACTCACAGGTGCTGAGGAGTCTGAGCCTTCCAGAGAGACAAAGAAGCCAGAGACTTGGCCTTCAGAAACCCAAGTCAAAAGCTACACACGGTGGCTCACACCTACAATCCTTAGTAGGCTGAGGCAGGAGGATTGCCAAGAGTACAAGACCAGTATGGGCTAGAGTATGACTGTCTCAAAAATATACACAAATCTATAATATTCTTAAAGGAAGGACAGAAAAGGAAAGATGGAGACACAAATACTTTTAAGAGCTTTTTTTTTTTAATTTCAGAACAAACACAGGCAATTACTTTCTGATAGCAACAAGCTGTGACTACACAGGAATGAAGCGAGTCACTTCTCACACTTCAGTAATTCAAGCAGTCAACCACAGGTGTCACAGACACAATTTTATTCAAATTGTGCATAGATCTCAAACTCACATTTTTTTTTAAAAAAAAACTTTTTATTCTGGTATCAAAATAGTTATCTCTTTAAAATACCTTGAAAAGCTGGAATACAATTATCTTGCCATATATTAAATACTCTCCTAAAATATCAATCATCTCTCTCCCGCCTCTCACAGGCTCTTACCTCCACTGCCATTCTCATCCTTTCCATTTCTTGGCATCTCTGACACTTATCCAAGAGAAGCATGAAAGGAAAAGATGTTCCTTACAAGCCCTTTATTTAAAAAAAAAGAAAGTAAAGGAAGGGGGGAAAGATGGGAAGGAGGGAGGGAGGAGGAGGGGGAGGAGGAAGGTGGGAGTGGGACATAAAGTTAGGAGCAAGCCAACTGGTGAGTGTTCAACACGACACCACAAAGTCTTTTTAGTACAGCTATGCTTGCCCTCTACTTACATAAACCAAATACCGGTTTTAGCTTGTCGTGCTAATTTGAGCTCAGCAGCACCGTCTACTGGCCAGGCTGACCAAAATCCAACAATGAGAACCCAAACAATTTGACACTGGGTTATTGGGACACGAGTCCAAACTTTTTTTTTTCCTTTAGACATCACAAGTCAACTGGATTCTAGAAAATCCACTATGGACACAGGCTTCCTGCAGATTCCCAGGGCACAGCCCGGGAATGCCAGCTTCACACAGCACTGAAATGTTCCGTCAGAAGCTGGACTCGGGTAAGGACTTCTTCCGACCTAAGGAAAGAGTGTGGTATTTCACCCTCTGCAAGGTGCCGTAAGAATTCTGTTCCCCAGGAATGGTCCTTTGTGAAGTGCCAGCCGTACTGGCTTTAGGGGGCCTGCTGGCTTTGCGGGGGAGGTGAAGAGAACTGGGTGCAGATCTGATGTCCCTCTCCATGTGGTAGCCCACGCTCCGGGCTGGGCTCTCTCGAATCCTGAGGGCAGGGGATGAGCCTCGAGCTTGCTCGTTCATGGCAGGGCTCAGCCTGTCACTCACCAGGGAGATTGGGGGTGCTGGTGGGGAGCTCTCAGCCCTGACAGTCTTCTTGTGCTCTTTCTTCCAAAACACAGACTTCAGAAGAGTGAAAGTCCCCTGTCCCTTGTCTTTGTCAGGGGCTTTTTCCTCCACAGCAGCCCTAGCCTTCATCTTGGGTAAGGTACCTGTGCCGTTGTCCTTCAAGTTTCTGAGCAACCCAGTGGAGGGGGAAGGTGGACTACTCTGGCTGCCCACCTGACCACTTCCCTTCCAGGTTGTCATCTTCTGGCCCTCAGGGCGGCGGGCTTGTTTTTCGTCCCCCACTGAGGACATCACAGTGAGGGGCAGGTCAAACTTTTTGGGGAGTTTGATATCCTGATTTGCATTTCCCGTTCGTGTCCTGACTGTGTTCAGACCGTCATCTAAGGATCCCAGGGCTGGATGGTGGTTGAGGTGGCACGAGGAAAGGGGCACCCCGGTTGCTCCTTGACTGATGTCTCGACCACTGTCTTCACTCTTAACAGGAAGGGTGCCATCTGGCCTAGGCGAGGCTGACTTCTCATCCCCGCCAGCAGCGCGTGTCAACAGCGGCACAATGGACTGGCTGGTGGACCGGGGTCTTCGTCTGGACTCGAGGTACTCCACCAGCTCAACAGATGCCCCAGGCCGTTTCTCCCTGTGTCCAAAGGACCATCTCAGGGGCATGGTCTTGAAGGGCCCATGCCTGGATCGGGAAGCAGGAGGTGTCTTTATGCTAATACTTCGGCCACCAACACTCCGAACCAAAGGCTTGGATTCAACCCCTCCTGAAAGAGACACAGAGACTGTGAACACCTAATAGGGGTTTGTGCAGTGCCAGTCCTCAAGCAGTGATGTGTCAGGTGCAGGGCTGGCCACAGCAACTATAGCATGAGCCAGGCACACAGAGTTCCTGCCCTCAAGGCCACCGATGGCTTCATCCACTATCCACAGAATCCATGAACACATTTAAAACCACAGGGAAAGCCATGGGCAAAGAAGGGATATGGTATCCACAGAGGATTGCTGCCAGGATCCCAGGCAATAGCAAAACCTGTGGATGCATAAACTTCTTCTATGAAACAGAGGGTGTGCAGTAAGCCACACATAACCTTCTGTAGACTAATTCTTCTCTAGATTATTTATGAGACAGACACACAGCAAATGCCATGTAAACAGCTGTTAAGCTCTATCCACTTAGGGAGTAATCACAAGAAAAAAATGTTTGGGCATGTTTAGTACAGACTCCCCCCCCCACACCTGCAGTTATTGAATCGGCAGATAGGGAATCCTACATGTAGAGGGCTGACTATCTCCACGTGCCCTGCAGCAGATCACTGAGGGGCTCCCTCAAGTCAGCTGCCCTGAGATCTAACATCATTATCATCCATCTTTAACTATGTTTATGGACGGAATGATTAGCAAATGTCTCTCAAACTGAGTCATAATTAAGTACTTGTACTTTAAAATGTAAGAGTGTCACATATCCCACAGTGGGCCCAAAAGAAAACAAAGTAATTATAGGCTTCGTCTTATCAGATTTGTGCTGTGGGATGATCGTTCTGTATGCTGTGAATATATATTCCTCTCTTTGATTAATAATAAAAGCTGTTGGACCAATATCCAGGCAGGATAAGGTTAGGTGGAACAATCAAACTGAGAACTTAGATGAGGAGGGGCAGTGTTGAGAGAGCTGCCAGCCAGAGGCTGGGCAGGCAGGATGTGTAGAAAATGAGGTTAGCAATCCTTGAACAATGTGGCAAAATATAGATAGAAATATGAGTTAATTTAAATGTAAAAGTTAGCTAGTAATAAGCCTGAGCTATTGGCCAAGCATTTACAATTAATATAAGCCTGAGTGGTTATTTGGGACTGGGTGGTTGGGACAAGAAACTTCTGCCTACAGAGTGGCATTTTGTATGTTTCTGCATTTTGCAATTACCTGAAAATAGCTAGTGCTTTTGGTATGTAGTATTAAGTAAGGCATTTAGAATCTAAGAAGGTATCATGACATCATGATCCAACTTGCAAACACACACATGCATTCTTTTCTATAGTCCAACCCTTCTAAAGGGAACATACATGATTGACATCGCATGCCTTTCCTGATGTGGGATTCCACTCTGTATGCTGTGAACATGCTTTATTACCATTGGTTATTAAAGAAGCTACTTTGGTCTATGACAAAGCACAATAGAGCAAGGCTGAAATTCCAAGCAGAGATAGAAGAGGAAAGAAGGCAGAGGCAGGGAGATGCCATGTAGCCACCCAAGAATCAAGGGGTAAAAAATCCACAAGCCTTGTGGCAAAGTATAAAATAGAAATGGGTTCATTTAAGATGTAAGAGTTAGTTAATAAAAAGCCTGAACTAATAGGTCAAAGAGTATGTAATTAATATTAAGCCTCAGAATGGTTAGTTCATAAGTGGTTTGGGAACAGGCTGGTGGAGAGAAACCAGTCCAGGGGGAACAGCAGGACAGAGAAAACCTTCAGCCACGCTTCCCGAAGAAGGGTCACTGTCCTCCTTGTACTGCCAGAACAGCTTGATGCCTGACTTGGACAGCCCACATGTCTGCCCCTGTTCCATGTGGGCTACGTGCTTGTTAGTCAAGTACTGAAGCGCGGCTCTGGTGCTCACAGCCGGCTGCTGACAATACACAGCTACTCCTGGCTTGGGAGTGTTAGGGGCTGAATGCTTAGACCCCTCCCATCTCACAAGTGGAAACTTTAACCCCCAAGTTCATGCCACAAGAAGTGAGGCTTCAGAAGAGTGTCCTTGTCGGAAGAGGTAAGAAAGACCAGAGCTGTCTCTGACTCTTCCATAACACAACCCACCCGGCCCCTGACCCCATCCTGCAGAGTCATGAGGAGTACATTTTGGTCACGGGAAGGCCCCTGCCTGCCTATTTCTATTACAGCAGTCCCAAAGAGCTATGACAGAGACCAGCTCTGAAGACAATCAAGGACTTTGGCCACAAAACACCCATGTAGGGAGGTTCTGAGATTCAGGCACACAGGTGTGAGGTCAGCGAGAGATAAGGTCACAGAGCATGCTGGGACAGGAATCTAAGTGCACCGGTACACATCTGCCCGGCATCTGAGAAAGCAGGCCCACAGGGAGCAGCCACACACCGATATCAGAGGTTCCACGGGGATCTCAGCTGCTGGGGTTTTCATATGTCATTTTTAATACCTTTTTCTTTAGAGAAATTTTTATATTGGCCAGGAATAGACCCAATTCCACCCAAAATACTCTGTCATTTCGGTTCGCATTGACCTTGTGGCTCCGCCATTGAATTCTCCACACCTGGGGAAAGATGAAACACGGTTCTGGAGGTGAAGGTGTGTGTGAAGTTTCCTTGTTCCTCATCCTCGGCTCTTAGAAGGGCAGAGAGGGACGTTTTGCATCAGGAGGACAAAGCTATGGCTTTTCAACCTTCACCAGGTGGAGTGGCCTAAGCCCTGGCAGGTGGCAAGAAGACCTGGTTAGTGCTGTAAATAACCACCTTTCTCTTCTTCCTGGTGTGAAAGGGCCCTGGGCCAGGGCTGATAGCAACCCACATTACAGACACCCAAAGGACCCCTTCGGTTCACCTCTTTTTGGGAAAAAGCACCTACTTGTCCTTTCATCTATTTATTACCCACAACAGGATCCGAGGTGGGCAGGGATGGAGAGCCTTGGAGAAACGGAAATAAACAGCATAAGCAGAGCAAAAGCAGCACCCACAGGGCCCCCACTCGCTCGCTAACCAAGCATCCCCCCTCTTTCTCAGGACTCAAGCCCTTCCTCTGGGAGATGGCTCTTATGGAGAGCAGGGTGCTGGAAAGAATGGTGGAATCCAGGGAGTCTAAGGACCACAAAGGACCTATAGGGTTTCTTTTTAATATTTATTTTTATTGCATGTGTGTTTTTCTCCACGTACATGCGTTCCATCTTTGTGCCAGGGGCTGTGGAGGTCGGAAAAGGGAGTCAGACCCCATGAAAATGGAGTTACAGATAGACTTGAGTGGCCATGTAGGTGCAGGGAACTGAACCCGGGTCCTCTGCAAAAAGAGCAAATGCTCTTAACCACAGAGCCACACCTTCAGGCCTTGGGACCTTGCTTTCAGATCATGGGACCACACCTCCAGGCCATAGGGCCACCCCTCCAGCCTAAGGCCCACAATTTTAAGCTGAATCTTCCATGTGGTTGTACACACTCTGCAGCAGACACAACGATCCTCTCAGGTCTACAGGAACCCTCTGTGGTACAGGTGGCATCTGTTCTGCTGATGGATACAGCCCCAACCACAGGGCAGCTGCTCCAAGGGATGCCACCTCTGCTCCTGGCCATGTGCGGCCACCTTAATTCTTGTGTCATTTCTGCTTCTTGGCTAGTGATGTGAACTGCAAGCTGTTACTCTGTGCTGTGGGGCAGGGGCCTCAGGGTCTCTTCTCCCCATCTTCACTCACCTTCAATGGGTCACATCCTTCCAATCCCCTAAGGGCTTCCACTGCAGCTCATCATCCACCCATCATTAATTCATCCCGAGATATTTAATAAAAGCCAACTGTACACCAAAGATTATTTCTTAGTGCTTGAAGAAAGAAATACAAATAAGAACCAACACTCAGGAGACAGAGACAGGCGAATCTCTGTGAGCTTGAGGAAGGCCAAGTTTCAGGCCACTCAAGGTTACATAGAGAGAACCTGTCTCAAAAACAAGAAAAATTCAAGTAGGAAGTGGCTGGGCTCTTAGGATTTGACAAAAAGCAAAAAACCTAAGCTATCGGGTAATACATTAGTAACAGCTGCAATGAATAAGGCAGGGTTAGGGAAAGAAAGGGTGTTGCATGAGTTATGAGCAATATTTGAGAGACCTGAGTGAGAGATGGAGGGAGTTGGGAGATCTGAGGAAGGCAGGCTCCAGACTGCGGGGCAGCAGGTGCAAAGGCCCTGGGGCAGGAGTGACCTTGCTGGCTCAGGCAAGCAGCAGAGAGACCAGAGCTGGAGCACAGGAGAAAGGAGCGTGCGCTAGAGGCATCCAGCCCAGCACCAGAGCCCCAGTCCTTATTTGGAGATCTCTGTCTCCATCTTCCAATGTCAAAAACAACTTCAGCACTCCTTGTTCCTAGATGGACTGTTCATTTTGTGTTTATGCCTCTTGATGGCCTGGCAACCACTTCTGTATGGAGGGCAACCAAAGAACAAGGCCGACTCCAAACTTCCCTGGGTCCCTTAGAAGCTGAGGCAGTAGTATACAGATGAGCCAGGCTACCCATCTTTGTCTGAGACTGATCCAGGTGGACAAAGCTGGGAAAGAGAAGGGCTGGATGTGACACCACCAACTCTTGGGAGCCAAAGTCACCATCTCTTCTTCATCCCCCAAATTACTCCAATCTAGAGAGGGAAGAGCAGAGCCTTGTGGGCAGAAACAGAAAAAAGTGACAACAGAGACCAACTGGGTGTGGTGACTCAGACCTACAGTCCCATTGCTCAGGAAGCTCAGAGATTATACATCCCTGGCCAACCTTGCTCTGGAGTGAGTGCCTGTCCCCAAGTAGAAAGGACAACAGCAGAGTATGAAAAATAACACCAAGCAAAACAAAACCAAGAAAGCAGCTCCTAATGAAACCTAGCAGAGCAATCAATGACCTTGAGGAAGGGACAAAGGGCATCAGGGGCTGAAAAGTGTGACCCACAGGAATGAAAGCCCAAGGGACAAATTGAAGGCTTGTAACCTGGGACCACACCTCCAGGCCATAGGGTCACCCCTCCAGCCCATGGGGCCAGCTCTCTAGCTCAAGGGGCCAGCCCTCCAGCCCACAGGTGTTGAGACTCATGTGAGCGAGGAGAAAGAAAACAGGGAGGAATCATCTCTCACCGCAGCAGGTGTGTCTAACCACAGCCTGTACCCGTCCCAGGACAGATATGAATATGACCCAACATATTTGTAGGTGAAAAATGTCACAAAGTTTAAAGATTGGACGCTTCTACACACAGAACAAAATGGCAAAAACCACAAGGGGAGTGAGGTGCCAGGAGCCACAACAAACAACCAGAGGAATCTGAAGGCAAGAGACACAATAAATGAAGGGAAACACAAGACAACTTCCCAAAGAAAGGCTTGAGTGTGTAGAAGGAAAGGCACCTGATGGCCGGGTGGGGCTGAATACCCAGGCCAGTGCTAGAATTTCTCAACTCCAAGGTCAAAGAGAGAATCTTAAAAACTTCCAGCCAGAAGGAACAGGAGACACTCACGTGGAAAAGAACAGTCTGGGTTTCTCACCTGCCGCCCAGGGGCAAGGAGAGCGTGGGAAATCAGCAAAGACGCCGAAAGTAAAGGATTGCAAACGCAGAGCCCGCCAGGCTGCCACCCACTGGGGCGAAAGGAAGAATTTCTGGCTGAGCAAGGATTTAGAGCTGGCGTGCCTAAAGGGCTAACAAACACAGAGCAGAGATCTCAGGGCAGAGGGCAGATAAGACAAACACAACAGCCCAGTGCATCTCAGCCCCTGCATTCCATCAGCTGTCCTCCCTCCACAGGATGGCCAGGCAGTCTCAGAAGGTCATCTTAAGTCGGGGTGCATGGGACAGGGATTCTAACAGTACTCTGAGAGCGTCCATCTGAAGTGAGGGAGGAGAGTACTTCCCCAACAGAGCAGAGGCATAAAGGGTTTCAAAGCTCTCCCTGTGGGAGGAAAGTCAGTGGGGAGGAGGGGGTCGCGGAAGCACAACTCTGGTTATTGGAGGAAAGAGCGAAGGCAATGAAGAAACAGAATGCCCGGCAGGAAACAGCTGGTTTCTAAGAGCCTCCTAATGGCAAGGAAATGTGATTGATTGCAAACTGCGAGAAAGGAGACAGTAACGAGGGGAGAAGAAAGGCAGAATCTGCAAATTAATTAGAAAAGGAAGCGAACAGCAACCAAGTCAACCAAGATGAGGGAGCAGGAAAGGAAGAAAACCAGCAAGGAACATTGTATCACAACACTGCACTCCGTTCCCTCCCTCCCAGTGGACTGCATTGTGCATGGGGCTCAGCAGCACGGTGTGGCCTAGTATGCATGAGGTCCTGGATTTTACCTCCCAGCACAGCACTGAAAACAACAACAAAAAAGTGGCTCTTTATTTTTGAACTTAAAAGGGGGAAGGGCCAGGAGCTAAAAGGTCTGTAATTAAGTCTGCTCATGCAAAGAACCAGGGTTTGATCCCCAACAGTCACATGACAGCTAACCATCATCCAATTCCAGGGGATATAACGTCCTCTTCTGGCACCTAGTGGTAGTGCATACACGTATACACACACATGTGCAAACAAAATACTAATATACATAATTAAAATAAATATTTTTAAAACAGCAATCTATTTGCCAAAAGCCACTTAAAATGAACTAAAAAAATCAAAAAAAAAGGGCAGAAGCAAATATTAGACAAGTGTGGACAAAAAGAAGAGACAAATTATCAATGTGGAGTCTATGGTTAAAACCAGAGAGCAATAAAGAACAATCACAATGATAAAAGGCACACTTCATAAAAAAGATCCAATAGTCACGAACTTTCAGACACCTACTAACAAACAGCTCACAACATAAGATAACAATTATAAACGTTTACAGAGTCCATGGTCAAAGCCCACCTCCGCAGAAGACCTCATTGGACTTCCTGCACAGTCAGAGGTGAGTTTAAAGCTGGACTCAGTGGCTCATCTGGTAAACCCAGCACTTGGGAGATGGTAGCAGGAGGATCAGAAATTCAAGATAAAAAAAAAAATCTTTGGCTGAGTAGTGAGTTCAAGACCAGCCTAGGCTATAATACTTTGACAAAGCAAAACAATAACAAAAAGAGATGCATTTAAAGACAGAGGGGGGCTGACTAAAGCACTCGGTACTTAATATCGCATATGTCACAAAGCACTCGAGCCCTCGGAAAGACTACGTCTAATTTATATCTACACAGACACTTATAAAATAACAAAATGGTCTTTACCACAAAAGAAGATAATTTGTGAAAAGCTCATTCTTGGACCACAATTTGTCAAATTATAAACAAAGAATAAAAAGGTGACCACACAGTCCTGAATACTTGAAACCCCAGATACCATCAAAAAGGGAATGTAAGCTGAAACAAAACACTGTCTGGAAAATCTGGAAAGGAAGAAGATGCACTGAAGCCTCTGACGCCCAAGAAAAGCCACAGAGGACATTACCAGCAGGAGGACCTGTCCTGACAAGTTGGGGAACCTAAGCCCCAGGGCCCTTTATTCACAAGGGTCTCTGGGAAGAACTTCTTGGGTTTTTTTTTCATAGCCGCATCTTCCAGTTATTACGAAATTAAAGTGTTTTTATATTCCCTCAGCTGAACAGCACCTCCTTCTCACCCTCACCCCCCCTCCCCGCCAAATTCTGTTAGTTATAAACCCTGTAACACTCTTGTCTTAGTCAGGGTCACTACTGCATGATAAACACCATGATCAAAGCAAGTCGAGGAGGACAGGTTTATTTGCCTCACACTTCCATATCCATAGGCCATCAGTGAAGGAAGTCAGGAGAGGAACTCTAATAGGGCAGGAATCTGGAGGCAGGAGCTGATGCAGGGGCCACAGAGGGGTGCTGCTTCCTGGCTTGCTCCTTCCTCATGGCTTGCTCAGCCTGCTTTCTCAGAGCATTTGGAACCTCCAACCCCGGGATGAACCTGACCCCATCAATCACTAATGAAGAAAATGCCCTACAGGCTTGCCTGCTTTCAGCCTGATCTTCTGGAGGCATTTTCCCAATCGAGGTTCCCTCTTTTCTGATGTCCACAGTTTGTGTGAAGTTGACACAGAACTAGCCAGGACGCTGACCCACTCCTTTAGGTGTAAAGTGTCATCCCAGCATCCCACACCCAGACTCCCGGAAGGATGACATTCCTGGGCCATCTGTGTTTCTTGCAGATGGCTGCTGACATGTAAGCTCTGTGGGAACTGAGAAAGGATGTAGAGTCATTCCTCGGAGTCCATGGAGGATCGGCTCCTGCAGATGCTCAGCTCCTTGGAGGCTCAAATCTCATAGAAGTGTGGTATTTGTGCGAAACTGACATACACCCTCCTGTGCATCCTACACTCCTGTACATTCCATGATTATTTACCAACAGGACCATTTCCGGGCACTGAAGGACACTTGGCATCCTTGCCCCCCCCGTTAGGACTCACCCTCATTAATTTTGAAAGATTAAAAAAGTCTCTCTCGTAGATGAGAAAGGACTGACTCCCTTGAGGAAAGCTCTCTGCTAGATTTTGCTCCTGCTCGGATTTGACGATAAGACTAGATTTCACAACCATTCCAGAGCTTCTAGAACAAGTTTTAAAACTCCATCCTTATTTTATCCAAACTACGAGAGGGAAAGCTCCCTTAGATAGCAAGGCTCTTCCAACATCCAAGCAGAAGAAGCCTGGATGCGAAGTTGTCGGGAGGCACATGCCTCAGAGGACAGTTGGAGGAGCCTGGGGCACAGCTGTCACCCCTGCACTGCTGCAGTCTGCTCCACAGCATCTTAGGGCCATGCCTGCCACTTCTCTGAAAAGCTGCATCACTCTTTGGAGCTGCCTCCTCATGGAAGGGTGTCCAAAACATTTCCCCTTGGGAGAGAGGCGGCCCACGGTGCCCTTGCCTTTCGACAGAGCTGGGATGAGTCGATGACTTATCACAAGCAGAACCAGCAGGAATGCACAGGCTGGAAGAGCCTCGCTCTTGTTTACAGGCACCCTCCCAAAGGTGCAGCCGGAACAGTGTAAGAAAATAAGAAATACCTACCTGGCGAAAGCAAGCCAGAATCCACTGCATTCAATTCAGTCCCATGGGAGTGAACTCTAAGGACTTGGACAAGTTCACGTTACACATAGATACACACACACACACATACACACACACACACACACACACACACACACGCACACACACACACACACTCCTGCAGCATTCCATCTGATGGTGAAATGGTGGAAGCCATAAATGCCAAATGCGGGGGAGTAAACTCACGAGCTATGACTCATAAACTACAAACCAGAGGGCAACTTGAAGACTTCATCATCACTAATATCTCCTGGAACTCTGGGATGTGCCAGGGACTGTGCTGGGTTCTCAGCAACAACGACTAAAGTACATGGAAAGAAGCAGCTGGCGAGTGGGCACATATACTGTGGCCCAGCAATTCCACCCCTAGGTATAGACTCAACGGAAACACAGGCATGTGCACAGCAGAAGACATGAGCTCGAATCTCACAGTGGCACAGGTGCTATCCCCTATCCAGAGTGGTTGGGACCAGAAGTGTGGAAGGCTTCAAATCTCTTCAGATGTTGGAATAGGTAGAATATGGTGGTTTCCTAGAGATAGAACCCACGTCTAAACACAAAACTCTCATGCATCAAGTATACTTCATGCATGAGAGTAAAGGCGACTTTATGTAATATTCCTAATAATTAGTGCACAAGATAAGATTTCATGGTGTACAATTTTCAACTGATAGTGGCATCATATTGGTAAGAACTTTTATATTCTCAAGCACTTGGGATTTTCAGATTAAGCATGCTCATCAGATAACACCGATGATAGCTCCAAACTGGAGACAGTGCCTAAATCTGCCTCAGTAGAATAAAAAGTGACCTATCCGAACAGTGTGGGAAACAGTGATGAAGGAGATAGTGCCATCTGCCAAGGAGCAGACGCCATCCAGAGACAACCCACCGTGCAGGCTCCACGCAGAAAGTGAATGGACTTACAAAGAATCCACTGGTTTCTCAGAAACTGAAAACCCGTACTCATTCAAGACACTTTGAGAAGCAGGCCAGATTTCTCCGGGGCTGGCTCTACACCAGGCTCTACAGCAATGTCTACTCCACAGCGAATGTACAGAAGGTAGAAGTTGATCCCTTTAGCTCACCCTGCACACTCTTTCCTAATGCCTGTCTTTGCTCTTAGTCTCCTCCTCTCACACACGTGAGCTAACTTCTGCACAGAGAATTCTGCATCCCTGAGTTGATTTTATTTACTAGTAAAAAAAATAAAAGAGAAGGACAACCCACTGCTATGTACGCCAGAGGCACCTCACAAGAACAGGGTAAACAAAATTAGCCAAACCAAAAGTCTGCACGCCATATGGCTTCACAGGTAAAATTCATCTTTGCAAACATACATTTTTAAACATAAACCAGACTGATGATAGCCTGCTCCAAACTCTCCAATAGCTACTCACTGTGCAGGGAATAAAGTCCAACGGGTGTGTCACAGTTGGCCCCTGTCCATCTTTTACTTAACACAGTAAAACTAACATGGCATAGATCCTGGGAGAGTGGGAAGCAATGAGTGAGACAGGTACGAGGAAGGAGAATTCCAGAACCAATCACCTTTCTGCCTGCCTGCCTGCCTGCCTGCCTCCCTCCCTCCCTCCCTCCCTCCCTCCCTCCCTCCCTCCCTCCCTCCTTCCTTCCTTCCTTCCTTCCTTCCTTCCTTCCTTCCTTCCTTCCTTTGTGGTGGTAGGCAAGTGCTCTGCCACTGAGCCACACCTCCGACACAGAACTCTCTCTGTCTTAGTTTAGCACATGAATATGTCCGCGTTATGATAATTCATCAGATGTGCACACGTGACTAGTGTCCATATTTATTAGTAGTACATTAGTAAAACTATCTGCATGCTTTATAGAATATGCACTGCCAATGTATATGCTCATACATGACAAAGTGCATCCCAAGTATACATCTTAATGACACAAACAAAAATGTTATCTTAATGTTTCTATAGCTGTGATATTTATAGTTATAAATCATTTCTACTACGATTTTTATATTATAACCTAAATTGGGAACTAAATAAAATATGAAAATTTATTTATTTATTTGTTTGTTTGTTTTGAGGCAGGATTTCTCTGTGTAGCCCTGGGTGCCCTGAAACTCACTCTGTAGACCAGGCTGGCCTTGACCTCACAGAGATCCCTGGCCTCTGTCTCCCAAGTGCTGGGGATTAAAAGTGTGAGCCACCACGCCCCACTGGAAATTTAAATATTTGACCACTGTTCTTTGCCCGAAGGAAACACACCTACACAGTTACACACACCCACGTACAGAGAGACACAGCCACCCGCACACTGAGTTCTTGTTTTAGGACTGGTTTCTGTAACCATCCTGTGCCTGTTTTCCTGCAGTTTCTCCATTAGGAAGCACACCTGCCTGTGAGTGTGCTCTGCTAGCTCTCTTTTGGCCAAGGAAAAGCTCGCTCTGAGCCGAGCTCCCTGCGCAGCTACTGGCCTTTCACCACGCCCCAAAATGACTTGCGTACGTGCAGTCATTTCCTGCACCCGCAGCTGGGCTTCCATTTCTTCCCAGCCTCCCTCAGTCCTGAACACAGTTAGCCCTTTCCTTCTGAAGGAAGCTTCCAGCACCTGGGAATGACCTCTGCTGGCTTGCTCCCCGAGTCCCGGCTTCTCTTTCTCAGTTCTCTGTCCACCTTCACTCAAGTCCAACACGGTAGAGCTGCCAGGCTTGGTCTTGAATCTGCGTCCTTTTCTGTTTTCATAATCTCTGTGAGCTGAGCTGGCCTGTGGCTTTCACTTCCACCTGTGTGCTGGTGGCTCTCCAGTCTCCAGCTCTAGTCCCTGTCGTTCCCATACTGCCTAAAGCATGTGGCTCTGTTCCAAACTGACCCTGCTCCTTCCCAACGCTTTCCCATCCTACAGACAGTACAACAAGCCCCGTTGTTAAGTTATACCTTAAACAAAGGCCAAGGCATCCTGGATCATTTCCTTCTTTCCTTTGCTGCTTTAACACCAGTAAACTCTGTTAGTTCTGTCCACAATCTGACCATCTCGTCCCCAACACATTCTTCCAAATCTTCAACCTTAAACAATCTCCTCATGGGCGCATCACCTGACACACAAGCCCATCTCTGAGGACAGATTGATTCTTTATGCAGTAGACAGGCTATAGATATATAAACCCTAGACTGGAGAGATGGCTCAGTGGTTAAGGCAGTGGTTGCTCTTCTAGAGGACCTAGATGGTCTTCCCTAGGTGACCCACACTATTTGTAACTTTAGTCCCAGGGACTCTGACACCCTCTTCTAGTCTGGGGGTACTGCACACCTGTGATACACAGACAAACATGCAGGCGAAACACCCATAGACCTAAAATAAACATAAAGGTAAACCATATTGACTACTGCCCTACTCCACATTCTCCTCACTAGCCACAGCACTTGAGGTGAAGTCCAAATGGCATACCAAAAGCTGTGCCATGCACTTCCCATCCTCCTCCTCCTCCTCGCTCTGCTTGAAGGCTGTGGCTTCTGCTCCTCACACCATGCCATGCTCGTCTTTTATGTGCACCTGCAATGCACATATTCCCAGCCTCCTGCACAGCACGAGTCCCCGGTCCCTGCTCAGGTCACTTCAATGTCACTTCGCCCACTGTATCACACAGGGGTCTCTGTACCTCCCTCCCTGGTTTCTGCTATCTCCTTCCCTGACTTTTTAGCTCTTTACCTCTGTCCCTGCTTTAAACCACACTGCTGCCTTAGTTTACTGTCTGCCCCATGACATAGTAAGCTCTGTGGGAACAGAAGAGGGATGCAAAGTCGTTCCTCAGAGCCCATGGGTATCAGCTCCTGCAGATGCTCAGTGCCTTGGATGCTCAAATAGGGATCTGAGAAAATGTTGCAGTGTTTGTACGTAACTGACACACACCCTCCCGTGAGTTTTATACTCCTGTGCATTCCTGTGTGCTTAAAGTCACCACTCCGTTGTCCGTAATCCCTGATGCAGTGTGAATGTTGGGGGATGGTGGGAGAAGAGTCTGCACATGTTTAGTCCAGGGACAACCTATTTTCTATTTTCCATCAGTGGTTGATTGACTCTATTGATGTACAGCTTGTGGGTCAAAGGGGCCTACTGTGGGTGGAGGGTCGTGGATGGGTGGAGGGGAGGCAGGTGAACTTTAGGAAGACCCTCAGAGATGACACACTTCTTGTCAGGACCAGATCTTTCTGTTCACAGCTAGGAGGTGCCAACACTTTCACAATGAAGAAGCACAGGAAAAGAAAAGATAGCCAATCTAGCCACATACCCTTGTCCTGGAGGCAGACACCATTGGTGAAGACAGGAGAGTCAGGGACCCGGGCCACGGAGGGACAGGGGGCTGAGCTCCAGGACAGCAGGCTTCCTCTTGTGCTGTTGTTGTAGCTCCCGAGCCTCATGAGCCAATGGTCAGACAAGGAGGAGCTGGTGGAGCCTGTAGAAGAAGCAGAGGAGAGAGCTGGACCTGGCGTGTCCCGGAGGAACCTGCAGGTAAAGGCAGAGTTCTTCCTCTACTGGGTTCCAGGCCAGTCCTAAGATTCCCAAGATGACCTCTATCCCTAAGCCCTGGACTAACAGAACAAGAGGGGAACCATAAAAACCAAAGTAGTTAGGCGGTGGTGGTGCACACCATTAATCCCAGCACTCAGGGTAGAGGCAGGTGGATCTCTGCAAGTTCAAGGCCAGCCTAGTTGACAAACTGAATTTCAGAACAGCCAGGGCTACACTGAGAAACCCTCCCTGTCTTGAAAAAAAAAAAAAAAAAAGGCAGGGCGGGGGTGGTCGCTGGCCAGAGAAGCCTGCAATGGGACATCCTCAGAACCATGGTGTTTAGGTGAGACCTACAATGTGACATCCTCAACTATGTTTAGAAGCCTGCAGTGACTTGGAACAACAGTGTTTAGTGAGCACAGGAAAGATGGTTCCTTGGTACATTCAAATGTTTTTCATGAAATTATTTGCCGCCAAGTCTGGTTTCCTAAATGTGATTATTTTTCTAGAGCCTGATTTCTAGGATTTTAGTAGTCACAGCAAAAGCCATAGTCAGAGTGATGGCATTTAGCCCCAGGACCCATGGCACCAGATCCTGTAGGACAACATACAGTGAACACACCCCAAGTTCAATGGAGCCAAATCTTCATAAGGGGCATCAAGGTTAGCTTCCCTTTGGCCTTCTCTAATAGGTTTATTATTATTAAACTGTATATTACTTGAGGCTCTTACTGTGTATCCTAGGTTGGCCCCAAATTCATGATCCTCCTGTCTCAGCTTCCCCTGTGATGAGATTTAGGCATACGTCACCATGCCTGGATCTAAGTGTTTTTTTCTTCATTCAATGCCTGCCTTTTAAAAATGGAAAGCAGGCTTGTGTTAGTTTTGATTCAGACCTGGAGGACTCTTTATTTTCTCTATTTTTAAATAATGATTAGGAAAAAGATGTAGTTAGTGTGTGAGTACATGTGTGTTTATAGTGTGTGTGTGTGTGTGTGTGTGTGTGTGTGTAGAATGGAGGGAAGAAAAGGAGGGAAAAGAGGAAGGGAAGGAGGAAGGGGGTAGAGAGAAAGTATGAGAACACATGTGTGTGTGAATGCAGTGTATACATGTGGTATATACACAAAAGTACATGCAGGTGTGAGTGTCTATAAATTCACAGAGGCCAGGGGAAGTCATTGGGTACCCTGATCCACCATTCTCCTCCAGAGGAAGGGACTGGGTACCCTGATCCACCACTCTCCTCCAGGGGAAACCATTGGGTACCCTGATCCATCACTGTCCTCCAGAGGAAGGGATTGGGTACCCTGATCCACCACTCTCCTCCAGGGGAAACCATTGGGTACCCTGATCCATCACTCTCCTCCTTATCCTTTTGAATAGAGTGAATTAGTGAATCTGGAGCTAGGCTGGCTCTCCACTGCTGACAGTGCTGGGGTCAGAGGAACATAGGTAGGCAAGACTAGATTTCTTTTTTAAAATAAATTCTCACACTTAACACAGCAAGCATTCTTACCCAAGGGGACATCTATTCAGTCCTGATGAATATCTTTTGTCCCCAAAATAAGGATGACTATTTTTCAGAGTGTGACAAATCACTTAAAAGTGTTACACATTTCTCCCCGTACTTCCAAACAATGCGGAGGCTCATAAATCACTTACCAGGGAACCGCTAGGCAGGCACACTTTCTCGAAAGGCCCTGGCTCTTACCTGCCTCTCCCTTTCTAACAGTATTGACGCAGGTTTACAAGGCCCACAGCTAAATAATCGCGTGTGGCTCAATGAGGCTCCCATGTGCATCAGCCGCCCCAGATTGAAAAGGAATGTACTCTTTCCCCATTTCTTGATATGGCAACTGGCTGAGGGAATAGAGAACTCCCAGTTTCCACACTGGCAGGCAGAGCTTCCTTTTTTTGATCCTTGTCCACCTTCCTGGATACTCAAGTGAGCATTCCAGTTCCTTCAAAACACAAGCCACTCAGAGAGAGGGAGGGGAGCACCCATGCACGTGGGTGCCATAGCGCATGTGTGGAGCTCAGAGGAAAAACCTGCAGGAACAGGTTCCAAGGATCAAACTGAAGTTGCCAAGGCTTGGTGGCAAGCATCCTTACAACTGAGCCACCTCACTGGCCCAGAACGTTTCACCTCTTCACGGGACCTCCAAACCCCATGCCCCTCTGAGCCGTGGCACACACCTCTCATGGAGCTGCTGGCTGACCACGGCGGGATGCTGTTCCGCTTCTGATAGAACAGGATGTAAGCCCCTCTGCTGTTGACCTCAGCCTCTCGCAGGGGCTCCACCGTGCTGTCGTCGTAGCTGTACCACTGGCCGTCCAGGGAGTTCCGGCAATAGGCTGCGAGAGTCCGAACCCCAAGGCGTGAGCAAAATTCAAAGATGGACACGCTTAAAGCTGGGTGACAAAAATACCCATTTTTTTTTTTTTTAGCTAGAACTGATTTCTGGGAAACCAGAAGAAGACAGCAGTTTCACCGCTAGTAAGATCTTACTCGAGCGCTCGCTGGAAAGTGAGCATTCACAATGCCCATCTCATCAGGCACAGCCACCCCTAACACAGAGTCTCATGGTGACAAGGCTAGACAGTAATGTAACCCACTGCTCACCCATCTCTAAAAAGGCCATGGAAGGGAAAATGGGACCCTAGTATACCTCTTCCCACCTAAGGACTGGAGTCCAACATTTTACAGAAAGATGAACACCATTCCCGACTGCCTCCAACCAGCCACAGAGACCCTTCACCTGGCCCTCCAAGCTCAGCACACAGCACTCAAGCCCACTGGTCCTGAAGCTTACAGGACACAGGTGGCTACATCTGTCTTGTTCTTGTTGTTACCACCTTTAAAATGTTATTGAAAGGAAGGAAAAGGAAAAAAGGAAGGAAGGAAGGAAGGAAGGAAGGAAGGAAGGAAGGAAGGAAGGAAGGAAGGAAGGAAGGAGACAACCTTTCAAATTTACGGATTATGCAAACCCACCGGTCCCTCGGGCTCTAGCTTGCTGACCTTTGCACACATTGCAGCTAAACACCCAGGAGTTCATCTTGTTTTTCTTTCCCCTCTTGCCACACCCCATCCAAAAGCCGTTCTTACTAACGGAACTCCCAAACTATGTCTTGAAGACCATGTCAGTATCCAGTGTGAACTCTCTTGAGGCTCAGAAACCACCTCAGGCTGAAATTCTTGCTTGCATTGCTCCTCCAGTATCCACAGAACAGCCATTCTGAAAAGCACACTAGGAGATGATTTTACTCCTCAACTTAAGGTATGGAGCTGCCCACTGTGACACAGTAAAATGGTTCCTGAAACTCTTGGATGTTCCAAAGTGTCATTGTCTATGCTGGTGATCTGTGTGATGACTGTGGCCTCCAAGTGGCTTCAGGGTAGGGTCAGTCTTGAGGAGGCCAAGGAAGCAAAGGTTGGGACTTTGGGGCAATGAGAAGAGAAAAAGCCAAAGACCAGAAATAGAACTAAAACACAAAAACATAGCCTCATGGAATTAGGTGGATCTTTCAATTAGTAATGGTCTTGTAGCAACTGGTACATTGGGGTGTGTTGGGGGAGACATCAAGAAACTTCAGAGCACAGACTTAAATGTGAAAATCTAAAACCTCAAAAGCCCCAGGAGACAACACAGAACAACCGCTTCATGGCCCTGCATGAAAAGGGCTTTCTAGTCATACCTCGAAATCCACAAGTCTTTAAAGAAATGATTGGCCATTCGGCTACCTAGAGAAACAAAATGTAAGCCTTCTGCAAGACAAGCGACCTAAGGCACTGTAGGCACAGTCTTACAGGGAGACCATTAACAACAGCCATGTGGGAAACAGTCAAGGATACGGGCGAGGCATTCACAGAGGAGGTGCACAAAGTTCTTCAGCAGGGGAGAGGCTAGAACTGAGGCGTTATTCGCTCATTTGACTGGCAAAACTCCAAAGGAGCAGCATTACTCGTAAGAGCCAGGACCCAGATACTACCTAGATGCCCCTCAACTGAAGAATGAATAAAGAAGATGTGGTCCATTCACACAATGGAGTATTGCTCAGCTTTAAAAAATAACGACAGCATGAAATTTGCAGGCAAATGGATAGAACTAGGAAAAATCACCCTGAGTGAGGTAACCCAGGCTCAGAAAGACAAACACGCTATGTCCTCACTCATAAGTGGATACTTGATGTTAAACAGAGTACAACCAGACTACATCCCACAGCCCCAGAGAAGCTAGGTCACAAGGAGGACCCTAAGAGGGGAGCATGGATCTCCCTGGGAAGGGGAAATAGATGAGATCTCCTGGGTAAACTGGGGGTGGTGGCATCAGAGAGGAGGGGATGGGGGATGTAACAGGAGGGAACAGGAAGGTCATGCTGGAGGAGGGATGGAGTGGGAGAGCAGTGAAATTGATATCTTGTTAGAGGGAGCCATTGTGGGGTTAGGGAGAAACCTGGTGCTAGGGAAATTCCCAGGAATCCACAAGCATGATCCATCTAAGACCCCTAGCAATAGAGAGGGTGCCTGAATTGGCCTTTCCCTGTAGTCAGACTGGTGAATACTCTGTCATCATAGAGCCTTCATCCAGTAACTTATGGGGGGCGGGGGGGGGTCAAGATCATGATGGGGAAATCTACAGAGACAGCTGAACCAAGCTCATGGGAACTCACACATTCCCTGACAGCTGTGGAGCCTGCATAGGCCTGAACAGGCCCTCTGCATGTGGGAGACAATTGTGTAGCCTGGTCTGTTTGAGGGTCCCCTATCAGTGGGACCAGGATCTATTCCTGGTGCATGAGCTAGCTTTTGTGAGTCCATTCCCTTTGGTAGGATGCCAGGCTCAGCTTTGATGGAGGGGGAGGGGTTTGATCCTGCCCCCACTTAATGTACCAGACATAGTTATCTCTCCATGGGAGTCCTTAAGATTTGGGAGGAGTGGGTGGGGGGTAGTTTGGGGAAGGTAGGAGGGAAAACTGTGGTTGGAATGTAAAACGAATAAAAAATACAAACAAACAAACTCCAAAGGTGTCTATGTGCAGGATGTGGTGAGTTCTCCTCAGGGGGAAGCAATCTCTCTCTCTCTTTCTCTCTCTCTCTCTCTCCCTTTCTCTCTCCCTCCCTCCGACCAACTCTCCCTCTCTCCCTCAAAGGAAGGGTTTCTCTGTGTAGCCCTGGCTGTCCTGTAACTCACTCTGTAAACCAGGCTGGCCTCAAACTCATAGAGATCCACCTACCTCTGCCTCCTGAGTGCTGGAATTAAAGATGTGGGCCACCACACCCAGCTTTACACTTTAATTTTTAAAAATTTGTTTGTATGAGTAGACACACCCATACCACGGCACACATGTTGAGGTCAGATGACAACTTAAGGAAATCTTACCATATGGGCCCCAGGGATTGAACTCAGGTGCCTCTGAGCTATCTTAGCAGCCAGAAGCAAGCTCTCTCTTACTGCTGGGAAGAGAACAAATTCCTACACGCCCAGTCTACAGGGTGGATTTACAGAAATTGTCAAAATGTTGATCCAGAGCAGGGGCCTTGTTCAATGTTAGGGTCCCTGCAGATCCAGAGTGGGTGCCTAGTTCAATGGTAGAGTATATGCAGACCCAGAGTGGGGGCCTTGTTCAATGGTAGGGAGCCTGCCTACAATGCTTGTGGCCCTGGTTTGGGTATGCACACACAAGCATACAAACATACCAGCTAGCTAGCTACTGCCTTTCTGAAATTTTGCCCTGTTGAAAGCTTGTCACATACTGGGCGGTGGTGGTGCACGCCTTTAATCCCAGCACTCAGATTGGTGGTACACGTCTTTAATCCCAGAGACAGAGGCAGGCAGATCTCTGTGAATTCAAGGCCAGCCTGGTCTACGGAGTGAGTTCCAGGACAGCCAAAGATGCACAGAGAAACCTTGTCTCAAAAAATAATAATAATAATAATAATAATAAAAACCCAGCTTGTCATATAGGAAATGACACATGTCAAAGGTCACAGAAGCAATACTGCAAAGCAGAAGAACGAGCAGTGTATGCCCTAATCTTCTATATACCAGGGTGGAAACTTCTAAGCTAGATTACTAAGTGAAAAAAATCTAGCTGCAGAATTATATGTACAGTATTTAACTCTTGTGCTTAAAATGAGTGATAGAGTAAAACCTGAAAGTCTCGCTTTATGTTGTCAATTTTTAAAGATATTTTTTCAATTTTTAAAAATAAATACAAGTAAAGAACTGAAGAGCAAGCACAGTGCCTCCTGAGTCCTGGTAAATGAAAAGACCCACATAAAGGGGCAGCCTGTGAAATTCCAGGGCACCAGTGTGTGTAAAAGGACCTAAAAGCTTCCAGAAAGAATTAGATCCCAGACAAAGAAAAAGAAACTGGCTGACCCCGTCTCCAAAGCAAGAGCCTATTCCTCACCTCCAATCTCTGTGGAGCATCCCTGTCCAAAGACAATGAGACAATGGTTATCAACCTAGAACTTTATGTCCAACCAGGCTGCCAGTCAAGGGCAGCAGTCAAAGCATTCAAGACGTGCAGTGACTCAGAATGTCACACTTCCAAGGCCCTCACTTAGGAAGCTAGAAGGTGTGCTCCTCAAAGTGAAGAAGTTGGTGATTGTCTGATATCCTGTATTGAGAACCTCCTACTGACACGTTACTAAACCAGCATAATTCATAACTACATCCAAATATCTATTCTTGAACCCATACGTAAGTTGCTCTCACTCCCCCCCCCCATCTACCAAACTTGTCTTTGCAAGAGACGGAGTATAGAAAACCACATACAATCAAGCTGTAGAGAACAAGTGACCACGTGGCACCCAGCCCCAATTGGCACATCTACAACACAACTCCTGCACTAAGGCTCAGGGAACATCAAGGAAGAGGGGGTGGGAAGACAGAATAACAGCCAGAGAAACAGAAAGTCTGCTGTGAGATTGTGTCTCCTGGTAATGGAAATGTCAGGGAACCTACACCCACGAAGTCTCAACCACATGACTGCCTGAACAAGAAGAAGACCAATAGACAGGATAACACGGAGGAAGTAACTCATAGGGCCCCAACCCTAGACAAAGAACTACAAGCAACTAAGAAAAGCTGAGAGCAGAAAAAAATAGTCTTTCCTAGGGAACATCCCGTCCTGTTGGTTATCTAATACCAAGTTGTCAGACCTGAAATCATATATACACTTAACATTATCTAGACTAAGTGCATTGCATTCACGTGTTTAGGAATACATGTATACATGCACACACAGACACAAAGAAAAAGAAAGAATGCATTTGAGAGAGCAAGGCAGGGTTACATGAGAGAGGTTGGGAAAGCTAAAAGGAAGGGGACAAGTAGTATAATGATATTTTAATTTCAAAATAGTAAAAATAATTTTAAAAAAAAATCCCAGGTGAGCTGGGCGGTGGTGGTGCACGCTTTTAATACCAGCACTCGGGAGGCAGAGGCAGGCAGATCCCTGTGAGTTCGAGGCCAGCCTGGTCTACAAGAGCTAGTTCCAGGACAGGAACCAAAAAGCTACAGAAAAACCCTGTCTCGAAAAAAAAAAAATCCCAGGTGAATACAGCAGAAAGGATGCCTTTCCCTCTCCAAATGCATATACACATGGGTCTCATGGGATCTGTGCTGCAGCAGAAATAGACTGGGGACCTAACCACAGGGTCCTCCAGACAGAAACTGGCGGCCCCTTCACCTGGTGCAGGACAGCTGTGAAGAATGGGTGTGGTGGCAGAGCAGAGCAATGCAAGAGTCACCTGATGTCCACTGGAACCTTCTATGTGCAGTCAAGACCCATCCTTCAACCCTTCTCTGTTCGCCCACAAGGTCCTCGTCTCTCTTTTCCTCTCCGAGGGCACTTTACCAGCAGTGTGTGCACACCGTCAGAGAGCACATCCCACACCTCTCATGAGGCTCACAGGATCAGCCTCCACAACTGTGTACCCACTGGACACTGAACTGCTGCTGCCAGCAGCTCTCCTACAGACTTCTGTGACCTCTAAGATAAGTCAAAGGAATGGCATTTGTCAAGAAGTGGTCAGTCATGCTAACTCTGTGAATACTTACAGGGACAACTTTAAGCCACTGAGAGAAGCACTTGGCAGTTTGTTTCTCTCTCTGTATGTTTACTGCTTCTAAATTCCCCAGGTGAATAGAAATGAAAAGCACCCCACATAATACAGGGATGCAGAACCTGGAGAGTAAGACTCTGTGTTGAATCATAAATGAAGGCAGGTACCATGTCTTGGCTCTGGTACTTACCCTCCCATATCTGCTGTGCCTGAAAATATGAGTAGTTACCAACTCCCGTGCAACCACCATCCTGAGTCAACACCAGCTTCCCGGGGACTAGGCACTGTCTCTCCCCCGCCCCCTGTGTGCAGTGGGGGACAAGCCAACCACAGTAAACGGGAAGAGTGCTCGCCTTCAAGAAGCACCAGTTCCGGGGACATCTTGAGGCTCTGGCTACAGCCAACTCACATAGCTGTGGCTGCTACATGCAGAGAGGCATGGCAAGGCTCACCTGTGTAATGCCCACCTTGCAGACTGCCATGGTGGTTGCAGACAGCATACAAGTCGTAGAGGAAGTCCATGGGGTAGGTGGTGGGGAGGCAAATCGGCTGCTTCCAGGAGGACCAGGTTCCAGTCCCTGCCTTAGAGTTGGTGCTCCTTCGTGCGACATGGGGAGCCATGTTGAGCCCAGACAGTGGGAACTTCACCAGCGTGGAGAGCTTGTTCCTTTTCTCCCCGACCTGACAGAACCGCTTCAGGTGGATGATCAGGATGTCAGGCAGGGTCCACAGGCTCAGCTTTACCACACCCTGCTGGAGGACTTGGCAGTGGGGGCACTTCCATGCATCGTCCTGGGCTAGCTGCAAAGGAAGCCATCTGAACTGTAAGGCCACCACAGTGCACAACCAACCCACCACAAGGCAGCCAGCCCGTCTCCCAGGGCGGGACCTGCTCCTCCTTGGTATAGGACTGAAAACATTCATCCAGGGTACAGCTGGGCTGCTGGTGTGCCTGCTGCTGCCGCCACACACTCTCTGCATCCTGGACCCGCTCCTCCTGGAGACTGCCAAACAGGCTGGATGGAAGGAGAAGGCACAGCATTCAGAGCTCTCCCTCCCAGAAGGACCTAACTGTCTCCACACAGAGAAACCAGGCCGGGCACTGGACAGGCAAAGCTACCCTCTCTGTGGGTTCCTGAAACCTCCTGCACCCCTAACTTTGCAACTAACTCTTAGAGAATCACCTGTCTCCCCTACCAGCTACTCAAAGGACCAAGTTGTAGGCTCCCCAACTAAGCACTAGTCATATACCTGATGGATTGAAACAAGTCCTCTTACAAAGTCTGGCTGAGGTGCTGTGAGAGGCAGCCAAGCAGAGTGATGAGCCTGGATTCAAGTCAGTCAGCCTGGCTTCAAACCCTAGCTCTGTGTGTATGAGCCATGTGACTTGTGCATCACCTAACCTCTGTGCATCTCAGTTTCAACCTTCGGGCAATGGTAGTGATAAATTCATAGTCCTTCCCCATAGGGTGTGATGAAGATGAAGCCGAGAGCTCATGGGAAATAAATGTTCTGAGCAATGTGTGGCCCAGGCTGAAGGTTACATGAGGGTTACTATTCCTAACACCCCACCGGTCCCCATCACGATCACCCACTGTGATCATGTGCCCACTGTGGTTATTTATAGAGGCAGTTCTAAGTTCTCTCAGAGGAATGGGATCCATCATACTAAAGGTGTGTATGCAGGATCTTACACACTAACTAGGGGACACCGCGTCCAGGAAAGGTTTGTGGGCAGAGTCATGCCCTAGCCCAGCTCTATAGGAGTAAAATTCCATTAACTCACTGCTCCATGACAGAGCTATCCCACTCCACGGCCAGCTTGACATGAGGAGGGCCTCCTGGCTTCCTGAGGTGCAAAGCCCTGAGGAGAAAATGAGGAAACCTGTCAGAAAACAGAGCTTCCTTCCCGCCCGTTCTCAGGGCTCAGCAGTCAGCTTCCCCATGCCTCTCTGGAGAAATGTTCCAGACAAAAACACCCCAAACTGACTAAAAACCACACTGAAGGGTTCTAAGTGGGCTGAATGCTTTAGTTCTTTGCTACCCCTTAACGCTCTCTACTGATCCTCCCTGGAGGTGGGAGCTCCATGCAGAACCTGCGTCCTTCTAGCTATTAGGACACAGTTAACTGTTCCACTGAAGGCCCAGCTGTCATTTCAGCATTTACAGGGAAGTTACACATTGCAAGGTTTGGATAGGAAATGTCTCCCACAGCTGGTAACATTGTTCTTCAAAAGGGAAGCTTAGATGGAGTAGGTCACTGGGGGATGGGTCACTGGGTGTATCTCATCTCTGATTTCTTCCTGTATCTCCTCTGTTTCCAGTCAAACATGAGTTAAAAAAAAGATCCTCAAGTATATAATACTCTGCCTCACCACAGGCCCCAGAACAACAGAGCCAGCTATGATGGACTGAAACCATGAGACAGAGTCAATCTTTCCTTCCCTCAAGGTCTTCCTGTCAGGTACTGGCTCACAGCAGCACCAAGTCAGAAGAACACCCTGATGAGCTTTGTGCACACAAAGCCAATACTGATGGCACCCCAGGAGAACTAACACCCGCCCCCAACAACAGTGCAGAAGGATCCCTGCAAACCCACCCACACCTCCCAAAGGCTTCCAAAGCCTCATTGTGTTGACAATCTCAGTGAGTCAAACGACAGCCCCTCCCACCTACTGGGGCTCCACCCATTTCAGAAAAAGCTGGAGAAATGAAGGAATAAAGTGGAGAGTAGAAGTTATACCCTGAATCAAGAAGAGCAGGCACAAGTAGTCGCTGAGTACCCAAAATACTGTTTAGGATTTGTGACAAGATTGTCACCAAGATGATTCAATAGGAAGTTCCGGACTCAATAAGACACAAAGTGAGAGGAAACTGCATACTCGGTAAGAGCGGACATACAAGGGACAATTTCCGTCCCTTATTTTCAATAGATTTTGCACTGCTTTGTCCTCCTGCTCTCAAGTACTTAGGTGCTTCCTCTCAAGTTTCTGTCGTTTCTGGTAACAACTCGCTATAGGTTGGTTCCAGCCTGCAGAGTGCATGTTGAGGAATGTTAACTGTCATCTCCACCACCGAATGCCATGGGCCCTTCTTCCCTAGGGCTTCCTTTTCCTGTCAGACCAAAGCAGGTCCTGGCTGACATGAATGGCTTCTCTCTCCCTAACTTAGCAGCTAAGGAGGGTAGGAATAAAGTATGCTGGAGAGCCTTCTGGTCCATCTCAACATTCTAGACTTAGCACCTCAAGCTGACCCAGCAGTAAACCAGAGACCCTTACTATGGCCTATGGGAATGTGCTCTATGGGAATGTCAGCAAAGGTATCAGGTTACTTGTGGAGAGCAAAATCAGTCCGTGGATACTTTACCAGCCCCGAAGATGTTTAGACGGGGCTGCACTGTGACAAGCTGTTGAACAGACATGCGGAGCATCGTGAAACCAGAAGCAGTGCCACAGTGGCTTTATCCCCCAGCTGTAGTCCACAACCTTTTATAGTTTAGGACCCATGGTCCAGCTGTAGTGTTCTCACCCACCTCAGAGGGGACACTCATTCCCACTGGGGGCCATAGCATGACCTAAACACATGATTATGGTGCATCTGTTAGACCGATCTGGGTGTAAACTCATACTTCTCCATTTACCTGCTGTGTAAGTACGAGCAAGTTAATCTCTGGTAATCTCATTGCTCCCTCATCTCTCAGTGGCCATTGTTGGACATGGGGTTAAAAAAGAAAAATAAAGGAGCAAAACATGTCTAAGAACCCAACGAGGTGGCTAGAACTAGAGAGGAACTGGTAAGGAGTGGCTAGTATTGTTAATAACCTTACTGCTCTGTAGACTTCTTGGGTAAGCCTAGCTCAGTAGGAACACGAGCCATCCCTTCCCTTACCTGTCAACTGCCCAGTGACAGAGGGGCCGGCTGTCCTGTGGAGATAAGTAGCTGCAGGCCAAGGAGAGCCCCACAACCCGGATGGAGAACAGAGTCCCCAGGTCCTGCCATGACAAAACCAGAAGGCGACAGTTCATCACATAGTCCCCGGGCTGAGCAATTGACTCTGTGACACACAAATTAATCAAAAGGGCAAGCACGTTTTTTCCTGCAGTATTTTGAATATTCTCTTAATAGCTGGTATTTAAAATAGAGAGCTACAGAGGCTTCATTGCTTTGAAGATTCAGTCTCTTAATACAATGATCTAATGCCATGCTCGCTACACTGAATGCAACCCGTCACACAATGAACACAGCATACACAGAAACGAGTGTTTAACTGGAGCAGATACCGATACAGTAAGTGGAAAGTAAAGTCTATTCGTAATTAATTATCAGTAAGTAGTTTAACCTTCTTTATGGATGTGGTTATCATCACCACGATGAGACAGTTGTGCAAAAACAAGTTCATATACACATGCTATGATATTCTAGCAGTTTTGAAGTTGAAGCAAGTCTTAATGTAAGATATGTTTATATTATAGATGCCTCAAAAAAAAAAGTCAGTGGAACAAATAAGTTGGTTCAAAAGTAGCCATAGGATCTGAATACGAGCTTCTCCAAACATGCAAATAACAAAAGCACAATAGAAGATGGTTACTACCATTTGTAGATAGGAAATGAGAACCAATGAACCAAGACCACAATGAGCTGTCATTCAAACCCACCATAACAACTGAATTTCTATATATAGTCTAATTTTAAAAGAAGAGAGGAATATGTGTTGGGGAGGATGTGGAGAAATCAGAACCCACATGCACGGCTGGTGAGAAAAGGTAAAACAGTACTGTGGCAACCGACTCTAAGGTTCTCACAAGGTTGTACCCACAGCTACCATCTCATCCATTAGCTTTACTCCTAAAAGACTATACACAGGGGACTTCAAAGATGTTTGGATAATCATGGTCACAACATTGTTTCCTATAGTCAAAAGATGGGAACACCTCACATATTGGTAACAGATAAATGGATAAATGAAATGCGGTAGATAGACACAACTCAACTTCACCCAGATTTTAAAATGGAGTAGGATGGAAAGGTAGCTTGGTGGTAGAGCACATTCTAAGCAGACTCAGGGTCTGACAAGTCATGCCCTTGCATACACACACACTTACACACACACACACTCACGCAGAGATCATAATATGACAAGGAAAGAAGTAAGAAATTTAGCACCTATGTGCTAGTGACTCATCACGCTTATCTTTAGCCTGAACTTCTAAGCTTGAGAGAGCTTCACTGTGCCCAAGGCCTCAGGGTTCATCTCAGGTACCCTGGGGTCCATCTCGGCACCATCTGGCGGGAAATCTAGCATATGCCACAGGTATTCCACTATTAAATGGGTACAGAGCTTTTGTAGGAGGATTGTTTAAAAAGCTGAAAGTATGGAAGTAATAGTTACATAGCATGGCAAATGCAATTAACATTTACTTATGAATGGTTAAGTTCTATATCTTGCCAAAAAATCAGTGTAGTTCATTCAAATAAAGGAAATATAGTTTTTGAAGCTGTCACTCAAGAACTTGGCTACAATGAGAAAACACTAAAATCTCCTTCTAATTAAAGCTGATCACAGATATCTGAAAATCACGGGGAAGGTTGGATTCTGTCTAGCAAGAGATGAGGGGGAACGCATTATTACTCCAGGAAAGAGTAATGGCCAGCACTTCAGAAGACCAAGAGGTCCAAAACACACTGAGACAACCGTGAGGGGCTCCTGTGGCTATGGCAGCAGCCATGTGCTGGCCAGGGGATAAACCAGAGCCATGCTGTCAAGGGTCGCTCTGTTTGGATGTCTCTTGTTCGTCTTCCCGTGTTTGTTTTCACCGAAACTTGGTCTATACGGCAGCCAAATAGGAGGGAGGGTCTTGTGAGAGGCCCTTCGGTTACTGGGGCATCCTCAAAAGAGACTTTAGTTCTCCAACTCCCCCATCCCATGCTACACTTGAGATGTGACGGTTTTGTTCCATATATGCTCCTGCCACAGCATGTCACCCCCTGTCATTCTCATGGCACCTGAATCCATGGAAGTGCCGTGACTCTGAACCCCCAACACTCTAAGGTCTATGAGCCTTTCTTCTTCCTGAGCCAGTTTCTGTGGAGTTAAATGCAGGGATGTGACACTGACCAGCACAAGGGCCTAGGCCAATGGTTTTCAACCTGTGGGTCATGACCCCTTTGATGTTGAATGACCCTTTCACAGGGGTCACCTAAGATGATCTCATATCAGATATTTACATTTTGTAACAATTTTGTAACAGTCGCAAAATTACAGTTATATAGTAGCAATGAAAATAATGTTATGGTTGGGGCCACCACACATGAGGAACTGTATTAAGGGGTCACAGCATTAAAAATGTTGAGAACCAGTGGTCTAGACAGAGAACTTCAAGGGAATTTGCCCAGCTCCTGGACTATAGTCAAAAGACAAAACAAAACCCCTCATGTATCCACCAACAATAAATGTACAATTACAATGTATGGTCGATCCACGGTTTTCTATAGTTTTGACAAGAGCAAATCAATGGCTGGAGCCTGCTAACCTCAGGGGCTTTGATTCAGGTTGGCCATGGAAGGGTGTACACTTTCTAAGAACGTTCCCTTCAGTCTGGGAGAAAGAGTTGTCCTTTGTCACTGCTGTGTGCACAGGGAGGCCATCCATTAGACAGATCCCAAGATCTATGTGGAGGCAGCCAACCCCGCATAAAGAAACAGTGCTGCGCTCACACCCGAGTTTACATGGAGACCATAAAAAGATGTTTCTGCAGTGATAAGTCTTTTTTCTATAATTTATGCAAATTAATTCTCTCAGCAAATGGCTCGTTTTTGTAAGGAACACTTTCCTGTCCTCTATTCTAGGCTAAACAGATTCGTCTTCGAGCCTTCAATGTATGTTCACTACGCCTAATCTCTTCAGCTCCGTTTTGAGAACTCTGAATAAATCCTTTTCAAATTATTGCCTTGAGGAGCCAGTCTTTAATTCAGTATTAAAAGGATTAAGGATGGGGGCTGGAGAGATGGCTCACTGATTAAGAGCAGATGCTGCCCTTGCATAGGATCTAGATTCAATTCCCAGTACCCACATGAGACAGCTCACAACTACCTGGAACTCCAGTGCAGGGGATACGATTCCCTCTTCTGGCCTCCCGACACAGTGCACATGTGTGGTGTACATACAGATAAGGAGGCACACACATATACATAAATAAATAAAATAAAATTTTAAAACGGAGTATGAATTAAGTAAGAGAGCTATCCAGAGAGCGCAAGCATTCTGAGTACGTGATTCCTGGAGCAGGTCATGCCCAGCTGCACATTTACCAACAAGGAAAAGGACCCAGGGCTGGGCTGAGGGTGGATGCACTTGAATCTGGCTAGCCTCACAGATGGCTTGATTAGTTTCTAACATTGAAAGACTGTAGGGCACAGAAGCAAAAATATATGCATGTGACATACAAGGAGCAAGGGTAGCTGGGGAAGGGGATACATCTGGAATCAATGCCCACATGAAAGTGGTTTCACCCCCTTTCAACAATCCCTGTGCACAGTCTGGGGGATAGCTGCCACTATTACTAGAGAGTCTGACCTACTTGTACAGAAGCTAGCTTCTAATTCCGGCTCTGTGGTATAAGGAACAAAATCCTTTAGACATAAAAGTTTGGACAAATATAGTGAAGGTCTTTAATAAGTTGTTCTTCGGTATGAACCCTAAATCAAATGTATAGGGCTGTCTTTGAGAGAAAGAAATAGCAATGTGGCAGATTATCTATGAAATAATTTGGTATAACCCATTAAAAGGCTCTTATTACACAGTTTCTCAAACAAGATTTTCAAGACTACGGATGCAACCCTGAAAATTCCAACACCTTCCCTGCCAGAGCAGTTCATGACACAGAAGCAAAAAAACCAATGCTTTTATGGCAAAAGTCAGTGAATTTTTAAGCTTTTAAATTTTTTGAAGCAAAATAAGAAATTATTTTTCCTTGAATTTTTAAACTCGGTTTCTTAAAACAAAATTATTTTCTCATCTAGATCTTCACTCGTGAACATCATCATCAACAACCATTCATTTTCCACAGAAATTATGTGTCAAGGGGCTCAGCAGGCAAAGGCATCGCTTCCAAGCCTGACAACCTGAGTTCAATACCTTCCAGACCCACAGGTAGAAGAAGAGAAACAACAGAGTCCTCCGACACCCACATGGGCATCACGGCACAAACAGGCGCACAGACACACACAATAAATAAATAATGAATGAATAAATAAATAAATAAATAAATAAATAAAATTTTAATTTTTAAAATAAAAACAAATGAAAAAAAAGAAATTCTATCTCAAGCCAGGTGTAATTTGTGCCTGTAACCTCAGCCCTCGAGGAAGTTGAGGCAGGAGGACTGTCGCAAATTCAAGGTCAACCTGGACAGCAGAGTAAGACCTTGTCTCAAGAAAGAAGGTTGGGGAGAAGAGAAGAAAATTTTAACAATTATCTTCAAATTTTGATCTATATGAGTAAGCTACAACTAGCGAAAACTATAGAAAGCCATAAATACACGAAGCTGAGAATAACAACGCAAATGCTGCTCTTTATTTCAGGGATTGTTGTGAAAGTGTCTCCTAACGTGAGAGATGAAAACATCAGAAGCCACACATCCTTGCACACCAACTGCACACACACACACACATTCTTGAACTCACACACAGACCTGTGCAGGGACTTCACTCCTCATGAGGCACCGAACTTTGCTGAGAATACACTGTTGTAGCTGGGCCCAGGATATGGTTCTGTCTTCCCGTATCAGGAACGGTGGCCCAAACCTGAAAATGCAAGGAAGGAAGTAATAAGTTATTTCTGCAGAGAAAAATTCAACAAGAGTCATGTATGTTTGCTTCACTCTGGTTCCTCTCCAACGGATTAGTGAACAGTTAGGAGCCAAGGCCTACATGGAGTTGCCAGTTGCTTATATATTACACACATAAGCTGCTGCCTTGCAGACTGTTCTAAGGGCCAGGCTCCCACAGCACAGAACAGGGGAAGGGGGTGTGGGAACCAGAGCAAAGCATCCATATAACACACTGTCCTATCTCAGGAATATTCCCATTACTGGGAAGTTTCCCATATCCCAACCCACTGAATGTCCAGCAGTGGGTTTGGCAGTAAGCACAGGATATACCTATGCCCCCTGCTCTGCCACAGTCACCCTTACCCTAGCTGTGGGACGATCTGACTGAATAATGAGAAACTACTGAATCAACATTGTTAAAACTGAGCATCACTGAGGGAACCTGTCTGGATGGGGAAGGGCACCCTGTGCAGCCACTGAATGGACGGGTCAGCTCATCAATCTATCCTGTGTTGTTATGCAGTTTGAGTTGCTTCCAGTTTGTTATTGTTTAAACATTGCTACTTACAGCAGGAACTACACTTAGGGGCACAGACTCTCAGCTACATATTCTTTTAGAATGGAGATTCTATAAACAGAAAGGCAAAGCCAATGCTACATAACCTCCAAAATGCCCTACAAAAAAAAAAAGCCATGTCAGTCTACTAGGGAAGCAAGTACCTTTATTCAGGTCTCTGGATAAAGAGCTGGGTTGTTTTGTTTGGGGTTTTTTTTTTTTTTTTTTTTTTTTTTTTTGGCTTTTTGTTGCTCTGTTTTGTTTTATCATCTTGTCCCATAAGTTGCTTTATTCTTGTTCAGAATGAGTGGTTTAGATTTCCTTAGCAATCTAAAGGGCTAGGAATAGAATCTCACCACTGCAGTAAGAATTCTCGCCTTGCCAATGACACTGAATCTTTTACCCTATGCATATCCAGTGAACTTATTTTACTATGTATGAGACATGCTAACTTATTTAAGTGAGAACGAGGTTTCCTATGATGTATGTGACCCTTCACCTCTCATGAGGCATATGTACTTTCCCTCATTTTCTTTTGCCTTTAAGTTTTTACATTTGGTTTCAGATTAAAATGTTAAATTTATTTAAAACATAAGCCTTCTCCTTCGTGGTCCCTTGTTTTATGTGCTTCAAAAGGGGCCTCTTTTACTCAAAGACATAAATATTCCGTGTTGGTTTTCTGTTTTGTTTGCTTTGTTGAAAAAGAGACTCAGTCAGGGGAGCATGCCACCTACACTGCTTTTCAGGTAGTTTGTGGCAATTTTTCTGTGATTACCTTTTTAATTAAGTTGGAATTTATATGTACAAATGTATGACAAGAGGAAGGTATGATTTAAAATAAAAAGTGATTTGCTCAGCCATAATTATTGGATAATGTATCCATCCCTAGGACAATGAAATAGATGCCATTTTATCAAATAGTAAATACCTAAAGATACTTTGACCTATTCTGTTCTGTTTATTAATTTTCATATTCTTTTACCTATATCATAATATTTTAACAATTAAAATTTTATTGACCTGTCTATCATACTACATATCCATGACTCTAGGAGGTAGCAGACTGAGGCAGAGGATCATGAATTTGAGGCCAGCCTGAGCTACACAGGGAGTTCAAGACCAGCCTGGGCTAAAGAGTAAGACCTTAGTCTCAAAAAAAAAAAACAAAAAAAAAACCAAAAACAAAATCAAAATCAAAATCAGCAGCAGCTGTCACCATCTCTCATCCTCCTTTTCTTCCTCCCCAATATTTTCTGGTTATTCCTACTACCTTATGATCCCAGATAAATTTTAGAACTATTTTATCAACCTAAACCTACCTCACTAGAATCTCACTTTGTTTTTGTTTTGTTTTGTATTGCTTGTGCAGTGCTGGAGGTTAGTTCCAGGGCCTTGTATACGCTAAGCACACGCTGTATCGCTGAGCCATACTAGAGTTCTCTCTCCGTCCCCCACTCCCATCTATTTCTCTCTCTTTTTTAAGATTTCTTATTTTATTTTTTGTGTATGAATAGTTAGCCTGGATGCATGTCTGTATATAGCATGCCCAGTATCTGTATATGCCAGAAGAGGATGTCAGATGGGTCTATGAATGGTTGTGAGCCACAGGGGATGTTGGGAACCAAACTGGGTCCTCTTCAAGAGCAGCAAGTGCTCTTAACCAATGAGCCATCCCTCAAGCCCCCAGAACGTTTGCATTTTGTTTGGCAGATGATAAATAAATGTATGTACAGGGCACGATGCAATGTTTCAATACATGTATACATTGTAGAACGAACAAATCAGGGTAACAGCCATCACCCCAAACAGCCACAGCTTCCTTCAAAACACTTTATCTGATTATATTAGAAAGTTGTCTGTTTTTTTTTAATATTTATAATATAGCCAATCACTTTCCTGACCCTTTAATTAGTTTGAATCACTTTCTAGTTCATGTCTTCTAGACAGACTACCAAACAACAAACAGTGGGGTTTTTATCTCTACTCCTACCACCCTTTCCCTCCCCCAGGGATGGGTCTACTATGTAGCCTAGGCTGAACTCACAATCCTCCTGCCTCAGCCTCCTGACTAACTGAGATTACAGGTGCGCCTGGCCACGGCTCGCTTGCCTCTTGTAGCCAGTTTTCTGCACTGCGTGGCTGCTGCTAGAACCTCGTGACACGATGTGAAATAGGGGTGTGGGCAGTCACAGTTTCTCCCGCAATTAACAGCAAGCCTCTGATGTTTAATTAAGGATGGTGTCAGCCTTCTGCTCAAGGCAATTATAGCTAATCCGCTAGCTCAGGAGCACTGTTCTCTCATCATCTGCTTTATTAACACTGGGAATAGATACTTAACTTTATCCAGTTAAAATTATTCTAGGTAGAATCCAAGGATAGAGCCCAATATGGTGATCTACCCCTGTAATCCCAGCACCGGTGCAATAGAGACATGAAGATCAGAAGTTCTAAGTCAGTCTTGGGTACATTGTGAGTTTAAGGCCAGCCTGGGCTACATGAGATGAAGGAGAGGGAGGGAAGGAGTCAGGGAGGGAGGGAAGAATCCCACTCATCACACGACAACAGGAAAGAGACTCACATACCTGCTTGCCTGCTGCCCTGACCCTACCAGGTTACAGAAGAGGATGAGCACCCTCTCACTGTGGAGAGGCTTCGAGAACCGCTGGCTATCACGGACTGCCAAGCGCGGTGACACTGACAGACCAGACGGATGAGCTGGAGGAGAGAATGACACCAGAGCATCTATTCACCATGGGGGAACGACACCAGGTGACTCTGAAGGGAGTGGTGAGGCTCTCGGCATTGAGTCAGTTGGCACCTGGCATATACAATTCATATACATATGATATGATTTTGCGGTTGTAGTCAGTCAATGATTTTAAAAGATGAGCCAGGGTTTAAGTAGCAATTTGCAAAAGCAATCTGGAAAATACCTTCAAATTACTTGGGTTGTTTTTATGTGTTCATCCAAAAGAACCTTAGAGCACCCACTACCAGAGACAAAGGAGAGGACCTGAGCTAGTCTCCTGTTCCTGTCAGTTCTGAAATACTGATTTTTTTTTTTTCAAGGAAAACATGTGTCACCCATGATTGAATGAAGTTAGGGCTTATTTCCCTGGGTTGCAAAACAGTCAAGGTCAATCAGTGTTTTGTTCTGGATTATGCAGCCCAGAATTCTCCTGTTGACTCAGAGAACATCAAAACATCTGCTTCCCACAGCTCACTGCCTAGGCTACCTCAGGACAAATGCTCAGAGCACAGGATTCATCTGAGCTGTGGCAGCTGCCATTCACGTTACCAACCCTAGGCTTTTTTCCTGCCATTCTTACCTATGATATATATTCATTTGTAAGTCAGATATAGTAAGAGAATAATAACACAAATAATAAAATAGGATGATAATAAGTTACTATCCTAAAGGTTATTTAATATCCATCAGTTGTGAGGCTGGGGCATAGCTCAGTGGTGGAGTGACTATTTGACAAACATGCATAAATCCCCAGGTTTCATTCCCTAGAACCTTAAAACAGATACACACACATTAGCAATGGATATTTCCAAAATTTTTCTTTTAATGTTTTTAGAGCATAGGGGTGTAAGTAACAGAAACTCAAAAAAGGGAATCTGCCGGTAAGTGAAGGCTGCTGCAAGATGTGGGATTCCCCTCTGTATGCTGTGAATACCACTGGTTAGTAAAGAAACTGTTTTGGGCCTATAGCAGGGCAGAACAGAGGTAGGTGGGGAAAACTAAACTGAATGCTAGGAGAAAGAAGGCAGAGTCAAGGAGAAGCTATGGAGGCTGCCAGAGATAGACATGAGGAAACTTTGCTGGTAAGCCACAGCCATGTGCTGATACACAGATTAATGGAGATGGATTAATTTAAAGATGTGAGTTAGTAAAAAAAATATTCTTAAGCTATTGGCCAAACAGTATTGCAAATAATATAGTTTCTGTGTGGTTATTTCGGGTCTGAGCTGCCAGGATGCAAGGAAACAAACAAGCTGCCTTCCCATGACAGCTGCATGCTGCAATGGGGTCTTAAAACATTGTCTTCTAAACCAGCTAATTGTGCTAAAATGTACACTGATGGACAATGAAGGTCATCTGAAAAAAAAAAATGACCACATTCACCAGTCAGAGGTTCAGGAAAATTACAAGCATTAGGAAATAGGAACTGCTAACAGGAACAGCTCTGTGTGTGTGTGTGTGTGTGTGTGTGTGTGTGTGTGTGTCCGTCTGTCTGTCTGCCTGCCTGTCTGATCTCTTTACCTATCTATAGCTCAACTGGTAGAAATCCGATAAAAACTGAGAATTGTAACAGTCCCGAGACAAAGACTACAGCAGGACCTCCTGCTAAGCAGGGAGTGGTTCCCAGAGAATGGTCCCAGGATCTGCATATTCAGCATCTTCAGGAAATGTGATTGACAGGCAGGTTTTCGGGCTCCAGCGATTGACATGCAGATATTCAAACACCCCCTCAGATCTTTAAATCAGAAATTGTGAGTAAGGGGCCCAGAAGTCTGCTTTAAGTAGCCTTCCTTGTAATTCTAATACTCCCTGAGATTTTAATATCCATCATCTGTAGATCAAATTACAGAGGAAATGAGCCCAACAATTCGGAATGTTGAAGCTAAAGATCTGCAGTCTCCGCACCCTGAGAAGACCCCCTCAAACCCATAACTCACATAAAACTAATTATTCCAGGCACTACTGTACCTGAGAGTGTCCCTGGACCGGGTAAGGGAGGGACTTGGAAAGCATACACATTATCACCCTCCGCAATGATATTCAGATCCTCTTCATCAAAGAATGACCGCTGGAATCCATTGGGATACAGTTCAACCAAGATCACCTGAAATGAGAAGGATCATTTTCTCAAAAAGAACCCAACAGATAAGAATCCAAAAACAGGGTCAGCAAGATGGCTCAGTGGGGAAAGGTATTTGTTGCCAAGCCCAATGAACTGTTTGATCCTGTTTGAGCCTGTTTGAACCCACATGATGGAAGGAGGGAACTAAATCCTGCAAGGTGCCCTCTAGACTCTACATATGTGCATGTGTGTACATACACACACACACACAATAAAAATAAAGCTTAAAAAATAAACAACTCAGAGTCTTAAAACTTATTTCTTCTTTCCTTCCAAGAGCCTACATATTTAAATCATAAAATATAGCAAACATAATAATTAACCACAGACATATTAACTGCAACCATACACATGCACACACATACACACTAAAGTTTTATACCTAGCTAACCTACCACAGCACAAGTAGAAAAAAAGCACTTGGATAAATAAAATGTTTTTCATGAACAGTGTTCAATTAAGAGGGACTAAATATGGGGTTACTAACTTTTCTCATACAATGTCATGCCTGAAAAACAAGTTCATGGAACACAGGAAGAAGCAGGTGGTTTTACACTACAGAAAAGAGACCCTGCTGCCCCAGAAACCAATTCAAATTCAGCACCTCAATATACACGTTGCATAGAGCCCCTTTGAGACATACTGGCTGGGAAGTTCTCTTATAAAAGATATAGTTCAGGCTTTAAAAAAAAAAAAGCTGAATCAGAAGAAAATTTTGAGTTATAAAAAAGAAATGAATCAAGGAAAATAGTACACATTGAGTTTAAATCTTTACTCTACATTTAAACCATAAGACCAAATAAAACTACATTTAACTAAAGTAAAGGGAGGGGAAATATATATTATAGAACAATAATAATTACTATCTTACTATCTACAATAATTTATTTTTGAGGGGCTCAGGTCAGGGTCAGAGTCAAGACAAGCCCTGAGTATACGTGTCCCCAGCTGGCCTGACCTGGAACCTGGCAGCAATCCTCTTGCCTCAGCCGCTCAAATGCTGGATTATAGGCATGCAACACCAACACCTGGCTTCTATCTGCACTAACATCTAAACCAAAAAGGTGTAAGGGAATCAGAGCAAATCCAAGATCTCTGTGTAGTTTCGAGAATTTTTAACATTAGGTTTTGCTCATTATTCACACTGGCTTTGTTAAATAAAAAATTAATATATGTATCACAAATCACAAGATATAGAGTAAATATGCCCGGATACTTCCATTCCCATTCACAAACATGCCAATCAAATAAATCAAAACATCAATAGGGATGCCTAAGCTCCAGCCAGACTGCCCATGCTCTACTGACACCATGTGAGTCCCATCCCCCTCGCAAAGCATCCGGTGCTTCACACTGCTAGCAGTCCTGCCGCCACTCAACCTCTGCCTCTACCAGACGGTCCCTTTTGACCTTTTCATGACTGTCAGTTCTCCCAAAGTGCTCTCCCTCTTTCTCTTCACACACACACACACACACACACACACACACACCCCTCCCTACAACACTTGAAAGTTCACTCATTTTTACATTTATTTATTTTGCAAGGGTAAGGTCAACCACAGCATGTGTTTAGAAGTCAGAAGGCAACTTTCCAGAGTCAGTTCTCTCCCTCCACGAAGGCGCTGGCAGATTGAACTTGGGGCATCAGTCTTCATGGCAAGCACCATTACCTTCTGAGCCATCTCGTAAGCTCCACTTTAGAATTGACAAGGAAAATATGCATTATTTTTCTCCTGTGTGAGAGTTTCATAACAATGCTACAGGTTTGAGATGGAGGTCAGGGCTCCTGAGGTAGAGGTAGGAGGCAGCCAGTGGAATGGTGGAAGCCTTGGCAACCAGGGTGGTTATACAAATATACAGACAGCCACAACCATAAGATGTATATTCTTTGTCGTATGTACACTATTATAAAAAAGGTTACGCGTGTTTTCGTTTGTTTAACTTTAAAAAGTCCTACCAGGCTATCTGGGAAGCATAAATTTTATAGTTAAAGAAACAGAATTCTGGCTGATCAGCTACTCGCAGGGTCCAAGCCAGAGAGCTGGAGAGCAGCTGAGTCACAGCTAGAACCCTACTCATCTAAACTGGATTTCAGATCACCATGGAAACATCCCTGAAAATACTCAGGAATGTGTTTCTAGAAAGGTTTAGCTGAAGATGAAAACCCATGATGAATGTGAGCCTGGGGCCAGACTGAATGCAAAGAAGGCAAGCTGAGCACCATCATTGATCTCTCTCTGCTTCCTGACTGCAGACAGCAGTGTGAGCAGCTGCCTCACACCGCTGCCACCACACCTTCCCCGCCAGGACAGGCTGTAGCCCTCACACTGTGAGCAGGAATAATCTCCTTCTCTCAGAAGTTGCCTTTTGCTGCATTTTTGGTCACAGCAATGAGGAAACTCATGCATGCTCTTGTCTTGCCATGCTGCTTGTCAATGGATCACTTTTATCCCACCATGTCACAGGGGTCTTCCAGGCACAGTACAGCCAGCTCATCACCAGGACTCCTTAGAAAGCAAAATCAAGCCGAGTGTGGCAGCTCACACATGTAACCCCCAGCACTCAGGAGGCTGAGGGAAGAGAACCGCCGTGAGTGTAAGGCCATGCTGGGCTTCAGAGCGAGTTCTACAGCCAGCCTAAACTACAGAGTGAGACCTTGCCTCATGAAGGGAGGGAAGGAGGGAGGGAGGGAGGGAGGGAGGGAGGGAGGGAGGGAGGGAGGGAGGAAGGAAAAGGGAGGGAGGGAGGGAAGGATGGAGGGAGGAAGAGAGGCTTAGTGGCACACACCTTTTCATCCCTGTACTTGTGAGGCTGAGGCAGGAGGATCATGAGGTCAAAGTCAGCTTGGGCTATACAGTGAGGTGGTCTCAAACAAACAAGACAAAACAGAGTCTTGTTTCTTGTTTCTGTTCCCACCCTCTCCATCTTCTCTCACATTACATTCAGTGTCTGCCTCTCACTGAGCATCTCTTTGGTACCCGGTCGATATTCCCAGAAGTAGAGACGCATAAAACCACAGGCATTCAAACCCCAGCTTAGCCACCTCCTTGTTTGTATGACCTTGGACCATTCATTTAACCCCTCTGAACCTTTTTCCTTGCTTCCAAGATGAAGGCCTTTGTGGTTTCTTCTCTACAAGAGTGAATAGGATTGACTCTTGGAGTCAGCTGAGCACAGCAGAGCACTGTGGTGCATGCCTATAACCTCAACACTAGAGAGGCGGAGGCAGAAGGGTGGCTACAAATTTAAGGCCACTTTGAACTATATACAGGAGTATCAGGCTAGCCAGAACCATGTAGTGAGACTCTATTATCTCAGGAAGGGAGGGAGGGAGGGCTCAGGCGTAGGACAATGTCCCTCCCTTAGTAAGTATGACTGTTTAGCTGCTGTTGGACGGCAATCTCCATCACCTTCTGAATGGCAAAGTGTTCCCTTGCGGTCATCCTGAGTGATAAATAATGCAGGGAGATGTCAAGGCCAGGTCACCACAAACACCCAGGGGACAACTAATCAAACAGAAGCCAGTGAGTCATGCTCGAGTCATCTGGGAACCACACACTAGCCTGGGCGGCTGGCCCAGTCAGCATTCTGTCTCCCAGTGGCCAGGCCCAGCAGTTCCAGCACACCTCCTCTGCAGGGATGCCTCCTTCCTCAGCAACCATCTTCCTCAAGGCGGCCACAGTGCTGAGGATCGGCACAGCCAGGCCAACCCGCAGAAACCGCTGGCTCTTGGAGGGGAAGACCAAAGTGACACTCAAGAATCTGGAAAACAGAAGAGGAGCCAAAATCCTTAATGTCCGTTAAGGTGACAGAAACAGTCACCAGCACCAGGACCATGGGGACAGACAGCATTTATACACAATTTGCTAGTTGGGTCCTTGCACTTTAGGTACCCTTCCAATAGGTGGCAGAAAAGAGCCAAATCTCACAAACTGCTTTTCCAGAGGGCTGAACATAAAGGGTTTTGAGTGGAAGCCAAATCGCATAAATCTCTGGTCCCCTGACTGTAACAGTTAAATAGAAAGGATTAAAAAGCAAACAACAAGGCTGGGCGGGGGTGGTGCACACCTTTAATCCCAGCACTTGGGAGACAGAGGCAGGTGGATCTCTGTGAGTTAAGGCTGGCCATCCTGGTCTATAGAGTTAGTTCTAGTATAGTCAAGGCTACACAAAGAAACCTTGTCTCAAAAAAAAAACAAACAAACAACCTGTATTTTGTAAAACAAAACAGCCAAGCTTCTCCTTTCGAAAGAAATCAACTGCATTGGTGACTTGTCCTCCGTGAGAATTTCCCTTGTCAATCTCTGCTTTCACTCCCCCCCACAGCCCTCAGAGGCCACTCCTGGGGGAGTCTGCCGTGCTGTGGTAACTAGCCAAGTCAAAAGCGAGGGTAAGAACCTGCTGAGTCTGTCTCAGGGTCACCGTTTAACCACGGTGCTGCCAAGGGTCTTCAGTCTCAGCCTACATTTTCCAAGGCTGCCAGTGGCAGTATGACCTACGTTACTGTTTAAGATGACAGTTCTGCTTGTGGCGCTGATGGCAGAGACAGCACGGCAGGTCTGAGCAGACGGAGTGGGGCCTGGTGAAGAGGGCTTGTGCTCTGCTAGACCCTACACATGAAGACTCCCACGGGAATACAAAGGAGGGATAGGGCCGAGGACGGTGGGACCACAGTGACGAGCACCTCCGTCTACATGCCAGGACTGGCTCCACATTCAGATTCACCAACCTTCCATGACACTGGCCTGGCCATCTGTGCTGGTGGCAAAATGGGCTTCCAGGAAAGGGACCACACTGCCAGTTCCTTGCTTTTGGATACTGCAGCCCACTGCTCGCTCATCCCAACACCACTTTCTTCTCATCTTCACCAAAAAAGCTGTTTTTCCTCTTTCTTTGCTCCTTCATGAAATCATTTCCCTATAATCACATGTGGTAGCTCACACCTATAGACCCAGCCCTTGGGAAGGTAAGGCAGAGGGATGGCCAGCTTGAGCTACTTAATGAGTCTCTGTCTTAAAAAAAAAGAATGAATGAATTAAAAATTCCCTGTCTCTTTATAAAGAAGGAAGGGGATCCTGAGGTACAATGGGGAAGAGGTTGCAGCAACAGAGGCCCTTGTCTGATGGGGGGGTGGAGCCTGTGCCAGCTCCAGAGAGGGCCAAAGACCTAAGTCAGGACACAGCATGGACACACACAAGAATCCTGTTCACGTTCCTTCCTCAGCTAAAGAATGGACTCTCTTTACTTACCCATTCAGTACTGAGTGTCACCTGACTGCAGGACGGGTCTCTAGAGAAACGCTAAGTGAAACACGGCAGATTGAGAACCAGAGGGTACCCAGGAGAGAGGAGGGAAGGGTCGAGTATGGCGGGCATGCCATGACACTCAGGACACTCACGTACCTCGTCTGGCGCAAGGGGATGGGAAGGGACACACACAGGAAAGGATCGAAGGTGTTGCTTTGCTTCAGGCAGTGAGGACAAGTCAAGGAAGATCTGTGAGGGTGAAGAACAGAGACAAACCTTCATCACACAGAAGAAAAGAGAGGTGCTCAGCTCATAACTTATATGTGAATGTTCCTTGCAGCCTTGTTCACAAGAGTCAGAGGGGAATCAACCAAGCTACCTGGCTATAGAAAAGAGGTGAACAAAATGTGGTACATCCACACGGTGGAATACAACTCAGCCATAAAAAAGAAACAGAGCCCTGATACTTTGAAAGTATCACATCAAGTACCAAGAAAGACCCAGACACACAAGGCTACCTATTGTATCATTGTTGGTATGAAATATGTAAAATAGGAAAGCCAAAGAGACACAATACAGAGTGAAGGTTTATAGAAGCTGGGAGAAAGGGAAGTGGAATGTGACTAACTCCTGGGTATCAGATTTTCTCTTTGGGTGATAAAAGTTTTCAGGAGCCAGAAGGAGAGGGTGGCTACCCAGCATTGTGAGCATACATGGCGCTGGGTTGTGTATTTTAAATGTACAATTGAGCTTGGTGTGGATGCTGATGCAGGAAGAACACCAGAACCCAGAAGTTCGAGACCAGAATGTACCAAAGAACAAAATTAAATGGATACTTGTTGAAGTAAGATGCTTAATTTTATGTTTTAGGACTTTCCCCTTTTGAGGAGAGGAGGAGAGTTTAGTCTCATGTCTCAGCATACTAAGGATGGGAAAAAACATTGCATACCAGCTTTCAAGCCAAAGGGGTCTCAGGGTCTTTTTATCCCTGGTGCTTAGCTTCCCTGAGCCCCCAAAACACACAAATAAAATTTTTTAAATTACATTTATTTATCTCATAGGGGGTGAGTGGGCATGCCGCGGTATGCATGTCAAGTCAGACAACAGCCTTTGGGAGTGGGGACTCTCCTTCCACCATGAGGGTTCTGACATGGAACTCAGGTCACCGGGCTTGTCAGCAAGTACCTTTACTCTGAGCCTTTGCACTAGTCCACAAGCACTTTTTAAAGGTCTAGGCTTCTAGGCTTTTCTGCCATGGATTCTATTTCAATGAGGGAAAGGAGGGTCTCTGGCATCTTGAGTTTAAAAACTTCCCAAGAGCCAGATGTGGTGTTTCACAGCTGTAATCCTAGTACTCGAGAAACCGAGGTGGAAGGGTGGGAAAGCTCCAGGCCAGCCTAGGCTATATAGCAAGACACTATCTCAAAGAAATTACTAATAACAATAAAAACAATAGCAACAACAACAATAATGACATAGGAAAAGCAAGAAGATCAATCCGTGGATTCACCTGAGGCATCTGCTCATTGCTAGACCTCGGGAATACAAGTTATCTAAATAGAGAGTCGTTACCAAAGGTTAGCAGTGATTTAGAAAACAGTCCCCATGGCCTTTTGTTTACTTGCTCGCTGGTAGTGCTGGAGCATGCGGCCTCAGGACTACTAGACATGCTGTCTACACCACATCACACCCCAGTGTCCCCAGCTCACACTGCTGCTGAACTCACCCAGGAGAGTCAAGGTAGTGTTTTGATAAAAGCAGTGTGTCCCTCAGCATTTGCTGGCCGCTGGGCGTGGCATCGTGGGGTTCCCTCTGCTGCCCAGTTTCTCTTCAGAACCCCCCACCTCTTCAGATCACCATGTGCCAGGCCGTGTAACAGGTCACAGGATAGATTCTTGGGTTTGGAAAGCATCCTAATCCCTGCTTCACTCTTTGCTTCTTTTAGCCTCCACAAAACAAAAGCAGGCGCATGTCCTCTCAAAGAGTTGCATCGTATCAAATTCGTCCAAGAACATGGCCTTGACTTCTTTTCTCTAAATGTATTATGTGTGCATGTGAGCATGTGCAGGTGCCTGCAGAGGCCAGACAGAGCTGTCACATCCTTTGGAACAGGAATTATGGGAATTTGTGAGCGGCCTGATGTGGGTGCTGGGATCCAAACTCGTGCTCTGAAAGAGCGATGTATTTATTCTTAACTGCTGAGCCACATCTCCTGCCCCAGTGTGACCTGTCTATTACCTGAATTTATCTCAGGTAGCAAGAGATGTGTTATTTGGGGGGGGGGGAATCTAAGTTGCTAATTATTTGTATTATATGTGAATGTATGTGCATATATATATGCATATGTATGTAATTTATGGAAGTAAGAATCAAACCCATAGAGTTGTATTATATCAAACTTCAAACAGTTGTATCGTATCCAACTGGTTCAAGAATATGACCTTGCACACACCAAGCATGTGCTTTACCGTTGAGCTATAGCCTCATTCTAAGTTCACATAGATCATAAGCACTATATTTTAATAGTATATAAAACATAAAGTGAATTATCAAATCCTATATAAATACTACACATTGACTGTAAAAAAAAAAAAAAACCCTCTCACAGAAGTTGAGAATAGAATGGCAATGACCAGAGATCAGGGAGAAGGGATGGCAGATGAAGAAATGCTGACCAATGGGCATGAACTCACAGGTATCAAGAAGTCCTGTATTTAACCATGTAGGTGAAATCATTAAAAATAACTAAATATTATACATTTTATGAGATTTTTTACCATAAACAAATGATGAATGTTTAAAGATACACATATATATATATTTAGCATGACATTATATATTACAGGACACATGTCAAATCATCATATCATTCACATGTTCAATTTTGATTTTTTTCCTGTCTTTAAAATATGGAGTTTAAAATGTTTGAAATACACAGATGTGGAAATCTCACATAAGAGGTTTTCTGTATCCAGTGGCTTTCCATAAGTCGCAACCTCTATGCTCATTCCTACCCTGAAGCTTGTAGTCATCTTTGTTGAGTATGCCCCCCCCTCATTTGATCCTCCTCGGCTATTGAAGTCCATGAAAAGACACATGTGGCCGAGCAGTCTGGGGCTAGGGTCTCCTCTTTGAAGTCTCATTGCTGCAGGTATTTTTGCTAAACACCATAATTCTTTCAAACTTCCCTACTCTCCTATAGAAATACACATGGCCATGTGATGATTTCTATATCCCCATGCTGTGCTGAGCTCACAATGACTAACTCAAGCCATGCTGCGCAAACAGGAAGGGCCCCCTCGCTTCGGTGTAACTTCAGCTGGTGATAGTCTGGCTTCCACATCCCTGCTCTACAGGACCATCCCCCAGCCACTCCTTCCTTCCTTTAAAGGGGGGGCAGAGGGCCATTCCAAGAGCCAACAAGGAAAAGTAGAGATCCTCAAGGCTGGAGTCCACAGGAGGTTGACTGGGGCTGCGACAGGAAAGGGAAGGGTCTTTGTGTGTTTTGTCGTGGAGGGTCAAGGGCCATGTGACACAGGTGACCTCTGTGCAGAGCCCCTGGAGACCACACTGGAAGAACATGCCGCCTCTCACCTGTACTGTGCTTGAAAGTGGCTCTGCACAAAGCTGGGGCCTAGCGGGAGAGGAGCTGCAGATGGCCGGAGGTCCTCCGAGGCCTTGCTGGCGTCTGGGGGCAGCTGCAAAGAAACAGGAAAGAAACCCAGTGACGTCCTGTCCACATTATGTCACACAGCTGCTTCCAGACCATGGAGCCCATTAAACCCACCCCCGATGCCCACACTGTCCCTTCCTGAGCCTTGAGGAGCGATGATCTTCAATACTGCCTTTACCATCCCTCAGTGTTCTTCCGATCCTGCTGCCCGCTCCCCCACCGAGTCCATGAGGAAGGGTAGCTACGTGTGCTGAAAGCAGAGCCAGAAGATGAGCATAGCGGGAGCTCACACACACACCCAGGTCCGACTCCGCCCTGGGGTTGATGGCAGGGCTCTTCACCTATGTCCTGCTAGGGCCAATATCAGTACCAATAGTCTAAAAGGAAGGTGCCACCCGCTCCAGAGGTTCTAGCAGGAATCTTCTCTTAGCCTCTTCCAGATTCAGTGCTGCTGAACTGCCTATCCTGTGGCCACACCACACCGTCCTCAGGGCCAGCATCTTCAAACCTCTCTCTGCTCTGTATTTATGCTGCTCCGTCCTCTGTGGTCTGCAAACTCCCTCTGCCTCTGTTATAACAACACTCAATATTGTGCTAAGGGACCACCTGGATAATTCAAGTTAATTACCCTAATTCAACACTCTTAATCACGCCTGCAAACATCAGATCCAAATCCCTGCATCCTTAATTTATCTTTCTGGGTCATCTTTCACCTCTCCTCCCTCGGGGCTCTGGTCCACACCAATATTCCCAGTCTCCTCTGGAAGGCTATCACTCCCAGTACGAACTGCGTCAGCTTCCCAAGTTCCCTAGGTACTCTTCCTCTCAGCCCACTCCACACCACACAGAGGGCATAATTGCTACACAGGATCCATGCTGCTGGAGAGGGCAGTCCAGGGGGCCGTTCCAATCACAATACCTCAAAATACAAAGCTGTTGAGTAAATATTTGAGCATCCATGTAAGAGCAGACATATAATTTGCCTGCCAACACTGCATCTCAATTTCTCAGGGTTTTTTTTTTTGTTGTTGTTGTTTTTTTTTTTTTTGTCCTCACTACCCTGAGGAATCATTTTAGACATGTTCTGGGCATTGCATCCAGGGCCTCACACATACTAGGCAAGTACTCTACCACTGAGCTTCCTCTCCAACTAAGCATGCTTTTCAAAACACCTCCAACACAAAACTATAGTATAACACTGTGCACACCTCTGTGTGTTATGTGAATATCTATCTCCTAGACCCGTTCTTGGCATTTGGGGACCTTGGACATATTCTCTTTGCTTCTGTGTCACCATGAGCAATCTTTATTCTCTTAAATTGTTTCTGTTGAGCATTTTCTAACAGTGATAACACACGTGGCTAATATATTCAGCTTTTCTAACCCAGTTAAATAATTTACTTGCTTTGTAGGCTTTTAATCTCAGTCCATTTTTGGTTGCTATAATAAAATACCCAAACTGAGTAATTTATTCTCTCTTGTTTTGTGTTGTCATTGTTTGTTTGTGTTTGGGTAGAGTCTTGTGTGGGGGAACAGGGGGGTTCAGGTAGCTCTGTTGGCCTCAAACTCACTCTGGACCCATGACCAACTTTAAGATTCCTGATTTTCTACCTATACCTCTCAAATGCTGGGATTACAGGCATGCACCGCTACTCTGGTCATACTGAGAAAGGCTGGTTTCACTTGTAATTCTATAGGCTAGAAGACGGCACTACATCCTCTCAGCACCTGGCAAGGGCCTCGGGGCTCACAACAAAGCAGACATCTCGTCCTGGTCTTATGAAGCCACCAATCCCATCATGGGCACACCACACTCTCATGATCTCATCTGTCTCAATTATTCTCCAAAGGGCTTGGCTTATTTCCAAATACCATTAGCAGGACTGAGGCTGGAGCTGAGTGGTAGGGAGCTGCTTACTCCCTAGCATGTGTGAGGCCCCGGGATCCATTCCCAGCACTGCAAAATACCATCAGCACACAAGTGTGGGGATTAAGTCTCCAGCATGCGAACAGTTTCCTAATTCTGATATGGGAGTCATGATAGCACCTGTCTGAGAGAAGGCATGTCTTGAGGGGTCAGTCATTCATAGATAGTGTGGTAGTCAGGGTTACTGCTGCTGTGATAAAACACGACCTAAAGCAACTTGGGAAGGAAAGGGTTTATTCACTTTACATAACCAAAGTCACAGTCCACGAGGGAAGCCAAGGCAGGCACTCAAACCAGGTAGGAACCTAGAGGTAGGAGCTGATACAGAGGTCATAAGAGGGTACTGCTTACTGGCTTGCTCCTCATGGCTTGCTTAGCCTGCTTTCTTATAGTACCCAGGACCACCGGCCAAGAGGTGGCACTACCCATAATGGGCTAGGCCCTTTCCCACCAATCATTAAAAAAAAAAAAATACTCTATGTACTTGCCCAAAGTCTGATCTTATGGAGGCAATTTCTCATTTGAGGTTCTCTCCTCTCAGACACCTCTAGTTTGTGTTGACATAAAACTATCCAGCATAGATAGATAGATAGATAGATAGATAGATAGATAGATAGATAGATAGATAGATACATACATACATACATAACATACATACATACAACATACATAGACAGACAGAGAGATGATTGATAGGCAGATAGATGACAGACAGACAAACAAAACTATCAGCTATTTCAATATGTAACACCCACCACCTGTAGAGTACTCAGTATGTGCCAGGCTAGGTATCTGCTTGTTAACCAGAGTGTTAGCTCCATGCTTACAGGCATGCTTTAACTCAACAGCCATCCCTAGGAAAAGGAGAACATCAGAAGATTTAAGTGTCCAAGTAACAAGCAGGTGACCTGAGAAGAAGCCATGAAGATGAAAAGAGATGGGAGGGGAAAATCAAGACATCCTGCGTGAGGAGCTCTTAGTTCAGCAGAACCAAGGAGAAGAAAGAAAGGGATAAAAACACCAACTCCATGGTCGCCACTGAGGGGTGGCTGGACACGGGTTCCATTAACAGAAGTCAAAAGAGATGGGGCTGGAGAAAGACATACCAAATTCAAGGGTGTCTCAACAGCCAGAGAACTAGAATTGTTGTAGAATATTATTTTAGGGTGTGTTACTTTTGTTTATGCTATGGAACATTGGTTTAATGATGCAAAGCTGTGTTGCTTTTGTTTATGCTGCATTTGTTTAACTCTGTGAAGCTGTGTTACTTTGCCTGTCTAAGACACCTGATGGTCTAATGAATCCCTGATCGGTCAATAACAAGGCAGGAGCAAGGATAGGCGGGGCTGGCAGGCATATAGGATAAATAGGAGAAAAGAGGAGAGGAGGATGTCAGGGGCCAGCCACCCACAGAGTAAGAGTGAAAATAAGACATATAGATGGAAGAGGAGGAAGAAGCCCAGAGGCAAGGGCAGTCTGGATAATTTAAGAAAAGCTGGCAAGAAAGAAGACAAGATAATCTGGGCATGTATAAATAATAATAAGTCTCTGTGTGTGATTTATTTGGGAGCTGGGTGGTGGCCCTCTTGCAAAAAAGCCAAAAAAGGAAAAAGAGGGAAACAACACCATTTTGGTGTTCCAGCGTGGGGCTGGAGTAAAAGACAACAAGTACGCTGAGTGTCAGATATTTGCAAGGACAGAGAAGGGTGAACTTGCATTGTGTGGACACAGGGATGTTCTGGCTCCCCAGGATTTACCCTTCGTGAGCCCCTGAGTCCAGTCCCTGGGTGGAAATGTGGAATGTTGTCCTCTGAGAGGAGCTCAGCTGGGACTACCCACACGAGACTCTCCACACCCCCAGCTTGTTGCTGCTCCCTCATAAAAAGAGAACCTAGAAAGGGTCATGAGGCCCTCACTGAGATTCTGGCCGCACTTCCTATGTCCCGTCAACTGGCTGTAATCCCAACCCAGCTGCGAGTGGTCTCAGGCGGTTCTAGAGTATAGAGGAGCTGGAAGGCTGACTGAAAAGCAGAGGACTCCATGTGTGTGGCTTTAGGAGGTCGCTACCACACTGGGAAGGACCCGTTAGTGATAACAGCTCTTCTGAGGCCACACACACACACACACACACATCTCTAGGCCCCTCACCCATGCTCCTCTAATTGAGCCCAATAAACTCATTGGTTCTCCAAGCTAGACTTGGATGGAATGGTTAATTTGGTTGGCCATTAGTGACCTGGATGGGATAAAGAGATGTTTGCTTATGTCTCCCCAGGAAAAGCTTAATTCCCTACCAAGATACAGGTCCATGACCCAAACTGCACTGAGATGTCCCTGCCAGAACATGAGCAGTGTGACTAAGCTAAAAACGCTGATTCTAGCTGTCAGACTAGACAGGAAAGTTCCTGCCATCAAGGCTCCTCGTTAACCCAGAGCTGTCTCATTCTAGACAAGGTTCCCCATGTAATGCCGTGACTTCTCCCTGGCTGACCATATACGTTCCCCTCCTAGAAAGGCTTAAGTTCCATGCAACCAGGAACTTACACAGGAGAGTTTGAGAGAGAAATGACAAGCTGAGACACTAGGCATGACTGCAGATGGGGGTCACGTGGGCTGAAGTGTAGAAAGAAAATGCTGAGCAAGACAGGAGGAGAGGCAGTGGGACATCATTTATGAAACATGGACTGTGAGGTCGGAGGAATGTGAATCTGGACCCAGGTGAGCAAACCTTGCTGCCCTCAGAGCTTCAGGGATGCTTGAGCAGCATCCCCTAGCTTGCAACTGTGGTGCAAATCACGAGATGAGGTACACACCAGCACGGAGGTTCACACCCGTAATCCCATCACTTGGGGGCTGACACAGGAAGATCACTGGTTGAAAGGAACTTTGTACTCATTTTGAATTTTGAGGCCAGCCTGGGCTACCGTGTGAGTTTGAGGTTAGGATAAGCTACAGAAGGAAACTCTGTCTCAGAAAGTAAGGAGGGGGAGGGGAAGACTCTTGCCTAGCACACAATAGGTTCTTGATACATGTCTGCTGTTTCTCTCCTTAGACTCATTCCCACCTTTGTTCTGCAAAAGTAGCACTTTCTAGAAAACTATCAAAAAGATTGTTTATGAGTTGGTGTTTAGGGGGCAGTGAAAATACAGCCTTTGCAGGATGAAGTATTTGAGAATCGTTAAAGTGATGGAAAAGAGAGTGGCCCTTAAGTTTTCTATTCCCCTTACAAACAAATCTCGTTACAAGCTTCCCTATGTCCTCAGTACAGAAAGACCTTCATAAAAGAAAATCACTCAGAGTTACACAGAGGGCAGGAGCTTTCTTTGTGGAAAGGGAAAATGAAGTTTCCTGCTAAATAACCGAGAGGCTCTGCCCACTGCCTCCAGGATACACGGCCCAGCCATGAAGCAGCCCACCTTCCAGAAGCAACTTCAGGAGGGCTGAGAAGTGACACTGTTGGTGTCGCCGGGTCAGAGAGAGGCTGAGTAAGTCCCTTACTCCAGCCAACAGCCACCTCCAGACCTTGCCCAGGGATGTCCACCTGTTCCACAGAGGGACCAAAAGCTGATACGGTGAGGACAGGGAGCGAGGAGAGGAACCTGAAATCAGACTGAGTGGTTGGCAGGCCCAGGCAGGGAGGATTTGGTTCCAGGTCTTTAGGAAGTCACCAGAGCAAGGCAAACAGGAGATGACATCATCTTGTTCCCTTTCGGAAGAGATCTGGCTTCAGTGTGGAGAAAGCCATGGAGGACAAGACAGGAAGTGGGGCCCGGGAGTGTCACCTGCCTAGCAAGCACAAGGTCCTGGGGTCCATCCCCAGCCCAAAAGAAAAAGAGGAGGGAGGGAGGGAGGGAGGGAGGGAGGGAGGGAGGGAGGGAGGGAGGGAGGGAGGGTGGGAGGGAAAGAAGTTAGTTGAAAGACTGTTAATCATGGCTACTTTTTCTGTATCTTGAAATTACGAAGAATGACTGGCAGGCCCTCATGACATAAATAAATTCAAATGTCTCAAAGAACAGTTTGGGGATGGCACATATTCATAGGGAACAAAGATTTTAGAGCAGAGCTTCTCAACTAAAGGGTGATTTGGGTCCCCACTTCGGGGACATTTGGCAAGGTTTGCACACACATTTAGCAGCACAAGTCAGTACTGACCCTGGCACCTGCCACAAAGACACAAGTCAGCCCTGCAAAGGGAAAATTATCCAGCCGCAGATGCCAAGACTGCTCAGGTTCAGAAAGTCTGATATGGAGTGGGATTTCCTTGTGTTCAGGCTCTCCCGTTTCCTAGCTATGCGACCTGGATATACATCACTTGCCCTGTGATTTTTTTTTCTTGCTATCAAAGGAATAGGGAGGAAGAGCAAAAGGCAATTTGGAAGGCTGCTGCTGAAGTCTGGATCTGGAATGTCCCTCAAAGGTCCATGTGTTAAGGCATGGTCCCAGATTTTCACTATTAGGAGCTGGTAGAACCTTTAAGAGGCAGGGTCTGGTAGGAAGTCCTAGGTCACTGTGGTCATGCCCTGGAAGGGAACTGTAGGAATCCAGCCCTCCTCGGCCAACATGGGATAAACAGCTCTTCATGTGTTCCCACCATGAAGTGCTCCCCACAGCCCAAATCCATATGAAAACTCCCAGAGCCAATGTAAACATTTCTTCCTCTTAAGCTGATTATCACAACCATTTGTGACAGTCACAGGAAAGTGACACAGCTATCTCCCCCATCTACTCCCAGGCATGTAAGGAGAAAGGGCAGAACAGTCCTGGTTTACACAGCAAGAGGGAGTGGAGACACCTGTCCATATCTCTTCTCTACTAGGTAACCGAGAAGACACAGAGGCTACCATAAATGGAGGTTCAACACACTGGATCTGAGATAGATGGAGCCAGACTCGGTCCTATTCTACCAGGCAGAAGACGATGACCCTCCCAGGGGCATGATGGTGCACACCCATAATCCTAGCACTTAAGAGGTAAAAGCAAGAAGATCAAGTGTTCAAAACCATTCTTAGCTACATTGCGAGTTCAAGTTCAGTCTAAGCTACATGAGACTATCAAAGAGTGAGTGACCCTGGGAAACATCTAACCTATGTTTCCACTAACTATAGAATATGAATTATCATTATGCATATTAAAATAAGACAACCATTTAATAAGTTTACTGAGTACCTACTATATGCCAGGTCATGAAAATTGTCAAATCAGATATACAATATAGAAATCTCAATAAATGGTATCCTTTGTGTGTGTGTCTGTTTGAAAATGCGTTCTCTAAATTTATGGAAGGCCCAGAAGTAGACAACATACATCTGCAATTAATTCTGCCTCTGTAAAAGCCTTCCTTAGCACATGTTCTCCCACAGGCTTCTGACTCTGGGGAGTCCAATCAGACTGTTCCACTCTTCTGACCACAAGCCCAGGAATGAGCATGCTAACAACGCTAGGACAATCAGTGTTTGCTCTGGCATGCCAGTTCTGGAGACTCTATGAGCAATGCAGAAGGCCCTCTTGCTCCCCACGTGGGCAGAGCCAGAACGAGAATGAAGAGACAGAGTCAGAGACACAGTGACATCACCTGGGACCTTGGATGCATTCCCATCCAAAGCTGCTTCAACCAGAATTGCAGGTTATAAAAGACAACAAATGCCCTTTCCTTTAGCCAGATGAAGTTAAATTTCTATCACATAAAACAAAAAGATCTGAAAAAGATCCATGGAAAAATGACTATAAATAAAAGGGAAAAAAAATCACCCATTCCCCTCCCAGCCGTGAAATAGCACCATATTGGTGTGTGGTTCCCTGGGGTTTTTGCTGTTTGGTCAGCCTGAAACTCAATATGTAGACCAGACTGGCCTTTAACTCACAGAGATCCACCTGCCTTTGCCTCCTAAGTGTTGGGGTTAAATACGTACATCACCATACCTGGCTTCTACTTGGAGCTTTGTTAGGGTGACCACTGGTTTTGTTTTTCTGGTGTTCTCCAATCATTGGAGTGATTGCTTTTAAAACAAGAAAATAGGCTTTCAAGGCAGAGTCTCTTGTGTTACTTTCTGGCTAATTTCAAGGTGCACAGGTTACCTACTCTTTGAGGATCTGGTTACTCTAACTTGGCCCACTTATAATGTAATTTCACTCACTTTTCCTTGAGCAATAAAGAGATCATAATAAAGTATGAGATACTATTGGCCTTAATTTAGGAAAGCTCATAAAGAACATAGTCAATGTGCCAATTACCTGTTACAAAGTATTACAGTGTGGTTGGGTTTGGTGGCACACAACTGTCATCCCAGAACTTAGAGAAGCAGAGGCAAGGGGAGTTTGAGTTTAAGAGTAAAAAACCATGGACCACACATGACCAAGCTCCAACCCCCAGCACTACAGGGACAGAGTGAGCTAGGAGGAGGGCCCCAAGTTAAAGCCTGAGCTACACAGCAAAACTCCATCTAAACAAAACAAAACAAAAGCCAACAGCAACAGAAACAAACCCACAGCACTATAATGCTTCCTTTGTCCCAAGACCTGAGGGTTCATCAAAATCAGAAATTACACACTCATGTCTTAAAAAAAAAAAGTACCTGCTCTGTGAAATACATTAACCGAGAAAGCAATAGTAGAATTGACTGAATTAGAACTGCCTCAAAATAACAAAAAAGAACTCTCATGGATCCAGATGTCCAGAGAAATGCATAGAATAGGCAAGGAAAAAATTAAGGAAAATATTGGCGGGGGCGGGGGGGGGAGGCTTGGGAGATGCCTAATTAGAAAAGAGCCTGCCACACAAGCATAAGGAAGTGAATTCAAGTCCCCAAGTAGGAGCTAGGCGTGGCAATGTGCCCTTGCAATCTCAGCACAGAGGAAGAATCAGCTGGAAGGTCCCTGGTGCTTGTTGCCAGGACAGTTTAGCCAAATCAGCAAGCTCCCAGTTTATCGAGAGATCCTGTCTCAAAAAATCCAGTGGTGCATGATCCAAGAAGACACCTGGCACCAGCCTCTGACATTCACATTTGCACCTGCACGCACATACAGAGAAAAATGTTTTCCAAATTAAGAGGCATAATGGAGTCCTATTCATGATTACCACTGGGATTAGGGAAGACAAGAAATACTGCAATAGGCAGGAATGCCTATCTAAAACCAGCAAGAGCTAAAGAGAGCAAGTCCAGAAGGCATACACTATGACCAAAATACACTGGAATCTAAGAGCTGTGTAAATGTCCACGGGGAGAAGGAAGAGCAACACACATGTTCTTTAGAGAGTGGCTCACCTGCTCAGACGCCAGTCCATGAGCCGAGCCCTCCAAGTCCTCATGGACACGGTCCAGCAGCCAGAGCAGGAACTCCAGGGCATCGTGCTGGGAATTGCCTTGGAACTGAGAGCCATACTTGGAAACGGCATTCTGAAAGGAAACAAAGATAAAAGTCACCTTGGGCCTTGACACAAACGAAGGAAGGTCTGTAAACACCAAGCTATCAAGTGGTCATCATGCAGCCTTGACCTGAAATAACAACTTGGGAACGACATAGGTAGAAATATTCTTCCCCACCCCCAGCTAGCAAATGGGTCCTCTGAAAAGAAGGCAGCTCCAGACCTTGAAGATCCATGAGGATGTCTCTATAAAATTGTGTGTGTTTATGAGCGTGTGCATGTGTGCGTGCGTGCGTGTGTGTGTGTGTGTGTGTGTGTGTGTGCACACATGCATGCATGCAAGGGCTGGTGATCTAAACTCAGGTCTTGCACTTTATTAAGCCATCTCTCCAGGCTCTTTGCTCAATACTTTCATAACGTTGATCGACCATCTATCCCTAAAGCCCTTGTCCTCTGATCATGGGGACACCATGCACCACTGACCTTCCTCCATCATTCTACTTCCACACTCTCTCACAGGTCACAGGGACACGCCCTTCTCACTCTACTCTCCTAGCTGACAGCACTAATTCTCAAGGCTTCCCCTCTCTTTGCTAATGACCATACGGAGAGCAAAACTGACTGCCTGAAATGCACATGTGTGTAGCTCCCTCACCAACATGCCGGCTGTAAAATACACACGTGTGTGGCTCCCTCACCAACATGCCGGCTGTGGGGCTTCACTCTGATCACTTCAGTTGGAGTCTCCCCCGAGCTTCCCTGTAGCTGAACCACCCACACAGGCAGGGCTGCCTGACTCAGCAGACAAAACTGAAAGCATATTGGCTGGCACTGTGGATCAGTGGTAGCATGCTTGCCTAGAATACACAAAGTCCTGGGTTCAATCCCCACAACTGCAGAAGGAAGAGGAAGAAAAGGAAGGATACACTGTACTAAAAAGTTACTCATTGTTTATCTGTAGATACTATGAACAGGGTGTCCCTACCCTACCCTTAAGCCACCCACAAAGCTGCCTCACAGTACTGACCTTCTTCCTCTTGTGCAGCCAGTCCCTCAACTCTGAGTCTCTAAAACCAGTCCTTTCTCTTAGCATTGATGCAGTTGGATTTCCCCACACACACAAATGCCTCTCTCCCTCTCCCCTACAATGAAGTAGGACAGAGCTTCTCATCTAGATGAACAGAAATAGTCAGAACTCAACAGTGTAGATGCCACATCTCATTACGGACCACAGCCCTTCCCTAGTCCATGAGTTCCTAAGAAACAAGACTCATTTTCCGGCAGCCCAGCTACTGTAGCAAAGCCTTCCTTATCCTACAAAGTAGCTCAAACTCCTTCACTGTTCCATCCTAAACTAACATCTTTCTCTAGTCTCTCTTTTCTCCCCTCCTTCTTCACTACCACCAAGATCTCCCATAGCCCTGTAGTCCAAACCTCAAACTTTGTAGTTGAGTATGACCTTGAACTTCTGACCCTCCTGTCTCTGCCTCCCTTGCACCAAGATTACAGACACCAAGTCTACTACCTCCCTGCTTCAAAGCCCCCGGTAAGCAAGCCACTCAGGTGCCCCAAACTTTCTGGCGTCCATGGTCTAGACCAGTATTTTTGTCTAGCCTCTCACAGTTCTGTCCCCTTCGGATCATTGTGAATTCTCTTCCTCTTAGCCTGGCTAATCATAATCAAAGCCTCACAAAGAATTTGACAACTTCAAGAAGACAGGTAAGATGGGATCCTAACAACAAAACTGTGTAGGGCTGGGGATCTGGCTCAGTGGATAAATGCACTTACTGCCAATCACGACAGCTGGAACTCAGTCCCCAAGGCCTGTGGTGGATGAAGAGAACTTGCAAGTTGTCTTTTAACCCTCATACAAGTTCTGTAACAGGCTGGCACTCACAGGCATGTGTGTGTATACTCCCCTCCCCCCCCCCCCCCCCCCCCCCCCCCGCCACACACACACAATTAATGATAAGTAAAAATCAAATTTAAAAAAGTAAAGTCTCTGGCGGGGAGGAGGCAGAAATCTTTAATAAATTAATTAATTAATTAATTTTAAATAAATAAATAAATAAAAAGGTTGCTCCTAAAAAAAAAAAAAAAAAAGTAAAGTCTCTCTGTATTTGCACAGTAATTCCACTTTGGAGAACTCAGAGAGATAAGAAACACAAGCAAGGATATTTCTATGGACCAAAAGTATCCATTAGAGAGCTAGTGGTGGAGCCTCACATTTGTACCCAGGATCCTGAAAGGCTAAGGCAGGAAGATCTTAAATTCCAGGTTGGTCTAAGCTATACAACAAGACCTTTTCACCAAGAAACCAAGGGTTGGGGGTGTGGCTCAATGTGGAAAGTTTGCCTAGCCTGTGAAAAACCCAAGGTTGGATCCCCAGCACCACAAGACGGAGCAGGAGCAAAAACACACAAAAGATGAGAATGGTATTTGGTATGTCTATCCTGCAGCACAGCTCAGCTTGGTCCGCTGTGTGCATGTGAATGTGTGCATGAGTGTGTATGTAAGAGGGTGTGTGTGTGTGTAAGACTATTAGTGTAGGTAAGAGAGTGCGTGTGAGTGCATGAGAGTATATATGAGGATGAGTGAGTGTGTGTGTGTATAAGTGTGTGAGAGAGTGTGTGTTCTCTCCCAAATACTGGTGATTTTTCAACATTTCTTCTAGTTATTTAATGGTTCCAGCCAGATTTTTTTTCTGCCCGATAGTTTTTACTGTTTCTATTTCTCCTCTTACTGTTTTGTCCATAGCTTTTAAAACAAAAGTGAAGGGACTGGGGATACAGCTCAGTATTTAGTAAAGTGCTTCATAGTGTGTGAGGGACCCTGAGTTTGTCAATCCTTAGCACCACAGGAGGGAAAAAAAAGAAAAAGAATGAATCTTTGTTTCAAGAAAGAGGAGCCTCTACAGGAACATCAGAAGTTCAAGGTCATCCTTGTCTGCTTAGTGAGTCAGGCGCCAGTCGCAAATCAGTAAAAGACAGAAAACTTAAAAAGTTAAAATAAATAAAAGAAAATGCCTCTAGTACATGGTTGTATATCTAAATTTGATTTAAAGCACAAGTATATCTATATTTGATTTTAAGCTAAGAGAAATTCCAGATGGCTGAAACCCTTAGTACAACCATAGAAAAACTAGAATGTCACAAAATAGAAGACATATCAAAAAGCCTGAGGGAGCTGGGTGTGGTGGTGCATGCCTGTGGCTCCAGCATGCAGGAGACTGAGACAGGAGAACCCTGAGTTCCAGACCAGCCGGGGCTGCTCCTTAAGACTCTGTTATATATATACACATAGCATAAACAAATCTAAAGCTTCCAACACTAGGGTAGTAGAAAAAGAAACAATTTGTATAAAACATTTGTAGAGAATACTGAGAACACAGGGAAGCATACAGAACATTAAGAACAAAGCCGAACAGATACACAAACAGTAGAAGAAACTAGTCAAGAAACACGGGAAGTACTTCCACCTCACTCCTAATTGAAGACTAAAAGTAAAGCCGGTTCTCCATCAAGTAAGTCAGGTCCATTACCAAGCCTGCTCACAGGACGGGTAATGAGGTGCTGGAGACTTGGGACTGCAAAGAGAACTGACATTATGTGTTCTCTCCTCGAAAAGGGGTTAAGGACCTGATGTTGGTGATTATGTAATTATTCTGAGTTAACCATCTTACCCTGTGTACACACCTCAAAGCATCGTGCTATGCACTATTGACACAGAGTTTCTCTTGCCAATTGTTAAGTCTTATAAAACCAGGGCCAGTGGGCTCATGAGACAAGAACACCCAATCTGCTCTCGGAGAGTTCTTAAATGTGTATATGCAACCTGACATTATTGTTTGGAAAGAAATAACCAATGAGGATTGTAAATAATAAAAAAAGAATAATAATCAAACCCAGTGGAGTTGATTTATGAAGAAAAAAAGAAAGGTGCCAGGTCTGAAGGCACACACCTTTAATCCCTTTAATTCCAGCACTCGGGAGGCAGAGGCAGACTGTTTCTGTGAGTTCGAGGCCAACCACAGCTACATAGTGAGGTCCTGTCCTAAAAACTAAAGAAAAATGGAAGAGAGGGATGGAGGGTACACATTTAAGATGGGATGATGACTACCCAGGTACCTGCACTTCCTAAAACTAATTCAGCCCTTGAAATGGATGCACCTCACTATATAACTTACTTTTAAAGTAAAACCAGAAAGTCACTAAAAGAGCTCTTCCTTTTGTTTTGAAAACACGATTCCACTCATGGAATTATATATTTGGAAATAATCAGAGCTGAGAACAATGACTTAAATACAGTGAAATTGGGGCTGGGGATGGCTCAGTTGTTAAGAGCATTGACTGACTTCCAGAACTCGGGTTTGATTCCCAGCATCCAGATAATGGCTCACAACCATCTGTAACTCCATTCTCAGGGATTCAAGGCCCTCTTGGGTGCCATGTGGCACACAGACATACATGCAGGCAAAGGACCCATTTACATAAAGGGAAAGAAATACAATTTTTAAATAAAGTAAGTTAGAAAAATACAGGCATTTTCACTACAGTGTGCTCACTGGAAAACGCAATAGAGCAACAGTGTCTCCACAAAAGACTGGCCCATCTGATGATATATTCAATTATTAAAAGTCAAGTTCTGAGCATTATTCTAAAGCCAAAAGGTCTTGTAATAATACTTACATTATTAAAAAGAAAGAAAGAATACAGCAGGGTGTGGAGGGGTGTGTACCTAGCACTTGGTTGCAGAGTCAGGTACATCAGTTCAAGGCCAGCCTGGTCTATATAGCAAGTTTCAGGCTAGGTAGTCCTAGTAGCCCTAGCTCAAAAACAAACAAGCAGAATGCAGAACTAGAATTTCTTTATTGGGTGGGGGAGAGGTGTTGTTTTGTTTTAAGGTTTTTGTTTTTGGGACAGGGTTTCTCTGTATAACATTCCTGGTTGTCCTGGAACTTACTTTGTAGGCCAAGCTGGCATTGAACTCACAGAGATTCGCCTGCTTCTGCCTCCTAAATGCTGGGATCAAAGGCGTGCAAGCTGCACTGCCCATCCAGAACTAGAATTTCTGATTGTTTACAACATACCAGTAAGTTTACAATGGTTTATATTATAAGGATTCTGGGGAATTACAGATTCTTCTTATACTTTCTAATTTTCTGCAATACACATACTTAACTATATCATTAGAAAATAATTATAGATGAGAGGATTTTTTAAAGTGTATTTAATCCATTTTCTGTTGAAACAAAACTTGGTCCTGCTATGTGTGGGAAACTGGTGATTCTGGGCTCAAGAAGGAAGAATACTGTAAACCCATCCTACTTGTGGGTGTGGGGCCAAGCCCCACATGCTGGACCCTTCCTGGGTCTGAAGCTAGCTGAACTCTCCCTGGGTTTGAAGCTAGCTGGACTCTCCCTGGGTCTGAAGCTAGCTAACTAGGGTCAAGCCCCACATGCTGGGCCCCTCATGGGTCTGAAGTAAGTTAATCATCTTTAAAGACCATCTCCTTAACAAGATCAAATCTCTAATTCTCCACTCTCCTCCTCAACTACATGAGCCTTCACGGATGAATTTGTCAAAAGGATTCTGGGTCTTCGTTCCTCTCCTGCTCCACCCCTCTCCTGGGATGTCATTTTCCTTCCCAGGCCTGGAGTCACTATCTCCCATCTTCCATGTCCTTGGCTGACACTTCATCTTTCATAACCCAGCTCAGGGCAAAGGGACCTCACCAGGGAAGGCCGAACTGCTCCTCCAGACAAATCATACCCTCTTGTCACAACATCCAGAGCACCTTGTATTTTTCCTTTCATCTTATCACCAGTTCTAATTGAGGGCCTCTGTGACCCACGTCGACATCCATTTCTCCTCTAGAGAGGAAACTTGTGGGGAGTATGCTCAGATTTAGACTCAGACTTGGCCCTCGGTCCCAGGATCTGGGTTTGCACTGGCCACTCATCACACAGTCCCTGTTCCCGATAGACTGTCTCCACATTCAATAAGCACACGTTGACTAGGTGAAAGCTTCCATACCCATAAGAGCCCACCTAGATTTCCATCCCTAATATTTAAAAGTCGGGATTCTAAAATCTCCTCTACCTTCCAAATCTGGTCACCTGAGAGTCTCCCAAGGGAACCCCAGATTACATCTCCTTCATTAACAGCTTGCTTATCGTTCAGTTTCCCCAAGGCACTGGGAGCTCCCAGGGCCTGGGGATTCAGACAGCAGAAGAGAGGAATTCCTGGTGAGTCACTGGCCGTGATTACAAATGTGAGTGTTCTTCCAAGCCGCTTGCCACTCTCACTGCTGTAGCAATGGGGTGGGATCGCATCTGGTAAAGGCAAGCTTACTCAAAGATCACCTCCCTTCCTGCTCTAGGGCTCTCTGCAGGAAGGAAGTGTAATTCCAGAATAAACATTCCCCAGGAACCAGGCATGTTCTCGGTGCTCTATATATAGCTCACTTAACACAACTACCTTATAATGAAGTAATGGTCATACAGTTCGATTTTACAGATGAGGAAAGATTAATCTGCATAAAAACCATAAAGCCCAGAGACCTTGCTCTTTCTGTGTGTGTGCGCCCACCAGTGCATTCAAGCGTATATGAGCACCAAACAAGTGTGTTCCTCGTGGCTTTTTTTTTTTTTTCAGACAGGATCTATCATTGAATCTAGAAGCTCACAAGTCGGCTAGACTGTCTAGCCAGAAAGCCCCAGGGATTCACCTGCTCAGGTCCCCCTAGTGCTGCAACTACAGGCCCACAGGGAAATGATAGGTCTGTCTGCATTGGGTCACTCACTCATTTGACCGTTTTTCCTTTTTACCTGGGTTCTGGAGCCAGAACTCATATCCTCAAAGCCTGCATAACCAAGCGCTCTGCCAAGCACTGAGTCATTGCCTACAAGACCACTATACTACACACTGCTACTATATTTGAAAAGCAACGGTGGCCTAAAAGTGACACTAAAGACATCGTGTGAGGACTGGAACACGGTGCTTCTCCAGGAAACGGAGGTGGGGGAGGAAGGCAGTGGCTAGCATCCTAGCCCTTGACACAACAAAGGCTGCTTTCTCCGGCTGAAACTCAAGATGTTTATGGAATGAACACTGACAGTCATGCTTGCCCTCGCCTCAATAACAATCACTAGTCCTCGGGATGCTTCAGCTCTCTGTGCTGAGCTGCGGTTTTACAGCAGGAAGTAAGCCCTGTGCACCAATTATCAGGAACGTTTTCATCCGTCTCTTGTACTTTAACCCATTCTCATGCCCTCACAGCATCCCCAGCTGTAATCTTGCAGATAACAAATGCTCACATACTGTCAGGATTTAATATGAATTAAATTAAGGGACATCATCTCTAAATTAGCAATCTCGCTGACTCCTTCCCCCCTCCCATTTGTCACAGTACCTGACCTACTGGTTCTCGGCAGCTATTGGGCTTAAATAACCCAAAGCCACGGTGTCCAAGGTCATACATGATCTGAAGACTCTCTCCTGCCTTCAACACGCATCACCTTCAGGCCTATGCCCTTTCTACTTACTGATCACTCTGCCTGGATTTTCCCTAGATCTTGGCCTGGTTGTGTCCTTCTCAACATTGTTCTCCACGCCTGTACCACCTCCTTCCCCAAACCTTGGCCTTCAAAACTTCCCACTCTGCACCCCTCCAGATCCGAAGCTCTAACTCACCATGTCCCGCAAATCCACACTCCCTCAACAACTGCTTGCTAAACACAAAACTGCTGGATAAACTTAAGGCTGCCAGCTCTCTCCACCCCAGCTCAAAATACCAGGGAGAAACTAATTCTAAAAGAAGGCATTTGCAAGTGACAATGTTAACACGTCACCTCAAAACAAAGGCGATAACCGGTGGCTGGACTAGCTAAGTGTTATCTACAGAGGGCCCCCCACCTCCCACCCGCCGGGGAACCTGGCTCGGCTTGGTGGTTCACACGCTTTTCAGGAACCGAAACCAGAAGGATCGGTGGAGGCTGCGGACCGCCGGCGCTTCTGGCGCTGCCTACCTTGAACTCAGCGGAAAGTTGGGGCGTGTATTCGCGCGTCCAGAGCGCGCGCACCAGCGCCGCCAGCTGCTCGGTGACCTCGGCGCGGCCCGGCGCCGCCCGGTAGCGCCCCAGAGCTAGGAACTCGGCCAGCAGGTCCGTGTTGCTGAGACACTGCACCACGGCGTTCATGAAACAGGTGTTGCCGTGGTTCTTCAAGCCCTGCGCGCCGGGCGGCCGCGCCCCGTCGCCCGCAGACAGCTGGGGCTGGGGTCCCGGAGGACGATCCGGCCCTGGGCTCCCGGGAGCGGCCGGTGCCGGTGCCGGGGCGCAGGCGAAGCCCCCGTCTCCATCGCCATCGTAGGGGCCGGACTGGGTCGGGGGCCGGGACCGGGGTGGCGAGTCCCCTGAGCGGGAGTGGCTGCCCAGAGCTAGCAGGAAGCGGCTGAGCAGGCGGCGCAGGGAACGCCGGCGACGGGGCCGGGGCGCGGGCGGCCCCTCTCCCAGAGCGTCCCCGACTCCGGGATCCATGCTGGCCGAGCACGGTGGTCCGGGAGCACAGCCCCCGGGGTCCGAAGCGGACCGGCAACTCCCCGACCCTCACCGCCTCTGAGAGGCGTGGGGCGCCGGCTACCTGAGAGCCAGGTGTGCGGGCACCGGGCGAGGGCGGAGCCAGGGGCGGAGCCGTCCCGCCGCCGCCCCGCCCCGCCCCGCGCGGGAATCCGGCCCTGGGGCAGCGCCCGCCGCTGGGCTCCCGCCCCCGCGGCCCCGGCTGGGAACGCAATCCCCTGGAGCCCGCCTAGAGGACTTGCCCGCCCTTCCTTCCCGCCTTGGAACAGGCCTTTCCCCTCTGTTCGCCTTCTCCGCCCATCCCTACGCTGCGGAGACAACCCGGGGATAGAAAGCAAAGCCCAGGCTCTGTTTAAGTTTTCCTGGTCTTGGGAACCAGGTGAAGACGACGAAAAATGACCGGCGAGCGGTGTCCCGGGTGACTCAGGTTTGCCGAGAGGAGCGCGCTGGTAGCTAAGCCGGTAGGGAGTCCAGGTTCAGGTGCGTGCGGTCAGGTGGCGCCACTTCCTTTGCAGGCTTTGCCTGCACCCGTCTCTGCATTAGAACTGGGAGTACTAGTGGGTAGGGGTTTGTTTTTATCTTGTTGTTGCTGTTGTTTGTTTGTTTGTTTTTCACACTAGGATACAGTAATTTTCCAAGAACTTGGGAGACTTGATTGTCCTGGTTTTCATCGGTGAAGGGAACTCGGAGAGGTTAAGGCAACGAAATGAGAGAAACCGGAACTCGATCCCCGCTGGGTGCACTGCCGAGTTCCAGCCCTTTAAACCCCAGAATTTGCTCGGCAGCAAGTTTGCCGGGTCTCAGGCGCGCCCCCTACTCGGTTGCTGTTTCATTCCTCCGTGTAAAATCCTGGCGTTATCGTCACCCAATCAGAATTAGTTTGGCCTTGCCCCTCCCTTTATTCCCTGGGTAACCCTGGAGGCCTTGGCTCCTTTTATCCTATAACTGTCAGGTTTATAATTAATCAGGCAAGGTCTTGCAAAATGAATTTCTCATCAGTTTCTAGCTCAAAAAGAGATCAGCAGCTTTCTGGAGTCAGTATTACGTCAGTACTCAGAAATGTGACTTGCTATTTAATAAGTGGTCATCATTTATTAAATATCCTCCTCGTTCTTTCACATAGGACTGCAGCAGTTCCCGGTGCCAAAAAGCTGCACAAGTTAAGGATAAAGAATAGCCTTTAGTGTCCGAGACTTAAAGTGTAAAAGGTCACCATTTACCCCCCCCCCCAGAGATACCCGCGTGGTTGATTAATTCATAAGATTCATTTCATCGCCCTGCCGATGGTAAGTATTGAAGGTGTCATGGTCTTGGCTGGCTCTAATTTCACTTCTGAGACCATTCCAAGATCCTCAGTAACACACAGGGATTTATTGGGAGGGGGGGGATTGTTTAGGGGTTTTGTTGGTTTTGTTTTGGCTTGGGGGTTGGTGAAATGGAGTCTATCTCCGCTTGTGTAGCCCAGGTTGGTCTGGCACACTCAGTCTTTTACCCTTAGCCTCCCGAACGCTGGAGTCCTGGGTGTGTGCCTTCACGCCTGGCTGACACAACTCAGGAAGCATTTGGTGTTTAACTCTGTCCGGAATGCCGCTGGTGCCTTACCAGTTCAGCTCCCTCACGTCTCACAATAAAGGTCTGAGTGGAAATTTATTCTTACTTGGCCAAGTAGAAAACCGAAGCTGAAATTGTTTTATGAGCTCGTTGTATAGGCTAATTTTGATAGTTAATCTGATCACATTAAGAAATCACCTAGGGATGGGAGGGCAGGTAAAGGTGCTTGCTCCCAAGCCTGGGGACCTGAGTTTGATCTCTGAACCACTTGATGGAAAGAAAGACCTGGCCACTCAGACGGTCCGCTGGCTCTATACATGTGCTGCAGCATGGGCGTATGCACACACACAATAAATAAATAAGGAAATAAAATTTTTAAAGATCACCTAGGAGACTGAAGGGTGCCTCTGGGTGAGACTGCAAGGGTGGTTCTTGAGAGGATTAATTAAGTTGGGAAAGACTCACTCTAAATATGAATGCTACCGTCACGTGGACCAGGGACCTGGAGTAAATAAAGGGGGTGAGCACTGGCTTCCTCTCTCCTTCCTTCCTGGGGTGATGGGCATCCATGAGCTTCACTGTGCCAGCCTGGGGCAAAGCCAGCGTGAATCAAACCATGGGAAACGCTGTGCCAGAGTAAGTCATGTTTTATGTTGTTTCTGTCGGGTATGTAGACAGCTGTACGAAAGTAACTAATACACCTGCCCAAAAATGTGGGTTCAAACCTAACCGCTCACGCTGCTGCACCAGTGAACTGATAAATTAAAGGGTAAGTTTGAGCTAGGGAGATAGCCCAGTGGAGCCACACTTACCTAGCCATGCCTGAGGCCCTAGTCCCATCCCCATGACCACACACACTCATTTTGTTTTTACAAGAAAATAGCATCCCTCCCTGGGGACAGATCAGGAGGAATGCCTGTGGATTTGGGGGGACATAAAAAAGAGATTATGGCCAGAAGACAGCACCTTCAAATTTATTAATAATTAAAAACTCAAAAAATTATATTCTGGACAATTTTTTTCTATAACAGTTCAGTTTCAATGTACAATGTGAGATTGTAGATTATTCTATAAAGGAAAGGAGAAACTTCAAGATAAAGGATTTTGACTACAGAATGAAAGTAGCCGGGAGAAGTCAAGACTGGTGCTGGGGCCTATCCATACTTGGTTGCTTCACGAAGCAAATGGGTACTTCCATCTCAGAATGGCTCCGTCTGCACTCACACTGATGATGTACTGGTTTCCTGGACTAACCCGGATGCCCATGATGTTGCCACTGTGTCCCACCCCGACGTGAGTCACTTCACCCTCGTTATAATCCCAGACTTTGACCAGATGGTCATGTCCCCCTGAAAAACAAGTACATGACATGGTTGACATAGAACAGTGAAACAGCCCCGACCTCACATAACTGCTTCATTTTCAACACAGTCCCCCATATGATGCAACTTGAAGAAAGAAAAATCCATTATTATATAAAGCTTTTTCTTGACCTAAAAAAAAAAAAATCTTTGTATGTTGTAGTAAATTTAGAATGGAAAGGAAAATGTCACCCAGAATTAACCACTAACCACACCCTAACTGTTGGTCCTTCCACTCTTTTCTCCACAGATGCAGAGGTATAGCCGCACACCTGTGTGTGTATTAGCATCCCACTGTGTCTGCTTTAATTTCTTTTTCTAAGTCAGTGTGTTTATGGAACTTTGATTTATTTGAAGCGCTTATTAATGTCCTGAAGAATCAAAGAGCCTGGCAGGAAGTTGTATTAATGCTGTTCTAGTGGCCATGTCCCGTGGTAAATGCCCCAAAAAAAACATTAACGAGTTCATTCACAGCAAGGAGTTGAGGCATCACATTCTTCAACAATAACAACAAACAAACAAACAAAAAACTGGTGGCTCATACTTAAGTAAAAAAGACAGCCGAGGAGGTGGGAATGGGGGGCCTACCTACCTCATATCCTAGTGCTCAGGAGTCTGAGGCAGGAGGATCACAAATTCAAGTCCAGTGGGTGCAAGACCCTATCTCAAAACAAAAACAATAAAAACGACCAAAATGGAGAGGAAAGCACCTCGAAGGCTCGGGACATTTGAAGGCTCATGGTCTACCCCAAAGAGGAAACCTCACAATGTCAAGCTCGTCTTCTCTCTTTGCGCTGTACAAATGTCTTCCCTCGTTGAAGTGTGACTTTTCCCACCATGGTGGTGGGCTGTTTGGGCTGAATGTTACCCAAGCTGTCCTTGAGATCCTCTACTGGCTCTTCTCATTGACTCTCACCTAAGACTTCCTTGTCCTCTGAAATAAGGAACCCTGGGGGTTTTCTTACCTTACTTGGGACTGGGACTAACCTGTCACAAAGTGTCCTCCTTCCTGAGTGATGTCCATACCATTGATCGACCCAGACAAGGAACCTTCCAACTCTCTGATTACTGACCCATCAAATACTTCCCAGTAAGCAATCTGGAATACAGAAGGGCATCAGACAAGAGTCGGTGCAGTGGAACCATCCACACACATGCTCGCAAAAGATGCCTCCACTTTATATAGAAGGTAGCAAAAATACACCCTGGGAGGGGATAAGTTGGAATTATAAATAGGCCATGGCGAGGGGGTGGTGAAACCATTTTATTATTTTTAGTATTGGTTTTGAAATTTGCATGCTATTTAAAGAGATGTTGATATGCCATAAACCTGGATAGTGACAGAAAGAGATTTTTTGATAAGGCGAAGCAGATTGAGTCTGCTGCAACATGGAAAATAAAGAAGAGAACTACCACTGGGGAAGTCTGCGTCTGCGCTCTGAGGATGAGGGCCAAACTGCAGGCCTGGTGGGAGGGAGAGTTCCTTCTGGCAGGGTTTGGGGGACGGGGCTTTGTGCCAGTCCGACTGGACCCTGTCTCATCTTTATCCATCACTAGACCCTAACTTGTCTTTCTGGTCCAAAGCGACAACATATTCCGTAGGGTGGGATTTAAAGAAACTGAACACCTAACCTTGTTCTCTGCCTGGAAATGGGACACCAAGCTGGGAGAGACTGGTGCTGAAATGGGGAATCAGTCCTCTGGACTGTTAATGTAGGGCCATAGTATCACCCATGGGGGTCAGCATGCAAATATGCTCGAGCCCCCATATGAGATGACACACTATCTACATATAACCCATGCACATCCTCTATCTGTATACTGTAATAAATTGTTCGGTAAGGATGCGATCCACCCACCCCTCCCCCCACTTCAAGCATTTGCAGGCGTTCACAGTTGATCGAATCTGCAGACACGGGGCTCTGGACGGTGGAGGGCCATCAGTGCTCACCTTCCTGTCTGTGCCACTGGTGATGATCTGGAATTCCTCGGGGTGATAACAAACACACTGGAATAGGGTGTTGGCCAGGATCATCTGATTCCTCCTAAGTCGCCTGGAAAGTAGATTCAAACACTCTTGAACTCAACTTTTCCCTCCCCTAGAAAACGTTTTTATTATGCGCCGTGCAGCTGGGCAAGCTTGGATGGGGTTGGTTTTTTCTTAGACGTCTCATGCTGCTCGCACGGTAGCACCTGGTTTGGTTTGGTTTCTGTCAAAAACAGACACTGGGGGACTGCAGGTTCCGTTTAGGAGCAAGTGCTTCTCTGTGCAAAGGACCTGAGTTTGGTTCCTAGAACTGGCATCAGGCCGCTCACAACTGCCTATAAATCTAGCTCCAGGAAATCTGATGCCCTCTTTTGGCTTCACATGTATACACACATATGTTTTGTTTTGTTTTGTTTTGTTTTTTTTAAAGAAAATTTTAAAGTAGACTTCTGGCTATTCTGCTCTGTTCTTACGTCTCCTCCCACCAGAACTGTCAGCAAGAGTCGGAAGACAAGGGCTAAGGATGGTACCCCCTTCTAGAGACTTAGCTGAATTCAGAGCCACACTACCACCTGTCGCAATAATCTGGATTCTCAAGGCCACCGTTGGGACCAAGTGGCTCCCCTGTAAGCTGAGCGGCAAAGTGTGGGGGAAAGACTGCTCTAATGAATATTACTGGGCCCACCCCTAAGGTTCTGGAGTCAGAAGGTTGTGATGGAAGCCCAGAGATCTGTATGTGTTTGAAACCAGCCTTCCCATCGATGGTTATATGCACACAAGTTTGAGAACCTCTTGCCTTAGACACCGTAGACAAGCTTAGGCTACTTCAAACTTTGGTGGATTCAGGACTATGCATAGGCTTTCCGGCTAAACATCCCTGATCTGAAAAATGGAAGTGGAAATCTGAAACTTTTGTCAGTACTAACATGACGCATAAAGAAATGTAAAGGTTTGGGGTTTTAGGGGTTTTGGGGCCTTAAGATTGGGGATGCTAAGCCTGTGCAAGAAACACGGCTGTATTGCTTCTTCCAGAGCTGGTACGCCGGTGGTTGTCTCACGGGCCCAGCCTCTGGCTGGAAATGCACCTTCTGCAGTGTCTTCTCATAATGGAAGCTTTCAAACCCAGGGTTTGAGCAGAGGATTTTTAAACATTTTTGGCACGAATTAAATATGCTTGCTGCACAAAAGGAAGGTGTTAAAGATGTGAGGTAGTCACAAGCCACCCCGAAAATAAACTCAGATCCCCCTTCTCAGTACACAGTTTCCCAGTGGGACAGTCATGTGTCCATGGGTCTAGGCCTTGGCCCAGCGACACCTCATGGGAACTTATTAGGCATGCAGAAGCACAGGTGTCTTCTAAATCTATTCGATGAAAAGCTGTCTACAGAGCTGGGCATGGTGGCACATGCCTTTAATCCCAGCACTTGGGAGCCAGAGGCAGGTGGATCTCTGAGTTCCAGGACAGCCTGGTCTACGAAACAAATTCCAAGCCAGGCTATTACACAGAAAAAACCCTGTCTAAAAAACAAACAAACAAAACCAAAAAAAAAAACAAAAGAGCGTATAAACAAGATCCCACAGTGACTGGAGATCCGAGTAGGGAGTCCGGCCCACTTAGGAAATAAGAGCTCACTGTGCTTTGGGGTTTTGTTTTGTTTTGCTTTGCTCGTGTGTGAAGGTGTGCATGCATGTGTGTGACTGTGCAAGTGGAGGCCAGGGGTTGACATTGGTTGTCTTCCTCAGCCACCCTCCACATTATGCTTTTTTAAGACAGGCGCTCTCTCTCTCTCTTCTCTCTCTCTCTCTCTCTCTCTCTCTCTCTCTCTCTCTCTCTCTCACACACACACACACACACATACACACACACACACACACATAGAACTGACTGGTTCAGCCAGAGCAAACCCTCAAGATCCTCTGTCTCTACCTCCCAAGTGCTGAGATCACAGGCATGCACCACCATGCCTGGCTTTTATGTGGATTCTGGGGATTTGAAACCGGGTCCTTGTGCTTACTTACACTCCACCAGCTAGACTGTATCCACAGCCCTGCTTTGCACTTTTTAGTGTATTAATTTAAAGTGTTTTACTTTGCTTTCAGTCCTCACTCCCCTCTCTCTAGGAGGGAACATTCCAGCTGGGCATGGTTTCACATGCCTTTACCCACAGCTACTTGAGAGGCTGATGTGGAAGGATCTCTTAAGCCTAAGAAGTCAAGACTGGCCTGGACATCACAGTGGTACCCCATCTCAAAAAAGGAGGGACATAGTCTTTGACCAACTCTACCTCCTTTTTCCCTCTGTACTTAATTCAAACTCTTTAGACAATTATGCAAATTCCATGCATCACAGGAGTGATAGAAGGGTGATATGTTGAAGGAAGATTGGGGTGGGGTTGGGGCAAAGGTTTGATTCCAAAATAAAAACAGAGCAAAAATCCCAACAGCCAAAAAAAAATTTAAAAAATCATCTTTGACAATTCTCTGAATGCTCCTTTGATGAAGTTCACATGTTTTGGCCCTCACCGTTAGGCGTTGTCATCTTCTATGGGTCTGTGATTTACTCATAGTGTAAGCAGTCCCTGGAATGTGGTCAAATGAGGGGGCTGCCTCTCCCTCCCAGGGCAGGCTCATGACCTAGCAAGATGACATGAGGAACTGCCTGCCCTATAACTTTCCTTGTTAATGTTCAACATTTAGGTTGAATGGATTTGCATTAGATCACGCTTCACTGCATGTATCTGGAAAACTACTTCCCTGTCTGCCCAGAAACTTCTGATATTTGGTTCTTCCTGGAGACCATATTTCCCCCCCACTGGCATCTATAACCCTTGGACAGCCAGGGAGTCCAAAGCCTTCTAAGAAGCTTTTATTAGGGATAATTAATCTTGATGGTTGACTTGACTGGATTTAGAATCACCTAGGAGATATACTTTCTGGCATGTCTGTGAGAATGTTTCCAGAGAGTGTCAACTGGGTAGGAAGGACCACCCTGAATACACACTGTTCCATGAGCTGGGATCCTGAACTAGCTAAAAAGCAGAGTGAGGGACTGGAGCTATGACCCAGTGGTTAAGAGCACTGGCTACTCTTTCAGAGAACCAGGGGACCAGGGTTCAGTTTCTAGAACCCACATGGTGGCTCACAACTGTTTGTAACTCCAACTGCAGTTGATGTGGTGCCCTCTTCTGGTCTTTGCAGGCACCAGGCATACATGTGACACATAGACATACATGCAGCCAAAACACCCATGGGTGTAAAATAAAAATACAAAATTGGACAGTGGTGGCACACTCCTTTAATCCCAGCACTCCAGAGGCAGAGACAGGCAGATCTCTGTGAGTTCAAGGCCAGCCTGGTCTACAGAGCTATTGCCAGGACAGGTTCCAAAACTAGAGAAACCCTGTCTTAAAATCCAAATAAATAAATAAAAATACAGTCCCCCTCCAAAAAGCCTTTACGGGAGAAAGCAAGTCGCGAAGCACATGCATTTCAGACACAGCATGCCCAGTCACCTCACACCCTGCTGTCATGCCTCCCCACCACAATGGGCAGTATTCTCAAACTAGGAGCCCAAGTAAACCCTTTACTTCCCAACTCCTTAAGTTGTTTTTGTTAAATATTTTGTCCCAACAGCAAGGAAGTAAACTAATACACTCCTCTGGGCTCTCTGCTGTGCTCATCAGGATGCTGGGATCTTTGTAAGTGCTGAGTTAGCCTTCGTAGCCATCCCAGGTACCTACACAAGGTCCCAAATGATGCACGTCCCGTCGGTGCTGGCAGTGACGCACTCCTCATTGTTCTTCTTCACCCTGATACAGGACACAGATGACTTGTGCTCCTTTAGTGCCTCCTCCAACTTCTGGGTCTGGCAGCCGATCTGCCACACCCTTACCTGTGGGCCCCAAAGCACAGGCTAGCAACACAAACCTGGGACTTTGGAAGGGATCGAGGAAGACCTGGGGAGTGTTTCCCTCTCTGCTGGGTGTGACCATTTAATTCCCTCTTCCCATTTCAGTCAGGCAGGGTGGGAAAGCAACACTTCGGGGCAGGGGTGTGTACAAGATGTGACCGTCAACCCGCCAGGTATGCACGGCTCTGCTCCCAATCTCAGACCCGCTTCTACTTTCAGATGGAGAAAATGATCAGGCTCCCACTATGAGAATCAATATCGCCAGGGCTTCTGCTAAGCCCAGAGGAAGAACCTGTCTCCTCGCTTCTGCTGATCATTGCTCTCAAATTTCTCCTGCCATCAGGAAAGCTCCTGCTCCCCAAAGCCATATTTAAACTCTCACATCAGCTGTTCGGTTTTAGTCATTGGAAAGCAATGATATTCAGGCTCGGAGAATCTAATTGCCATTGTCTTTTATATATGGGGATGGAGCCCCACTATATAGCCCACCCTGCTCCTTGGACTTGGGGTGAGCTCCTGAGCAGTGGTAGGTGTGTCCACTGAACTGGAGCCCAATATCCATTTTCTATGGTAAATATTTTCCAATGCGTGCTTATTCTCCTGAAATGAAATTCATAAGTAATACGATTGCCTACACACATAATTTTAAAATTTAGGAATAGATAGATAGATAGATAGATAGATAGATAGATAGATAGATGTATATGTATACACATATAACAACAATTACTGGGAAAAGAGGCCATGAATTTGAAAAAGTGCAAGGAGGCAGATCTGGGAGGGTTTTGAGGGAAGAGAGGAAAGGGGGTGACGATGTCATTATATTAATCTCAAAATGAAAACATTTTAGAAAATCAGTACAGAGGCTGGGTATGGTGGTGCACACCTTTAATCCCTGAACTCAGGAGGCAAAAGCAGGCAGGTCTCTGAGTTTGAGGCCAGTCTGGTCTACAGAGAGAGTTCCAGGAAGCCAAGGCTACACAAAGAAACCCTGTCTCAAATAAATAAATACATAAAT
>NW_026068017.1:5968949-5992507 GCF_014885135.2 Alexandromys fortis | reverse complement strand
AAATAAATAAATAAATAAATAAAAAATAAAAATTTAGCTGGGCGATGGCGCACGCCTTTAATCCCAGCACTTGGAAGGCAGAGGCAGGTGGATCTCTGTGAGTTCGAGACCAGCCTGGTCTACAGAGCTAGTTCCAGGACAGGCTCCAAAGCCACAGAGAAACCCTGTCTCGAAACAAAAAAAAAAAAAAAAAAAAAAAGAAAGTCTGGAAAGTGCATGAGGGGGATCTACAATGCCTGAATGTGGAGGGGCAAGAGTTGAGGGGGGGACTTGGAATGTCTAACCAGCAGGCCAAACAATGTGTAAACAAGTGTAAAGTGTGATTTCTTTCTCCCAAAGTGAGCTCAGGTGCCTGTAACTCACATGGTCTGGACAGGTTGGGCATCAGCAAGACAGAAGCTCCTGACAAATGAGGGAGAAGTGAGGATGTGGGGATGTGGACAAGAGCGAGCATGGTGGAAGTGGTGAGGGACGGGACCAAGCCAGCGGAGGCTTCCGGGGGCACAGAGCAGGGAAGAGCCATGGGCTGGTCAGGTAGCAGGGCCCTGATGGCAAATGCTCACACACATTTTACTGAGAGGAATATGTTTTTTTCCATAAGAGTGTTGCTATTTTTAGTAAACTTCAGGGCTCCGAGGCACAGGGAGGTCACAGTCTGTGCCACATGCTGGAAGGGGACATTTCAGCCCAGCCGTTCACCTCACTTGCCCAGACTCTTCCAAGGGTTTCCCCAAGATGCTGGGTCTTTTCTCCACTCTGAAAAACTCTTCCTATGATAGCTGAGAAGAGAAAGGAGGATGACACCCCCTTCGTAAACAAAAACAAGGCTTTGGGATTCAAAAGAAAAAAATGTAGACAAAAACAAGGCTTTGAGATTCAAAAGAAAAAAATGTAGACAAAAACAAGGCTTTGGGATTTAAAAAAAAATGGGGCCATAGAAAGAGAGACCCTAAATAAACATGAGAATAAAATGTTTTTATGATCTTCAAAATAATTGGAAGAAAAAGTTGAGTGTAGCAACATTAAAACAATAGCCAAGGCTGGCATGGTGTCATACACCTTTAATCCCAACATTGGGAGGCAGAGTCAGGTGGGTCTCTGTGAATTCAAAGCCGCTCTGATTTACTACACCACAAGTTCCAGGCCAGCCGGAGGCTACATAGTGAACTCTTGTCTAAAAGTTAAAATTAATGCCCCTGTTAACGAACTGATTCTATATCACCTGCTTTAAGAGGTAAGATGAAGACAACTGATTCAGCTATGGTTCTTGGGGAAAGAATGAGTCTGTCAAATGGGCAACCCATTAAGTAGCTTTCTCAGCTTAGTTCCAAACAGGCTGTTTTCCTGTCTGTATCTTACTCACCCTCTCTGTAAGCAGGTAGATTTAATGTCCGCTTAAAGCATTAGAACTTGAATTTATAATGTATTTTACGATCTCGTCAAAATCTTAATTTGACCCTTTCTGAATTCTAGTGCGGGTACACACTTAAAAGTGAAATGCAGAAGCTGACAGATGTCTCGGCAGTTAAGAACACTGGCTGCTCTTCCAGAGGACCTGGGCTTGAGTCCCATGAGCCAAACAGCAGTTAGCAATGGCCTGTAACTACAGTCTCGGGGGATTCCATGCCTTCTTCTGGCCTCTTGGGGCACTGCACACATACGGCATACATACGAATTCTAATTAGACTTAATAAATAAAACCCAGATCAGATATCAGGCTGTGAAAGCTGAAGGATCAGAGAAACAGTGCAGCAGCCACTAGAGAGACCTTTCACCTCTACCGATGCTCAGACCAGAGAGGCGATCCTGTCCTCAGACTGCTTGCTCACACTGCCTCCTCAGGCTGCCCTGCTTCTCTGATCTCTCGGCTTCACCCCCTAATATCTGAGTCCATGTTTTTATAATTAAGAACAATTAGAATTCCTTCTACGTACATACATGCAAATGCCCGTACTCATAAAAAAATAAATAAAATTTCAAACTAAAAAAGAAAATCAAAATGAAAAATGAATAGCCTCCTTTGAGATAGTTGCTCTAAGTTAAAGCCTTTTTTAAAACATGTCATTTAGAAGTGTACCTCCCCTTCTCCTCCGCCACTGATGATCCGTTTGCAGTCACTGGTGGTAGCAATGGCAGTTACTCCAATCCTGTGAGCACTGTTAATGGTGTATATCAGCCGACCTGTCTCTGGAGCAAAGGCTCGGATCTTCCCATCATCCCATGCTGGCACAGGAAGGAGACAAAAGGCACGCTGTCAGTATATTTGCCGCCTTTCTCTGTGGATTGACAGTCTCCTGAATCACCAGTGACAGTGAAAAGTGGAAGAAACGGTGCGAGTGGAAGGAGAGGCTAACCTCAGCAAGGACCTTGTGACCTTTTCTCCAGCCTCCCAAACTGGTCACACCTGGAAAGCAGGAGGAAGAAGTCTGGGGTGTCCTGGCCTAGAAGTGTATCTCACGGCAGGTGAAGGAGGCCTGTTTTTACTCCATTTTCTTCATCATCATCATCATCATCATCATCATCATCATCATCATCATCATCATTGGGATTTTTTGGTTTGGTTTGGTTTGGTTTTTCCAGACAGGGTTTCTCTTTGTAGCCCTGGCTGTCCTGGAACTCACTCTGAAGACCAAGTTGGCCTTGAACTCACAGAGAACCTCCTGCCTCTGGTTCCTGAGTGCTGGGATTAAAGGTATACTCCACCACCACCCGTTACCCAGGTAATTGTTACCACACCCAGGATGCATCAGCTCACAGTTCCAAATAACCTCTGCCTTCTCATCCACCCATTTTCATTGTTATCTGAGACAGGGTTTCACTGTGGAGCCCAGGCTGTTCAAACTCTGCCCTCCTGCGCCTCAGCCTCTCAAATCCATACCCTGCTTCCTCCACCTTTAAGTCTGATACTCCTTCCCTGATTCTCACCATCTTGCCACCTCAACCAAAGCCTCGCGCAAGGCAGGAACCTCGGAGTCACTGTTGGTTCTTGATTCCTTTCTGTTCCAAGCCTACAGCTCAACCGTCAATCCATCAGGAAGTCCCTTCAGCTCCACTGTCACAAACATCTAGGCTCTGACCTCCTCCCCCCACCTCTGATGGCACTCCCCCATTCAAGCCGCAGCCTCCTCTCTCTTGATCCCTCTCAGTAGCTTCTCCCCTGCACCCCGGCTTACAAACAGCCACTTCTTAAAATCCAGTCCCCTTCCCGAACAAGACCTCCACAATATTTTCCCCACTGTCCTAGAAGTAAAATCCAACTTAAAAAAAAAAATACCGATTTTTCTTTTTTTTAAAAAAAAAGAATGTGTGTGAGTGTGTCAGTGCAGGTGCCCAAGGAGGGCAGAAGAGAACATCGGATCCCCAGGACCTGAATTAATAAATGGTTGGCGTGGGGGTTGGGAACTGAACTCTGCAAGACCAGTCAGTATGCGCTCTTCTTCTCCCCAGCCCCCAAATCCAGCTCTTTATTCTGCATGCTACCTCGTTCGTGGCACCCACCTACCTCTTCCGCTTCCTCTGCTGTCGGTCTTCCTGAGGCCCCACCCCTCCCATAACTAAAAAGCTCCAGACACACTAACACTCCTGCTATTCCTTAAATACATCAAGCGAGTTTCCACCTCGGGGCCGCTGCACTCTCTAGTCCCTCCACCTGGAATACGTTTCCTCAGGTCTGTGTGCGGCTGAAATTTGCTGTCAACTTCAGTGCTGGCTCTTGAGCTTAGCAATTTTAAATAGGCTGCTCAAGGTAGATCCCATTTCAGCAAAGACATGAGAAAGTCAGAGGGAATGAAGGGACAAGCCATGCAGGGGCTTGGGGTAAGAACATTCCAGGCCAACTGAACAGCTAGAGTAAAACCTGCATGCCCAGTGTGTTTGCAGAATAGGGGGGATGCAAGCAGGGCTCAGGGGGTAAGCAGGTTGAGAAAACGAGATAAGAAGTGGGGAGGGCAGTAGTGAAGTCCTACAGGGCCTTGCAGGTGACTGCCGGGGGGAAGAGGCTTGCAAAGCCCAGCAAATGGCAAGACCTAATTTAACATTTTTAAATAGTCCTTTGGTTTCTGTGGGGAGAAAAGACTGGTGGGCAAGAGAAGAAGCAGATAGGACTAATAGGAACTACTGGGGCGATCTAGAAGAGCTGACAGTGGCCAGGACCAGGATGGAGAAGATGACCAGCAATGGACCTACGGCTGTCCTTTGAGATGGTGTCATTTGGGGCACATTGATAAAGGTGTAAGAAACAGAGTAGAGGCAAGCATGACTCTAAGTTTTCCCTTGTCCAAGGACCTGGGCACAATGTAAGTCACTCAGGGGAGAAGACATAGAGGGCAGGGGAAGGAGGAAACAGAGCCAAGGAAAGAGAGGATGGGCTCCTAGGTCTCTGTTTTAATAGCTTCACTCAGATCCACTTGACTTTCCCTAGTGTAAACCAATACATTTATTTTTGACCACTAGGGAAATTTGATATAGATTACTCATGATTTTAAGAAATTATTGCTTCATAGGAAAATATTTTTAGAGATATATATGGAAATATTTAGAGGAGGAATATGTGGTATTTATAATTAGAAGGGGGTTGGTTTCTTGAGTCGGGGTATCCTATAGCCCAGGCTAGCAAGAACCTTGCTATATAACAAGAATGATCTTGAACTCCTAATTCCCCCGCCTCTACCTCCCAAGTGTCAGAATACTAGGATCTCACACACCATGTATCTATCAACTTATAGCATCTATCACTTACGTTAGAACATTAGTTTGGCATAAATTGTATTTTAAATTTTTCTGTTTAGGGACCGGAAAGATGGCTCAGTGGTTAAGGGCACTGGCTGTTCTTCCAGAGGATCCAAGTTCGTATTCCAGGTACCTAGATGTCTGTTACTCCAGTTCCAAGGGATCTAGTGCCCTCTTCTGCTTCTGTGGGCACCAGGCAGGCATGCGGTACACACAGACATACTTGCAGGCAAAACACCCATAACATATAAATAAACAAAACAAACAAACAAACAAATAAATAATGTTTAAAAAAAACTTTCCCTTTTACCAGCACTTACAAGTTAGAGTCAGGAAGAGCAGGAGTTTGAGGCTATTCTCAGCTACATAGCAAGTTCAAGACCAGTGTGTGTTACTGGAGCCCTCTTAGAACAAACAAACAAACAAACAAAACTGAACTTTGTTCACGCACATAGAATTGTATATGCATGAATGTAAAATTAAAAAGAATTTTTTGGGTCGGCCGTGGTGGTGCATGCCTCTTAATTCCAGCACTTGGGAGGTAGAGGCTGGTGGATCTGTGAGTTCAAAACAAGCCTGGTCTACAGAAAGAATTCCAGGACAGCCAGGGCTACAAAGGGAAACCTTGTCTTGGGGGGAATATTCTTTGAAGCACATCTTAGTTTGGGTTGGATTTTTCTCTCTTATACAAATGGGTTCTTTTTTTTAAAAAATTATTTATTTATTTATTATGTATACAATATTCTTTCTACGTGTATGCCTACAGGCCAGAAGAGGGCACCAGACCTCATTACAGATGGTTGTGAGCCACCATGTGGTTGCTGGGAATTGAACTCAGGACCTTTGGAAGAGCAGGCAACGCTCCCAACCGCTGAGCCATCTCTCCAGCCCCTACAAATGGGTTCTAATCCACAATCCTGTGCATACTATGTCTCCTGTCCAATTCAACATCGACTATTCTCCCTACTAATAATGCTTTATCCCTGGTAAGTGAAAGAGTGTGAGAGGCGTGGTTCTTTCCATCTAGGAGAAACCTCCTGGGTAGACCAGAACTCCAAGGAGAGGCTAGACTCCAAGGGAAGGAGGAGAGATGACAGAAGGCATTCAGACATTAGTAGAAAATGAGGATGCCAAGAACTGAAACCCCAGCCAGACCCTAGATCCAAACGTTCATTGGGAGCAACTATCAAATTTTCTGTTGTTTGGTTGCTGTTTTGAGACAGAATCTCAAGTAGCACAGGTTGGCCTCTAGAACTCAAGAATAGCCTTGAACTCCTGGTCCTCCTGCCTCCACCTTGCAGGCGTGTGCCACCGTGCACATCCTGTCACCTGAGATGATGCTCCTGCCGTCTCTCATGAAGTCGATGCCATGGCAGGTCATGTTGGGCACGGTGATCCGAAGCAGCTCCCGGTTGGACATTGTGTGCCACACCCTGATGTCTTTCTTGGCACACGTAGCAAATAGCTCAGCAGTACCACTACAAAGAAGTCATTGAGGGACAAGCCGTCAAAGACGGGCAGTGTTCAGTGGGTACCAAATGTGCCTCATAAGGCTCGGGGTAGCATGCCCTTTGCATACCGGTTACCCAAGGGTGTGATTTAGGGGTCTCTTGTGTGGAGAGACACTCAACCGATTCCTCACAGCCTCTGTGGAAAAATCTTTTGTCATCTTTTCACTTTTGGAAGAGTAGGTGCAAAGTTGTTTACACAGAAAAAGTCGGGAGGGGGAGGGAAATGGGAGGCGGGGAGGAGGAGGAAAGTTTTTTCAATATATATATATTGAATATATATATTTCAATATATATATATATATATATAAAGTCAACTTGAAATCTTCCTAAATCTTGATACGTTGGAGGAATGGTCACAGTTTTGTATTTTAAACTACTTTGGGGGGATATGATTGATTCACACAAAAATATCTACACATGTGAGGTATGGATATGGATTACTCTAAAGGCCCTGTATACACCTAGCCAAGTAGCATTTTGTGAAACAAATATATCCATGGAATATCTTTATTAAAAGAAGAGATTCCAATGGAGTTGAAAAATCTTATTAAAATTACACAGAAGAAGATGGCAATACAGTAAAATTTACATTTGCCCCTTTTTTGTTCAGTTCTGAGAAAATAAGAAATCGTGAATGAAAAAAGTATCTGAGTAATTTGGTCAGTCGGGCTGGGGAAGGGGCCTCTTTGCATGGGATGTAAATTATCAAGATGCCAGATGATTACAGATGACTCTAGTTTTGATAGGAAAGGGGGTGGCATTGGGGTGAAAAACCATCCTAACCATAAAGTTCTCCTTAGTCACTGGGAAGACCAAAGCTAACTACTGATCCACACACTCCTCAAGCATTTCATCTTAAACTTATTTCAAAAGATGCTAGAATCTCTCCAGTTTTAAAGTTTACTCATTTTAGAATTAATAGGAAAAAAAACCCCAAGTAGATCGCATCTACACACTCTGAGTAGAGTTCAGAGCTGAAATTAGGTAGCCAAAAAGAACTCCTAAGAGTTATCCTCTGGCCAGGCGGTGGTGGAGCACGCCTTTAATCCCAGCACTCCGGAGGCAGAGGCAGGCAGATCTCTGTGCGTTCAAGGCCAGCCTGGTCTACAAGAGCTAGTCCCAGGACAGGCTCCAAAGCTACAGAGAAACCTTGTCTCAAAAAAGACAAAGAATCAAAAAACAAACCAAAAAAAAAGAGTCATCCTCTGACCTCCACATACGCACCATGGCACACATGCACACACACACACAAATACATGAGAGAGAATAAAATCCTTAAATATATTTTTATAAAAAGCACCAAATCCAGAAATTTTTAGAGATTGAGTCCACCATACTCTTTGGGAAAAGAAATTAAACCTAGTAAGAAAGTGACCCACTTCCCAATAAAGATTCGCTCCCAACCTCCCCTCCCCTTTAGAAAAAAATGCAAGTCCTAAACCAGAAGGACTCGGAACCAAAGCTGCAGTTCACTGCACTGGGGACTGAGTTCTAACACAGGCTTACATCTGACCAGCAATGACGGTGGTGTCTGCAGTTCAAGCTAAACACACGAAACCGAGAGCAAAGAACTAGCCGACTTCATGGGACAGATTTTGCTAAATGTAATAACGAGCTCCGAATCATAATATGTACTGATTTATTTTCGTGCGTGTGTGAGCATGCACCGCAACAGATGTGTGGAGGCTGGAAGACAGTTTGCGGGAGAGCTTCTGGAACTTTATTGTGTGGGTCCAAGGATCGTTTAAATTCAGCTTATCAGGCTTGGCAGCAAGTGCCTCTTCCCAATAGGCCATCTCATTTGCCCCAAATCCAGCATTAAAAAAATAAAAATACAAACTAGAGGAAGGAAAATTAATGTAACTATGAAGGTAATTAAAAACAAAACAAGATAAAACCAAAAACATCCATTAGAAATCCCGCGAGATGGCCAGCAGTTAGTTAAGAGCGGTGGCTGCTCTCCCAGAGGACCCGGGTTTGATTCCTGACACCCACGTGGTGGCTCATGACAGTCTTTAACACCAGTTCCCGGGAATCTGATGTCCTCTTCTGGCCTCTGCAGGTATTGTATACATGTGGAACACAGATATACATGCAGCCAAAACACCCACACACTTAAAATACAAATAAATAAATCTTTATAGGTCCTATAAATTAATTCGGTACATTAGAAAAGATTCACCAGGAAAATAATTCTACTAATGCATCTTGAGAGTCCTTGAAGAAAATGAAATTCCTTTGCACACTGCATCAGACCTCTACGTTCTAACATTCCTCTTCTACTTACAATGGAAAGACGATGTCCTGGACGGCTTCAAAGTGACACGTCGCAATGAGCGTCTCTTTGAAGTCAGTGAAGTTCACACGATAGATGTGCGATTCCTCTGTCCCTACAAAGAACTGGTGCCCTTCTCCCCGGAGCGTGATAGAAGTGATACCGCCTTGCAGCTGCAGTTTCCTTTGGGGAGAAGAATAAAGGGGAAACAGAGTCTCTTGACCAGCAAGCATTTGCTTATCTGATCGCAGAGGACACAAGCTAGCCATTGGTGTGAGACAGGCCCACAAGGACCAGGTGGGAAGGCCTGGGTTATTCACAATCTTGCACACCCATGATCAGGAAGGAAGGGTTTACCAAGGTTTAAACACTCAGAGAAGGTCTATCAGGGCGATGCGGCCTGAAATGGTTTGTACAAGGCAGGAAGGCTCCTGGGCACCAATGCCAGGGCAACCCGTTTCTAAAGATAACCAGAAAAATTAGGGGGAGAGGTCATAGTCCTGGTGTTATGTCTCAGTGTGGTATACAACCCAGTTATGTGACTCATCAAAGGGTGGTGTGCCTCTGGGTCACAGCGAATGGCTTTGGTTTGGTTTCACGTGAACTTTTTCATGGGAAGAAACCACTGGCCCTTGTGATTCGGCTACTCATTTAATAGCAAGATGCAATTCTTTAACCAGATATGATTTTTCCTTTTAAACAGGACCTCACTGTGTAGCTCTGAATGGCTTGCCACTCTGTGTAGAACAGGTTGGTCTGGAACTCACAGAGATCCTCCTGTCTCTTCTGCCTCCTGAGTGCTGGGCTTAAAAGGTGTGAGTCACAATGTTTGGCAAATATGGTTCTTCGTTTAGTGTTCAGCTGTTGGATTTCAGCGAACGTTTCTCTAGTGCGGTGGTTCTCAACTTTCCTGATGCTGCAACACCTTAATACAGCTCCTCATGTGGTGATCCCCAAACCATAAAATTATTTTGTTGCTGCTTCATAACTGTAATTTTGCTACTGTTATGGATCGCAATGTATTCTGATATGCAGATGGCCTTAGGCAACACCCAGACTGAGACCCGCAGCTCTAGTGGGTCTCTGTCTACCCCAACTCTCTGCGTTCAGAACTCACTTGATGGGTTTGTAGGTGGGGCTTTTGCAGAAGACCAGCATGCCAGCTCCAGAGCCGACCAACAAACCACCCATCTTCAGGCACCTGACGGCTGACACTCCCTAGGGGAAGAAACAAGGCTGTGAGAGGCCCCAAGGATTTTGTCATTAAACTTCAGTGCAACACCTGACACAAGAGAGCACGGCGGAGGTCACCTCAATTCTGCACTTATTGTTTGGTGAAGATCACGGTGTACCTCCAGGTTGGCCAAGATCGTTCAATTACATCCACAAGTTCATGTCTTGGGAGGTAGCCTTCCTGGTCCTGCAAGAAGTAGTCAAGCTTTGCCATCCTTCCTCCCTAAGATCACCCGTGCATTTGAATGTACATATAATAATGCTCATCTATCCATCCGCTCAAGTCCAGTTCCAGCAGGAAGCATAAGCACAGCCTCTATAAGCTAGTTCTTCAGTTGCCATGGTTTCTACCAGAACTTATTCCTATAAATGCAGGGTCCAATATGACATCCCAAGACAGCACAGATTTCTTAGTGACTGTATTTTCTGAGCTAAGGCATATGGTATACAATCTTACCAATAGTTGAAAACATATTTAAGATTCCAGACAGTCTTCAAATATGGAGGAATGATTGACAGTTCATAACGTGCTCCATAAGGTTCTAATTTAAAATGGGCGTGATTGCCATGGTTTGAGTGTAGCCGCCCCCAACAAGCGTTTATGATGGAACCTACATCCCAGTGCAAGAGTGTTGGGAAGCAGATCCTTGAGATTAGGTCATGAACCAGATGTGGTGGCACACACCTTTAATCCCAGCAACTGGGAGCCAGAGGCAGGTGGATTTCTGTGAGTTCCAGGCCATCCATAAGGAAACCCTATCTCAAAATAAATAAATAAATAAAAAGAAAAAAAGAAAAGAATAAGTCATGAAGCGTCTTTCCCCACAGATGGGGATGGTACTGGTTATCAAGAGTGGTTCAGCACATAGATCACATAGATGCTTGCCTGTCTGTACGCCTACATGCTTGCAGGCTCAGAAAGGGAGAGCACTTGGTCCCCAGGCTTAGTAAAAAGTGACTCTTGCTTTGTCACTGTAGATTATTTGCATATTCGGCCTTCCCTCATGGGATGATGCAGCCCACTGTTCTTTCACCAGATGTGAATGCTGGGCTTCTAGAAGTCCCAGCCTCCAGGATCATGAACTGATTGAACTTCCATTGTTCACGAATCACCTAGTTTCCAGCATTTTGTTATAGCTATGCAAAACCAACTAAAATAATGGCTAATGTTTTATTTTAAAATATCCAACATCTCTAGTATATGACTCAATGAGCTTATGCCTTAAAGACTTTTGAAGGCTGGCCTTATAGTCCAGTGATTGGAGTGCTGGCCCAGCAAGTACAAGGCCCTGGGTCTGATCCCTAGTATCATAAGAAACAAAAACTGGGTTTGAATATCAAAAACTAAATACATCCTTTCAAGTTTCTTTCTTTTTTTTTTTTTTTTTTTTTTTTTTTTTTTTTTGTTTTTCGAGACAGGGTTTCTCTGTGGCTTTGGAGCCTGTCCTGGAACTAGCCCTGTAGACCAGGCTGGTCTCGAACTCACAGAGATCCGCCTGCCTCTGCCTCCCGAGTGCTGGGATTAAAGGCGTGCGCCACCACTGCCCGGCCTTTCAGGTTTCTTGAAGCTGGATTTTGCCTGTTTTGACCTGAAAGGCATTCCACAGGGTCTGAGAAGAAAAACAAAGGCTTGAGAATGAGAAGGAAGAATGTGATTTAGCAGACCTGTTGTCTTAGTTTGGGTTTTTATTGCTGCATAGAGACACCATGACCATGGCAACTCTTATAAAGAAATCATTTAAATGAGGGAGCTCGCTTACAGTTTCAGAGGTTCAGTCCATTATCGTCTTGGCAGGGAGCATGGCGGCTTGCAGGCAGAGGTGGCGCTGGAGCTGAGATTGCTACTACATCTTGCAGGCAACAGGAAATCAACTGAGACACTGGGCAGTATCCTGAGTATATGGAACCTCAAAGCCCACCCCCACAATGACACACTTCCTCCAGCAAGGCCACACCCACTCCAACAAAGCCACACTCAATAGTGTGAGATGATGGGATTATGGCAGCCAATCACATTCAAACTACCACACACGTCTTTGCGAAACATATTCCCACTCTGTGGCTTGATCTCTCAGTTTCTTGGTGATGTCTTGTGCAGAGCTTAAACTCTTCGATATTGAGGCTCCACTAAGAAACTCTGGGATGGCTGTGGTAGTTGTCAACCTGACTACATCTGGGATCCACTAAGATCATGCGTGTGCCCGTAAAGGATTTTCTTGGTTGGGTCCTTTGAGATGAGAAGACCAACTCTAAATCTGGGCCACCACTTGTGGTGGCAGCCCATATAAAAGGACAGACGAGGGAAGTTTTTGCTTTTTGCCTGCTTGTCCTTACTCTTGCTGGCAGGTTCATCTGTTCTGCTCCTGAGGTGTCCCTTTGCTGGTGTCAGAGCCTACTTCTTCGGGGTTCTAATGCAGAATGAAGGTTTCGAGCGGTCTGGGACTTCCCTGGGACTCCAGCACCATATTGGCACTGCTAAGACAACCAGAGTCACAGACTCTGATCCTCGGCCTCTCTGCTAGGAGACAGCTGTTATTGGACTACTCATACCACAGCCTGAGAGACACACAGATACATCATCCTCTTATAGATTTATATTCATTCTATCAGTTCTGTTGCTTTAGAGAACTCTAATACTACATCTTTCCTGGATTGCGCCTTACATGTTGTATTTAAAATGTCATCACTAACCTCTAGGTCGTGCTATTTTTCCCCTGGATTATCTTTTATAAGTTACATGTTTTATATTTAGCTCTGTGATTCATTTTGAGCTCCTCTGTAAAGGGTTAGGTTTGGTGTCTGGGTCGTTGTGAAGGTTGGGGGAGCATGTTTTGGACATACGGGTGTCCACTTGCACCAGCATCATTTGTGCAAGAACTGTCTTTTCTCTACTGGAGTGTCTTTGTTCCTCTGTCAGATAATATTAAGAATGTTCGTGCAGATCTATTTCTGGGCTGTTTTGTCTGCTTTTTCATTAAAACCACACCGTCTTTATTACTTTAGACTTAGGGCAAGCTTTGGAATCGGGCCCTTGAGCTCCTCCAACTTAGCTCTTCAGTGCTATGCTGGCTTCTCTGGATCTTTTGCTGCTTTTTGTCACTGTTTGAATCAGTTTCTCAGCATCTATAATTAACTCTGGGTTTAGGTCACAATTATATTAAAATTGTAAATCCAGTTGGAAGAACTGGCTTTTTGTGTGTGTGCGTGTTTTGTCGTTGTGATTTGGCTTTGTTTTTTTGTTGTTGTTGTTGTTGTTTGTTTTGTTTGTTTTGGTTTGGTTTGGTTTTTGAGAAGGCTCTCATGTAGTTCAGGCTGGTCTTGAACTCATTGTCAACTACTGATCCTTCTGCCACCATCTCCCAAGTGCTGGGAGTCCAGATATGAGCCCACCAGTGCAAATTCTAACACCTTAGCAATAGTGAGTTTCCCTATCCATAAACATGAAAATGACACCTTGTAAAACACCCTGTTGTAGTTATTACTGCTGTCATCATCATCACGGTCAACTCCTTCCAATGTAGAACTGTATGTCTATCTAATAGGCCAATTTTAAACCATGATAACCTTTGCCTCTCTTTTCAGAGAACGTTTGAGTAGAGTTTCAAGATGAGCAACTGCCCAAGGTCCTTTGATTTTTCAAGCAAGGCATCTTCAGGGGCACCTCTTATCTTCTCATCCCTCAAGCTATCTTTTCTTTCTGGGGTGAACCATTAGTCCTGAGAGGATCGGCAGCACAGGAATTGGGAAGAGGCTTAAATGCCAGTGGTTTGAAAGGCACTACCACACTGGCATCTGCTTCGTAGAGGAACTAAGCTTCCAAGTACTGTCTAGGCATAAGCAAACAACCAAACAACAAAACCAACCAAACAAACAAACAGGAACTATGCCTATCAATAGTTTTCCACTAGTGTCTTCAGAGGCCTCTGGGGGCCTAGCAGGCCTTGGAACTGGCAGGGTTCTAGGCTATGTCTCCCTTTCCTCTGATGGGCCTGGTTTTAGCTGCTTAGTGTTAGAATCTGTTTCTCTTAAATAATTAAAAGAAAGGTCGCTCTAGGTCACACTTTGATCTCCTATGGGATCATTTCTAAATAGTCCTCTATGTGTATAGCCTGTATCATGGCTTCTTCCCACTTTTGTGGATTTCTTTTAAAAGTTGAATATTAAATGGTGGTATGATTAAGGAAACTGACATTTTCCCACAAGGCCTGCATAGTATTTCGGTTTCTTGAGAATGTCTGTTCAGTGGGAAAGTAGCTGTGCTTCCATAGGAACCATCTGTTTCTGATATCAGAAATGAGACAGGCAGGTGTGGGACTTCGCACACCAACTTCCCAACTCAAAGTTTAGTGGAAACAGTCCTCGAAACTTCCCGGGCACATGAGAGATAGCTGCCCTTAGTATAAAGTCGTCATCCAGTGGTGGGTCTTTTCTTTCTGTTTAAGTGTTAGCATTGCTTGCTGGAGTTTTGACAAGAATTGTTGGGAATCCTGCAACTTAGCACTATTGATGACTTCTTGGTCTCATGAAAGACTTAGAGCAACACTGAGGCTAAAATCCAAGGTAGAGTTATCAGAGTTGAATACACGCATGCACGTGTGCACGCGCATGCACACACACACACACACACACACACACACATACAGATCAAAATGCACCCCTCTCTCCCTCTCTCGTAGATGACAACTGGTATGGAACCAATGCAGTTTCAGCTCATAAATTAACAGACAATCCTGTGCTTTGAAGAAGGGAAATGGGCAAGGTACTGCCTGATACCCTACAGTGACACCTAGGGATGTCTTTGCCCTGAAGAAAACCAGAGAGTAGGGCTTGGAGAATGGGCTAGTGCAGCGTGTCAACTTGGGTGTGGCTTTGCATCCATTGCTAATTGGCCTATTTTTTTCCCTATGGACTTTGCCTTAACGAAAGTCTTTGCTGTCAGCAGAGGGAAGAAAATGACGCCAGGGAGGACCAGACCGTACCTCCTGGTGAGTGGTTCTACTCACCAAGCTGAACTTGTCCTTCGCAGGCCCAGTGTCTGCCAACAGTTTGGTCCTGGGGTTCATTTTCAGAATGTCTCCAGTTGTAGTGCCGAGGTAGAAAAAGCTGTCATCGTCAGCCATCTGGGAGGTCAGAAACAGAAACCTGAAGACCCGAGACTCCCCAGTAGTATATGGAGCCCCAACTAGGGAGGAGATGAAATTCTGGGATGACCGTCCGAGAAGCTCATGATAACAGCTATTTCCCAAGACGCAAAGCTAAGTCAGCACGGCTGCGAGAGGAGCAGTCAGGGCTACCCGCAGCTGGAGGAGATGGCTATGGATTGTCCTTGACACTCGTTTGGGTCCGAGGCTCAAATGCATGGCCAGTGCCAACTGCTGAGTCACCTCCAAAGGGCTCCTAGGATAAAGATGTGCCTCCCCTAGGAGGACACACATTTACTTTATCTCACAGTTTCCAGAGGCTACGTTCGTAAAAAGAGGACTACATGTTAAAAGAAGACTAAGTCAATGGAGCATAGAGTTCTACGGATGAATTACGACTCCACATCCAAACCTATGAATAATATCTCTTTGTGAAAGAGTCTGCCTGCATTTCAACAATAAGTTTTACTATCAGAGACTTTGTTTTCAATGGAAGAAATAGCAATGGTAGTGGTGGGGAGGGGGGTGCTGTATGCTCTAAGTATCACCCGGCCACACTGCTTCCCGCCATGCCAGGCTTTGGATGTTTGATGACTGCTCAGGTCCCAGTACAATGGGACCTCTTAGTGCTGCCCAGCTCCTCCCAGCTGTGGTGCTCCCTCTGAGCTGTACCTCCTCCCCGACATTCTTCAAGGCTATCCTCCCTAGCCTGACCCAGTGCGCACACTCTTCTGCTCAGGACTACTGGCAGGCGCTTGCGCTACTAGCCACTTAAGGGAGCAAGGGTTGAGCGGACACTTACTCCAGTGCTCATGACTATTCTTTTCTTCTGTCCCGTCTGACACTCAGTGGGCCAGATTTTCCTGTTTGGGAGATCCAGTTCCCACACTCGAATTGTCCCACTACAAAGGAAAATCAGAATCAAATGAATACCCTTTTAAATGCTGCTTCACATATATCTTTTTTTTCATGCTTAAATAACCTTTACTCTCACAGCTCAGTAGACACATACAAACATACATGTAACAGACAAAAGCAAGGTTAAGTAATGTTTAATCTCACTGTGGAGGGTTCACTCCGACATTTTTATATTCTATTCTGTCTTTTTTATTTCATCCTACCCATTCAATTTCATTTAAAAAAAACTTACTGAGACAGACATAGCCCACCATGTGTGTATTTGATAACTAATTATTGATGCATAATTGGTAATTTGAGAAACTTTCCAAAAAATAATTATCAGCTACGGAGTTAGTCCCATCTCTTAGTGGCCTTTTATTCCTACCTTATTCTAGCATATTCTTGATTGGATTTCCCCCTTGAAATCTAAATGATGAGACTGCTGAGATGTACTGAAGAATGTGAATATGTTTGAAATGATTCCATGGAAACAATCACATTAAATTGCATTAAAAGTAAAAAAAAAATTCGTAAATTTCATCCAGTGCCTTAGAAATTTTATTATTCAATTCTGTTAGAATCTGTATCATCATTGGAATGGAACTCCTAGTAGGCCCATGGTTTCCCTGCTCTCTGGTAGAAGTGTGTTCCTAGCAGTCTTTCAGGATGACTCTGCACGACCAGACCCCAGGAGCAGCTCCCAGGACCAGGCGAAGAGGACTGGCTATACCAGGCTTTTTCTTTGGGGCCACTAACCAGCTCCCAAACCATGACACGGAGACTTAGTAATTCTGAACGCTCGACCTTATGCTCGTTTCTGCTAGCTTGCTTTCTTTAGCTTAAATTAACCTGTTTCTCCTCATCTACATCTTGTCTTGCAGATTCTTCCCTTTCTTCCCTTCTGTATATCTTACTTTCCTGCTGTCTCTATGTCTGGATGGCTGGCAGCGGCCTGGTTTCTGGCCCCAGGTGAGTCCCTTTCTCCTCTCTTCTTCCCCCTCTCCAGTCTAGATTCTTCCTCCTATCTCTTCTTTCTGTCTGCCTAACCCTCTCCTGCCTAGCTACTAGCCATTTGGTTTTTTATTAGACCAATCAGGTTCCTTAGATAGGCAAGGTGAAACAGCAATACATCTTTACATAATTAAACAAATGCAGCAGAAACAAATGTAACACATCTTTCCACAGTTAAAGTAATATTCAACTGCAACTGGTCTGATATCAGACCAGTTCTTTTTTTTTTTTTTTTTTTTGGTTCCTGTCCTGGGACTAGCTCTTCTAGACCAGGCTGGCCTCGAACTCATAGAGATCCGCCTGCCTCTGCCTCCCGAGTTCTGGAATTAAAGGCGTACGCCACCACCGCCCGGCCTCAGACCAGTTCTTAAGTGAGACATCTCGTTAATTCACAAAGCAACTTGACTCTGAAAGTTAGAATGTGCAGTCAAGGAATTGCATCACAATACTGACCTTGGTTTAAGATCAACCAGGTGCCAGCATGACAGCCTCCTCTGTTTCCCGTTGCAGTGCGGGGATACACAGCCTCTGATGGAGACTGGCAATAGACTTAGGGAGAGAAGGCTAGGGATAGAACTGTGCCATCCTTTTGCATAGAGGGATAACAAACTGTCAGCAATGAAAGGAGCATACTTATCAAAACAGCAACCAGGGGCTGGAGAGATGGCTCAGCGGTTAAGAGCGTTGCCTGCTCTTCCAAAGGTCCTGAGTTCAATTCCCAGCAACCACATGGTGGCTCACAACCATCTGTAATGAGGTCTGGTGCCCTCTTATGGCCTTCAGGCATACACACAGAAAGAATATTGTATACATAATAAATAAATAAATAAATGAATAAATAAATAAATAAATAAATATTAAAAAAAAACAGCAACCAGGAGGCCACCAACACTGTAATGCCATGGACCCTGACCAATGTACTTTCTTAAACCCTAGTAAGAACACTCCTGGCAAAACTCGAACCAACACTTTTACTCTCTTTGTAGAAGAAACTTTAATTTATTCTTTAGTGATTTCATGCATGGATACACTGTTTTAACATCATATCCACCCCTACTTCTTTTTCCATTCCCACACACAAACACTTTCCCTTCCCAACTTCTCCTCCTCCTTCTCTTTTCGTAGCATATTGATACCAACGAGTGCTGCCCTTATTCGCATGGGTTTGTGGACCATCCACTAGAACACGGGCAGCTTATTAGGGGCCACACAGCTGAAGAAAACTGACTCCCATTCACCACAGCCAACGTCTGCAGCTATGGTCAGGGCATCTCAGGGCTCTTCTCTAGGTTAGGTGACTGGGTTGATCTTATGAAAGTGTCGGACAGGCAACCAAAGCCGCTGGGAGTTCATTAGTACAATGGCCCCATCCTATCCAGAACACTTTTTACAATCTGTCTACACCCTCTTTCCTGATGTTCCCCAAGCACGGGTGGCAGGGGGAAGGTGATATCGATGTTCCATTTAGGTAATAGCATTACACAGTCACTTATTCTATGAACTTTGACCATTGGGAGTCTCTGTATTAACTGTCAGCTGTCTGGTGGAAGACAAGACCAGCTCTTTTCCTTGAGTGTGACCCCCATCTGGTCAGTAGAAGAAATGCTCACTTCAACAAGCTGAGATCTCTGAGTTTAAGGCCAGCCTGGTTTACCTAGTAAGTTACAGGATCACTAAGGCTGTATAGTGTGACCATGTCTTAAAGATAAATAAATGAGTGAATTAAATAATCAAGCAAATATATGTAAAAAAAATCAGTGTTCTTCATTTTTATTCTTTCCCTCCTACTGACAAGTACAGTTATATACACTTATGATATAGAACATGATGTTTTAACACATGTATACACTGAGGAATGGTTAAATTAAACCACTAAGCATATGTATTACTTTACTTATCTTTTTGTAGTAAGAACACTTGAAATCCACTCCTAGCAACTTTCAGTGTTATTTAATACATACCGTGCACGTATACTGTTATGAACTGTAGTCATCGTAGGGTATACAAACGGAGTGTCCATCGGTAGATGAATGGATGAAGAAAGTGTGTATATATACAAAGGAAAACTGTTCAGCCTTAAGAAAAGTGGCCATCTGGAGAACATCATCCTGGCTGGGATAAGCCAGCCAGAGAAGAGACAAATATTGCCTGATCTCACTCATGTGGAATCTAAATGGAATGTACCAGAGGCTGGGGTGGGAGAGGGAAAGTGGAGGATGTTTGCTTGGGACACCACATCTTAGTTAGGATAAGTAAGTCAAGGTGTTTAGCTGTATAGAAACATTTAAAAGAGTGATATCTTTTTTTTTCTTTTAGAGGCTGGGTCTCATGTAGCCCAGGCTGACCTCACTCACTGTGTAACTAAGGCTTGCCTTAAAATTCCTGCCAAATACGATCTTTGCTTAATGGAGGATCTTTTAGTTTGGAGGTTCCTGTCTCCAAGGAAAGAGAAATGAGACTAAATGAGTGAGAATTTAAGCTAGCAATTAGAACGACACTTACTATGTGGCCGGCACTTCACCACCAAGTCAATAATTCTGTAATAATAATAGTATATCCTAGGTGGATATACTCAAAAGACATTGTGTGTAATTCCCAAGGAATTAGTGAAAGTATTATTTAAAAAAGGAAATTTTGCAAAGAGTTCCACCAACATCTCAATCAGACAGTATTAATTAGAACATGCCAATTTTAGTTTTTCTTTCCTTTTAGCCTACAGAACTGTACACATAGTAAGATTAACACGTATTTTTCAAAGTGAAGAGGGAGAGAGAGAGAGAGAGAGCCCATGGTTTTACTGGTAGGTAGAGTGTAGTGCTGAAACTGGGGTGCTGGGCAGTCTCAAGGAGAACGTAGAGTGGAATACACAAAGCCATGACAGTGACAGGGAAGGCGGGGCTTCCTGGTGTCACGACAGAGATCTTAAGAATGTGGCGCGCTCTTAATTATCACATGACACTTAAGTGCAGGTAGCACATGAAATTTGGAATACAAATGATGCGAAAAAAAGATTGTTTCCCATTAAACTTAAGGTTTGACTTTTGGAGAAACGCTGCCCACCGATGTTAGAACACACTGATGCCCTCAGCTGCTAAGGAACCAAAGAACCCAGACCCAGCAGAACAAAGAGACAAGCTGCTCTGCAGACCCAATGGGGGCTGAAGAGCTTCCGAGTCTGGGCTGTCTGGGTCCCAGCGTGGTTTGCCTGACCAATGAGGGCTTTTATGGATGCCAAGGAATTTACCTCCTCTCAGTGAGTCCATCCTCACTCAGCCATGGAGCAAACGTACCCTGTGTGTCCCAAGGTGGGGACAGGAGACATTACAGAGGCAGAGCAGCACCGATTTGCTCTGGCTAAGAAAGGAGCGGACAGTGTGTGCCTGTCACGGATGGGAGACGACCGAGTTGCAAAGATAGTTGCCCTGAACTTATCCCTCTGCCTTACAGTTTAGGATGTCTTCCCTTTAAGCTGGTGGGGGGTGTGGAAAAGGACATTTTTATGTCTGTTTCACCTTCCCCTCGGGACATCAAGCAGGGCTGTGAGTGCCAGTGTGTAAATTAGTTCATGCTGGGGGAGGTTCTGTTCACATGTTCAGCTCCCTGACCTAAGCTGGCTGAAGCTGACCCTACCTGAGTTATGACCCTGGCTAATAGCTAAAACATTGGGAATATACTGACATGGTTCTTTTGCAAAATATCACTTCGTTAGGCCTAAATCAAAAACAGGTGGTAAGAAATACCAACCAGGCAACTGTGCAAATTACTTGGCAAGCACAGATTGGAAATCATGTCTTTTCAATGACATGAAGAATCTTAAGAAGGGTTCAGGAACAGTGAGGTGGCAGAGTGGATAAAGGAGCTTGCTACCCAGCCTGAGTTCAGTTCTCAGGGCCTATGACGGAAGGGAAGAGCTGATTCCCACGAGTTGTCTTTTGGCCTCCATATGCTTGCTGAGGAACATGCATGGACACACATACACACAATATGTAAATATGTAATAAAATAGTTTTTTAAAGAAGGGTTTAGCCATTCCGAGGAATCTTTCCAGTAGACCTCAACAGCATTTTCAAAGGAATGTACTTAAAGTGCATCCAACTGAGAGGATTTTTTTCAAAGCTTACAAAAACTACAATGTAGCTTTTGCCCAGGGTGCAAGACACATCCTTCTCCCGTTGCCACACCCCGAACTGGCATGCGCGTGTGTTCTGGGTAGGTGGCGGGGTAACCTGGGTCCGATGTCCTTGCCGCACAGACTTACTTCCCAGCAGTGACAAACATCTCATCCAGGCACCGGGAGAAGATCACGTGGGTGGCGTTGCCGACATTGAGGCCCGCCGCGGGGCTGCCGCAAATGGCATCTCTCTTGGCTACGCTCCAAACCACCACACTGCCAAACAAGAAGGGGAAAAGACACCAACAGGGCACATCAGACGTTCCTCGTTAACAACTCTTTTAATGGTTCTAGAAAGAAAAAGAACAAAATGAAACGGTCCTAGTGAGGAAACGCTTGGCCTCTCCCTCCCCACCCACAAGCATCTCCTCCATGCTTACAGTGTTTCCTAGAAGACAAACGTGTGATGAAAAAGTCTAAAAGCTTTGAAGGAAAATTATTCTGGGCCTGGAAGCCAGTAAACCCATCGATCAAGGCATTTCAGGCATACAAGCATCAAGTGGAACAAGTGTTCATCTCATGCAAAAATTTTCCTTGGGGTTGGAGACATGACTCAGCGGTTATGTTAAAAGCCTTTGCTGCCCTTCTGAAGGACTGCAGGTTGGTTCCCGGCACCCACATCAAGTGTCTTACAACCTCCTGTAACTCACTCTAACTCTCTGGCATTGTAAGCTCCAAACTAAACACTTTCTTTTATAAGTTGCCTCGTTCATGGTGTTTTATCACAGCAATAGAAAAGTAACTAAGACAGAGTTGCATTGTAACAAAAATAGTATGATAATATTGATAAAAATTAATAGATTAGTTGTAAAATATAAATTGTGAATGTAGAAAGACAAGCCATAGAATGTTCATGACTATTAACTGGAGTTTTTGTCTTCCCTCTACCACCAAATCGGGAGGATTGGGTGAACTGGACCCCTTCCACAGCCTAAAATTGGACCAATTGTCTGAAGACAACTGTCAGGGCCACAGTGATCAACCAGGGATGGTCATCCTGCACTTTTCTAATCCAGCAAAGTTTATCCATTGCTTTCCTCAAACAGTCTCATTTTCTTTAAGCAAATTTTAGGTAGTCAAAAAGCAAGCTTAAGGTAACCAAAGATTAGCCGTTTTCACAGAGGTGAGTTTTCCCACGTAAGACCTCTTGAGGTATGCTGGCTCAATGGCCAGCCACCAAGATACTCCATGCATGGAACCCAGGCACCAGGACTTATGCAATTTCTCCAGGTGATTCAGTATGCACACATGGCTGAGAACAGCTGCTTTTTAACAGAGGTAAGAATATTAACAGAAAACTTCTGACTATATCTCTTATGGAAAAAAAAAAAAAACAGTCAAACAGGAGATGGCCCAGAGATGGTGGGAACCACTTACAAATGATTACCAAAGTCGCAAAAGTAATGAAAAACTTTGTTGAATTTCTGTACGTTAAGAGGACATGGAATTAAATATCATTGTGCACTTGTGAAGCTCAAATAAGAAAATACTGTATATGCAAAAGTTATTTCAAAGAGTAAATGCCCATGTGCAGCCAGAGCTGAGGACCTCTCCTGAGAAATTCTTTTCTCATGACCTTTTCACACATACCAACCCACTCAGAGGTGCTCAGACCGACAGAGGACCTGGGAAAGGCCAACAACCTGCCAGCTGTGGAAATACACCTGGGAGATTCTACACAGATTATATATTATTCTCTACCACCTACGTTCTTTAGCATTTAAATAGGAGTATATATTTCATCAATTGCCCTTCCCAGTGTGATGTCATTATTTTCTATATAGCCCAGGTCAGCCTGAAAATGATGTTTTTAGGTGTGCGCATATTTCCTCCAGTTTCACTTTATACACGGTCTCTGTCAAATATCACCAAGTCTGTCAAAGGGCAAAGATCATGACTTGTGGGGGAGGTAAAAGTATCACCTCTGCAGTCACACTACCGGAGTTTGTGTCCCTGCACTGCCACTTACCTACCAGTGACTTCAGTTGTTCAGTTGCCATTGGGCACCAGGGGCTTCCGTTCTAAAGAGTAGGCATGAGGCTCAAGTGAGCTATTGCAGTGAAAGTTCTCAGCACACACTTGTCATGCAGGACCTACTCAAAGCATATTTGCCTTTGACAATTACTGCTATCATGGCTGTGGTTATGATGTCTTTGACAGCGTTGGTTTCTGACTGTGGGGGCACACAGTATCATCCAGGAAGATTCTGGGACTCCTAGAGCATAGACTGATCAAATCAGACTCTCTGTAGGTGGGCCCTGGCAGCAGGGAGCTGGCCAGGTGTTGTCCACGTGGTGGCAGAGCTGAGGGCCACTTTCCTAAGTCACGTTTTCTCATGACTTGTCATATATAGCAGCATACTCAGACATGGGCAGACCAACAGAGGACCTGGGAAGGGACAATATACTTGATGTCTGTAACACCTGGTAGAAAACATGTAAGTAGCTGGGCAGTGGTGGTGCATGCCTTGAATCCCAGCCTTTGAGAGGCAGAGGCAGAGGCAGAGGCAGAGGCAGGGGCAGAGGCAGGGGCAGGGGCAGGGGCAGGGGCAGGGGCAGGGGCAGGGGCAGGGGCAGGGGCAGGGGCAG